>NC_090728.1:73706622-73761622 GCF_036898095.1 Palaemon carinicauda
TGAAAATAAAAAAAAAATAAAATTAAAATTACTCCTACTCTCTAATGTAAACTAGATTAAAAACCTCCATTGTTGAATATAGTAAATTACCCTTCCTTTATTGGATAATGATAGAAACAATAAACTATCAGTGTACTTTAGACAAAAACAGTAAAGCTACACTGTGTGGTGTTTAAAGTTAGAACAGTCTCCTTTGTTTCTCTTGATGATATTTGCCCTTTAGTATTCTTTCTCTATTTTTATTGTATTTAAGAGACTTTAGAATATCCTTGAATGTTGCGCTGATGATGATTTAAGTAGATCTTTAGGTGAAAGGGTAAATATATGTATTTTTTGGCCATATTTTTACCCTTCATTATCCCTGCCTTCACTTTACATATTACCTATATCCCCTATAAGTTTAAGAGTACTACTCAAGGGAATTAAGTGTGTTTTGGGTTGAAAGTGAGCTCATTGAATGTCTTAAACCACTACCTGGTTTCCACATATTCATGTTACTAAATATATGTTAGAATGCTCCCCTTTCTATTTTTCCATGTATTATGGTAAGTGAAATTTCATTGTCCATAATACTGAATTGTATGTCTCATCTTTTGCTAAGCTGATCTTTTGTTTTTTCTTTTCTGTATAGTACTTAATTTGTTTAGTTTACACTAGATTTGTTGGTGATTTTTTTTTTTTTTTTTTCATTTTCTACCATTAGTAGTAACGCAAAGTGCATTATGTCATTAAACAAAATCTCAATTTTAAACAGAATGCCAAGCTATTAGGAAAAAGGATCATGACCAGTTTTTCTTTTAAACTTATAATGCTTACAATTCTGTGTTTTATCTTGAAATGAATAGGCATAATCACCTGTAGTTTGAGTTTTTAAATGTAGCGTACAAGACCAGTTGATTTTGTGAGAAATGCAATCTAGCCTTAGTCCCTTGCCTCAGTTTGAATTCATTTGGCCAACTTTGCTTATATATATATATATATATATATATATATATATATATATATATATATATATATATATATATATATATATATAATTTTATTTTTCTCACTTTTGCTGGTAGCTTTTGAATATGCTGATAATCTTTAAGGGAATGTTTAAAACTTTGGTATTCTAATGCTGTAAAATGTTTTTACTTCTACCACTAGAATTGCCATGGTATTTTGGACATAAGTCTTTCATCAGTGGAGCGGTTACATCAGCATAATATATACCCCATTGTTTTGCTGCTCAAGTACAGACATCACAAACAGATTCGTGAAGTTTGTGATTCCCATCACCCGTCCGCAGAAAGAATTTCCCAAAAAGAAGCCAAAGAAATGTATGAACTTTCTATTAAAATGGAGCAAGAATACAAGCATGTTATATCAGGTATGTTTTATTTATTCATTTACAGTAATTGTTGTCATGATCATTATAGTATTACATCACTGTCAGTTCATCAGGGTCAAATAACCCTTGATATAACATCATCATTATTAATATAGGAATTAAAGTACTGATCTTGAATAATAGAAAAAGTATAGGTAAATACCTAGATCAAATAGGAATTCAGGGATAAAAGGCACAATGTAGAGCCCATTTCAAGATTAACCTTTTAAGGGGAAAATCTCTTGTTTAAGTGTTATTGATTGTGACTAAAATTCCAGTGAAGGTTCTATTAATTTAATTTTTAAATTTAATTATTTTCGATTGTCGTTCATTAAGAGTAGGGTGGAAGGAACAATTATTTTGTTATTATTCTTCTTTAGCTGTTACATCAATGCCCCGTTATACAAACCTTTAATGAACAGATTTTCAAAGATACAAATAGAATAATTTTGTCCCATACATACCAAAAATTCAGTTACGAATTAGAAAAAGCATATATACTGACAAATATAAACAACAAGTTGTAGATGAAGGTAAGAAAACAATGACTATAGCTGTTAAGTTGTTTGGAATCGGGTGAAACCTCTTTCCAAACTGGAGGGAAAAAATGGACTTTTGTTTTAACACAATCTTACATAAGACTATGTAATTCCTGTTGATAGTAAGTGCCAGGGGTTGTATTTGGTTTGTGAAAAGGTGAACCAAATTTCCTAAGTGCTGCAAATATAAAAACTATAAATTATCATGCATTGGCAACATAGATTAAACTATGGTAAACTTTATTATGTCATTTAACTCAGCAATAAATATAATGACCGAAAAGTATTTTAAATAAAACTATTTACCATTGTATGATGAAATAATAGTTCAACAATTAATTGTTTCTTTTTTGAAATAAAAAACATTCTTCAGAAGTTTGCTGGAAAGCATAGATGGTAGCGTATGATATTTATGGACGGTAGTGTCATCAACTTATAAACGAAAACAATGGAGATTAGTATTTGCTGTTTTTATTTCTTAATACAATAATATGTGAATATTAAATGCATTGTTGTTGGATACAGTTAAGTGAAACATGGGTTTTCTCAAAATCTTGTTTATACAGTAATGAAAAATAAACAAATATACATGACAACATTATAGCTAACACATGTAAACTATTCAGTGATAAACTCTTTATAAATTTTAATAATAAAAATGATTAAAATAGTTATATACATACAGTTTGTTTAAGTAATATTTGATGTGTAGTATAAAATGAAAGATAAAAAATAAAAATTTACATTTCTGTTAACTAAAAGAAAAGATTCTTTCGTTCTCGCTATGAAAAGGTAAGCATTTTGGAATTGGAGTATCATTATTTATTTATTGTCTACTTGAATAATTTTCAATTAGGAATATTATTTTGATGAAAAGAATAAGGAAATTAGAATTTAGAATTTATATAATCTTACGATAATCGGTAACTTCCTTATTTGTTAACGAAAAAATCTGCACTTCTTTTGTAAAGAAAGCTTTTAAGAATTACCATCATATAATAATGAGAAATTTTTTCAATTATAGTAAACTCTAATTTTGATTTTTTTTAGTTTGAAACCCCACTGTCAAACAGGGAATAAAATTTTCCATTACAGCTAGTTCAGTTAAGTTGTTCATTAAAGCTGTCAACCTTTTCTTTTCATGACCACTTGTTCTGTGGGCATTTTTTTCTATACAAATTGAGAAAGAATGAAAAGTAGAGCAGAACATGTTCTGCTCTGCTAATAAAAGGGGAAACATTTTGCCATTAACAAAAATGATATAGAGGAAAACATTTCTTTATAGAATAACAAATCAATATAAGGTTTGTGAGGAGCATAGCTAAAAATAGAATAGCCAGCCAGAGGTTTCTCAGTATAGCTTATACCAGATAGAATATCTATTTTAGGCTGTAAATTTGTCTATACAAAAATCTGCTCAAAATAGAATTAATGCATAAAATATTGTATGAAATATTGAAAAATGGAAATAAAGAATAAAGACAATATACAATAAGAAAGGGAATAAGGAACAAACAGACTGAAATGAATGATAATAATTTGTGATGAACAGAAACGAAAAGTAAACAGAAGAGAAGGAAGAATGGAAGATAAAATATTATACGATAGTATTTTACCGATGGCGAACTAAAGTCTTGTTGTTTTATTCTAGTTATTTAAACTAAAAATGCATGTAATTCATCAGGCAGGAAGGCATCAAATATTATTAAAGAGAAATAATAAGCTCAAAATAATAACATAAAAATTATGAAAGGAGGGAAAATAAAACGAATTTTGAGCGAAGCGAAAAATCTAGTTTTGGGTGAGATGGCCATGTCGTCCTGATGGAAGGTTCCTATAGGTAGCTTTCTAAGGGATATTTGGTTAAATTGATATTCCCAGAGAATTGACCTTTAGGTCTAATGAATTCTAACTCCTGGCACAAATATCCTTAAAATTTCTCTTAAGGGTATCGCATAATATCAGGGGACGTATGTCTTGATACGACACATAGCAATCTTCATCCCGAATAGCGTTTTCGTTTCAAGGGGGAAGAGCAGGGCTGGGGAGTCGGGAGTCTGAACATCCGACTCCGACTCCTACTCCTACTCCTATTTAAAAAAAATAAGGCTATGCCTTCATTTCTTCAATATATATTTCTTATAAAATAGTTTTTATTTTGCTCATCTGAATAACAGGGTATGACTAATATTCATTATCATGGGAATTGGATACATAACGATACAGCCTAGGCCTACTAGCCTAGTAAGTAATTGTTTTATTGAAAACATTTCGCGTAATTTCTTGGATTCAGCTTTTCCTAGGCTACACGAAACTGTAATCAAAACACCCATCATTTCACGATGTTTACATATAGATAATGACTTAATTCTAAGATTATTCATATACGTGATGCATAAAACAAT
This sequence comes from Palaemon carinicauda, assembly GCF_036898095.1. Taxonomy (NCBI): domain Eukaryota; kingdom Metazoa; phylum Arthropoda; class Malacostraca; order Decapoda; family Palaemonidae; genus Palaemon; species Palaemon carinicauda. The sequence continues at coordinate 73,710,939 of NC_090728.1, forward strand.
GAATCAGTAACAACTCCTACCTTTTAAATGGCTAATGGTGATTAAATGAAGAGTTAATCATGAAATAAACTTTAATGTCTAGAGACTCGTGCGTGGAGAGAACAGCTGATCGCATGTATAATATTATTGTTTTGGTTTGGCTTATGGACGAGAGATGGCAGGAGCTATATGTGTTTCCCAGTGACTGCCTTTATTCGAGAGGGTGTTAAAGAAAACGGCGGGTAATATGAAACTTTTTTTGAGCGACTTTGAAAAAATGCGACTTAGGATACCAAAAGAGAATATTTCTCCAGCGCAAAAATTTCATTTTTTAGGAGTCGGAGTCGAAGTCGGTGGAATTTTACGACTCTGACTCCGACTCCTCTAGTCCTTAAATTGGCCTCGACTTCGACTCCGACTCCGACTCCTCGACTCCGACTCCCCAGCCCTGGGGAAGAGTGGCGAAAAACAGAAGGGAAGCCGTTATCAAGGTTACCCTTCCTCCCGTACTACTACGAGTATCCAAGATGGCACTCATTCCTTGTAGCATTGAGCATGGTGCTACAGATATAGTAGTTTCGGGAGGGATCTTGCCTAAGCCTTTTCTATGGAAAAGGAGGGCCCATCAGGACGACTTGGCCATCTCGCCCAAAAATAGATTTTTCGCTTCGCTCAAAATCCGTTTTTGGGGCTCAAGCCATGTCTTCCTGATGGAAGTTTACCAGCGAATTACCAGAAAGTACTGTATCTGTGGATTTTCATAGGTGCCTTAACCTTGGGACAATTTTTCTATGGTCATCCGGACCATTGAGACAAATGACGTTACTGTTATCCGTCATTACCACTAATCATGGACAATGGTAGTGCTTCCTGCCCCTTGCAGGGAAGAGTCATACTAGACAGTAGAAAAGGGGTCTCAAGGTTTGCATGTATTGTATGAACAAACATAAGTATCAACTATATATACAGAAATCTCACGGTTTGTATATGTTGTCGGAACAACTAAGTATCAACTATATCCTTTGTTTGTAAGTATACAATAATATGAGGTTTACTTAGTTGAATAAGTAAGAGAACTCTGGCATATTTATTGTGCTAATTTCAGGGCGAATTATGATGCAATTACACTCTAATAGACATTTATTTCGAATAAATGACCAAATGGAATAACGAGTGTAATGTGTTAAGGGAATTATACGTACAACGTATACAGAAAAAATTTTTCTTCCTGAAAGGGAAGAAATGATGAGTGCCACTCTAAATTTGAAAATTTTGATAAAATTTTCTAAAATAATTTTCTGTAAATGTTGTATACTATCAATACTGTGTACTATGTACACATGGCACAAGTGTTATCTGTATAATTCCACACCTGAGATTTTGAACAGTCTTAGTGTCACCATGGTGACACCCACTTAAAAGGTATCGCATTGGAAGTGTCAACACCTTTTCACCCTAATTGATAGTCCCAATTAATTAACTGTTCATCGCAGCACTAGACGACAGGTTTTAATACACTACCTGCCGCCACCACGTAATGCTTCAGTTCGTGGACTTGTTTAGCATAGTGTTTGTAGAACACTCTGGATGACTTCCATCCAGTATATGAGCGAAGACACTCAAAGTCCATATACTGAAAAAAGTTTAGTGATGAGGCAATTTTTCTCAGATCATGACATACAGGTGTACTGTCAGGATCCGCTCTGCTAATGAAGTAGGTGAGCTTCGCCCTCAGTTGTTTTAGGGATAAGTTTGATCCTGAAGTTTCTCCTTTGAAAAGCTGTCCTCCCCTGAAGTCTGAAGTTCTACGAAGATAGACCTTTAGACACTCTACTGGACACAGAGAGACATCTTCCTTCAGAGGGCAGATTCTCCAGGGATCCCATCTCTTAGTGGGTAGCTTGTTCTTGGCAAGAAAGGTTGGATCAGGAAAGAGATTCAGTTCTCCTACTTCTGTGAACTGAATGTGGCCCTCATTTCTTGATAGGGCTACTGTTTCACTAACTCTAGCCCCTGCGGCTATAGCAAACAGGAAACTAACCTTCTGGGTTAGATCCTTGAGAGAACAATCTTCATTGTTCACAGATGAAGCATAATGTAGGACCTTGTCCAAGGACCATAAAATGGGCTTCGGAGGAGTTGCAGGCCTAAGTCTAGCGCATGCCTTCGGGATCTTGTTAAAGATTTCGTTCGTCAGGTCCACTTGAAAGGCGTATAGAAGAGGTCTAGTCAGGGCTGACTTGCACGTAATTATCGTGTTGGCTGCCAGACCTTGTTCATGAAGGTGGATAAAGGACAGACAGAAGTCCATTGAAATTTCTTTCGGTCCTTTTGCTTTAACGAAAGCAACCCACTTTTTCCAAGACGATTCATATTTTCTTCTAGTTGACTGAGACTTTTATTCTTCTAAGAAGTCTATACTGCCTTTTGAGATCCCAAATCTTTTCTTAACCGCTAAGGGGAAAAAATCATGAGATGAAGGTTTTTGGTTCTCTGTGATGAAACGAGGACAGTCGACTTCTGAACCCGTTGAGATAGTGCTGGGTTCAGTAAAGGGACTGGCCTCAGCCTCAGTTCCATCACTAGAGGGAACCAGTTGCTCTTGGACCACTTGGGGGCCACTTGAGCTGCCGTTCCCTGGAAGGATCTCAGCTTGTTGAGGACCTTCAGCAGGAGATTGGATGGAAGGAACAGGAAAATCCGGGTCCATTCATCCCAACCTAGGGACATGGCGTCCGTTATCTCCTCTAGAGGGTCCTCGTATGGGGCTACATATCGAGGTAGTTTCATGTTGTCGCTCGCCGCAAAGAGGTTGATCTGCAGTTTCGGAACTTGTTCCAAGATGGAGGAGAATGAGTCTGCATCTGAGGACCATTCTGAGTATCAGCTTGAGCCTGGATAGAGCGTCCGCTGTCACATTGCAGAACCTTTGTAAGTGAACTGCTGATAAATGCCATCTCTCTAGACAAAGGATGGCTAATATCACATGGTTGATATGGGACGATCTCGAGCCTTGTCGGTTCAGACATCTCGCTATCACTTCGCTGTCCAAGATCAGCCTGATGTGGACTGATCTGCGAGGGAAGAGTTTTCCGAACGTCAAGAGGACTGCCATGGCTTCCAAAATGTTGATGAGAAAGGCCTTTAACAGAGATGACCAAGTCATCCATGTGGATGGTCATCGACGGCAGAGGTGGTTGCAAGGGCACGGTCCTCATTAGGCTCTTGGCCTTTGATCACGGGTTGAGAAGTGATCGTAGTAAGGCCGGTATCGGTCATTTTAGATCTCTTCGAGCATTTGATGCGTATCTTCTCCAGACTCCTGACACATCTTAAAGCTGTGCTCTTAGCACTGGGTCTGTTACTGCTGCAAACTGAAGAGAGCCCAGTACTCTTTCCTGTTGGCGTCCTCAAATCCTGTCGGATTTCAGTAGTTTCTTGACAGGCCCTGCGATCTCCCTCCTCTTCCCTGAGGGAATGGAGAGACGGTATGACCTCAGGTTCCAATGGATTTCCAGCCATTGAAACCCTTGAGCTGGAGAGAGTCGAGACATCTTGAAGTTGATCTTGCATCCCAGATGTTCCAGGAACTGGATCACTTCTTTGGATGCTTGTAGACAAGCCGTTTCGGATGCTGCCCGCACCTGCTAGTCGTCCAGGTACGCTGCCACCTGAACACCTTCTAGGCGTAGTTGTTGCACGACAGCGTCTGCAAGTTTCATGAAGATACTGGGGGCTATGTTTAGTCCGAAGGGTATGGCTCTGAGAACATACTTTATCTTCTATAACTTGAATCCTAGGTAGGAGGAGAGGGTGCGACTGACTTGAAGGTGCCAATAGGCATCTGTTAGGTCTATCGAGACTGTGAACGCCCCTTTTTGTAACAGGGTCCTTATGTGTTGAAGGGTTAACATCCTGAACTTGCTGTTTTCTATGAACTTATTGAATGGCGACAAGTCCAGAATGACTCTGAGTTTGTCAGAGTCCTTCTTGGGAACACAAAACAGCCTTCCCTTGAATTTGATGAACTTTGCTTTCCTTATAACCTGTATGCTCAAGAGCTCTAAGGTATATTCTTCTAATGCGGGGGTGGAGTGTTGGAAGAATTGAGGAAATGATGGTGGAGACTTGTTCCGTTTCCATCCTAGTCCAATCTTGATTAGGCCGTGGGCCCAAGGATCAAAGGTCCAACAATCCTGAAAATGTTGGAGCCTCCCTCCCACCGGAAGCATCTCCTTGCTTCGATTGACCGGAGGGTTTACCTCCTCGACCGCGTCCTCCCCTACCTCTTGAGGGATGTCTAGAGGAGCCCCGTCTGGATCCTTTACCTTTCAACCGAAAGGTAGTGGTCTGCCTCTCAAACCCGGGGTTGAATGCTGGTGACTGGGCAACCAGCTGTTGAGGCACCACTTGGAAGGTGGTCTGTGTTTGGGCCACCACTTGGGGCACCGCGTTCATGGTGACTGTGGGATGTTGTTGAGCAGGCCGAGGGGAAGTCTAGACTTCTTCGTCCTCCTTTTAGGTTGGAGACCCGCATCCGGGGAAGACTTCCTCTTTGAAGAGATGCCCCACTTATGGAGAAGGTTCCTATTCTCCGTGATGGCTTTCTCGACAACCTCTTTGACTACTTCGTTTGGGAAGACGTCTTTACCCCAGATGTTAGAAGATATCAGCTTTCTGGGTTCATGTTTCGCTGTTGCAGCAGCGAACACGAACTCCCTAGGCAAAGGTGGGAGACAGAAAACCCTAGCCTAGTCAAGCCGGAGTGAACTACTCTATGGCAAGACCAGATAGGGTTGTCGCCTATGGTGGCACTAAGAGGCAAGGAGGGATTACCCTTAAATCACAGGAGACAAGTATTGATTTGTATAATTCTAGGAGATGTACTATCTCCCGTAGAATTGATAAAACAATACACGAGGGTAAACGGGGATAATGTCTGAAAGTATACTACAGCGCATAGGCTAGGTAGCCTAGCGCAAGACGAGATCTCAGTTACCTAAATTGCCGAAACTCTTAATGTATACGATCGACAAGAGGAAGAGGAAATTATAAGTATAAAATATATATCTTTACTAGTATAATTGTGCCTAAATAGCTTTCATAATTTATTAATGCTATTACAACCGGGAAAGTCGTTCTGCTAACTAAATAACACATGCATAACGAACGACAGCGCCCATGGCGCCTCCAGTGACAGGCCTAGCTCCTTGACACAATAGATTACTCTTAATTTCACTGTGAAGCAGGAGCTAAAAATTATACACTGTAAAGAATAAATACTCAACTTTCCAGAGGCAGAAGAAGCTGGAGATTGCATTTTTAATCCTCACAAAAGCGATCAAAATATTAGATCAAAAGGGAAAACCACCTTGCAAATTCGCTACAAAAATAGGAATGATACTCGCAGTAGTACGGTAGGAATGGTAACCTTGATAATGGCTCCCCTTTTGTTTTTCGCCACTCTTCCCCTTCAAAATAAAAACGCTATTCGGGGTGAAGATTGCTATGTGTCGTATCAAGATATGCGTCCCCTGATATTATGCGATATCCTTAAGAGAAATTTTAAGGATATTCGCGCCAGGAGTTAGAATTCTGGAGACCTAATGGTCTATTCTCTGGGAATATCACTGTAGCCAAATATCCCTTAGAAAGCTACCTATAGGAACCTTCCATCAGGATGACATGGCTTGAGACAAAAAAATGGACTTTGGACGTAAGAAAAATCTATTTTTGGGTGAGATAGCCATATCGTCCTGATGGAAGTTCCTCAATGGCATGTACAGTATACTTGGGATATTTCTACCAGTGATATACCAGAGAAATTTTACCTTTCTCCGGAGCGAATGTCCCGAGAGATATCGTGTATAAATCAGGGATATGTTAATAATAAGCCATGGTTATCTTTCCCCGAATAGAGTTAAACTTGTCTTGAAGGATAAGGGATAGGGTAGGAAATGTGAGCAAAAGAGCTGTTACAACTCCCGATCTCAGTGTGCTACAACTAACACGTTTCCTGTTGAATCATTCATGGAGCAGCCATCGCATGACGTGAGATCCCACACTGAGAATTGAGAGGGGATGAAAAGTAACGGGCGGGCCATCAGGTTTTTGGGCTCGAGCCATGTTGTCCTGATGGAACTGTACCAGAGAATTACTATTCTCAGTTGTGGCCAGGAGAGTTTTAACCCTTTACATCCCATAGACATAATCATAATCCCTTTAGCATTAGTAATTATGGTACCAAGCTATGGGGCAAGCAATATGTTTGTAAAAAGTAGGCGCAAAGGAAATCAACATCACAGTCCCACTCACTGTGGAGAAGATATTTGTCTCTAGTAGATGAAAAGACCAAAATTTGTAAAAGGAGTATTAAAAATTGAGGTACACTACTTTTATTTTGTACAGTGGGCCCAATGAAAGGAAAGGCAAAAAGGTACAGCAGTCTTTTATTGTTTCCAAAGATGCATAAATGTAACAATCAACTGTAACATTATAAACATTAGATATATACGGAAAACCGGAGTTTTCCAACCTCAGAATTATGTAACAGAGTTGTAAAATAGTATCACTCATGAAATAAAAGGAAAAATGTCTCCTTTGACATTTTACATTATTGAATAGTACATTGAAAAGAGGAACATGAGTCCCCGTACACTAAGTAGACTGAGAAGTCCCAACTATACAGTCTATAAGAATCCATATACAACACTTAAGAAGCTGGTTTGATCACACTACCAGCGGACATTACAAAATGTTTAATCTCTTCCAACTGACGTAAGTCATGTTTGAAGACTCTTGAAGATTTCCATCCTGTGTAAGCCTATAATCCTGCAAAGGACATAGATTGGACAAATTTTAAGGAAGAGGCAACTTTTTCAGGGTCATGACCTGATGGTATGATATCAGGGTCAGCTCTTCTGATGAAATAGATGAGTTTGGATCTTAGCTGTTTCAAAGAAAGATCAGATCCTGTGGTCTCCCCTTTAAAAAGTTGACCTTCTTTAAAGACCCAGCTCTTTAACAGGTAGGCCTTAAGACACTCCACGGGGCACAGAGAAGGGTCCTCCTGAAGTGGCACAATCTTTCAGGGCCCCCAGCGTTTCGTGGGAAGTTCGTTTTTTGCCAAGAATGCAGGAGCTGGGTAAAGATTTAAATCTCCCAATTCTGAGAATTCAATGTGGCCATCATCCCTTGAAAAGACCACAATCTCACTGACTCTAGCACCAGAAGCCATAGGAAGCAAAAAGATAGACTGAGTAAGATCTCTCAGAAAAGTAGAGGCGTTATCTATCAAGGAGGCAAAGTGCTAGACTTTATCCAATGACCAAGAAATAGCCTTGGGAGGAGCATTAGGTTTCAGTTTAGCACAATCCTTCAGGATCTTATTGAACAGATCGCTATTGAGTTCAATATCTTAAGCATAAGCAATGGGTCTAGTTAGTCCTGACTTACATGAGACAATAGTTGTAGGGTCCGTGACCTTGATCATGCAGTGAGATAAAGAAAGAAATACAGAAGTCCATAGAAATGTTCCTTTGAGACAAGGATAACTCTATTCGGGTAGGAATAAGCATGGCTTGTTATTAACATGTCCCTAATTTATATACAATATCTCTCATGATATTCGCTCCGGAGATTAGAACTCCGTGATAACCTCCAAGGTAAAATTTCTCTTGTATATCACTTGTAGAAATATCCTAAGTAGAAGCTGCCTATAAGGAACTTCTATCAGGACGACATGGTTCGAGCCCAAAATTAAACCTGATAATAGATTGGAATTTAGCGTAAAGAGAGGGTAGAAAGAAATCATGTTAAAGTAAAAATTAATCATAACTAAATTATATATAACATTAAACTTAATAATGGAATTGAATAGCTAAATTTTAAGTATTAGCATTTAGGATTATGAAGAGAATAGAATGAAATTTAGAATGATTTATTTGGTGTTATAGAGGATTTAGGAGTTTATTAAGAATGTAAAATTACGAGTTTGTACAGTACTTCGTTATACAATTAATGTAATAAAGCCTAAAACACAATTAATGGTCTATTTAAAAACAATGCAGTGTATTATTTGTGGTGTTAGACAACTGCATGTAGGTAGTAGTTAGTTGGTTAGGGGAACTAGAGTTCATTGACCCAAGGGCACCAATTATACACATTTTTTCGCCCTTCGCGGGTGTGTCTCTTACTTAATCTCCATGAGGACAGAGGGCCAACTGTATTAGCAAAGAACACTTGTGCAGAGGCAATTTTTCTCACATCATGGGTTTTGGGGATGGAAGGAAGGATCAGATCCTGTTTTCCTAAAGCTAAACCAGTCATTTAACCATTTTGTTTTCTTTAATGTATACTTTGAAGCTTATTGAGGTATACTGTATACCTAAATTATATTTCTCCTGTGATTTCCTAGATACTAAGCTGTGATACCTTTTGTAAGTTAGCAAGTAGTAGTTATTTTTACACTTGGAGGATTGGTAATGTTATTCCATTAGGTATAGGTAAAGGGTGGCTAAACATCTAAATGCATATGCTGAAAGTAATCATCTGTTCCCTAGTTTGCAGTTGGACTTTTGGAAGGACCTTGTTACTTGGGATGTTCTTACATTTTCTAGTGTTGCATTGAAGTCATAGATTCTAGTCACGAAGTTTGTAGAATTTGTTTTGTCTTCAGTAGTGTTGCTTTTGACCATGAGACCACATCTTCAAACTTAAACAATTGGGAGTATGTCAACCATTTTTCTTATTTTTTATTAAAACTAATTAATTCCAAAGAGTAGTTGGTGATGGACACCATAATGTTCTGCAGGATAGTGTTCTTGGCATTGAAAATAAACTTGTTGCTTACAAATGTGAGACCTGGGCTTACTGAAGCTTTTTAAGAAATCTTACTAAAATAAGTGTATGAGGAACATATGTGGACAAAGTTAAACCCTAACAAAATTCAAAGCATGAGTGTTTGTAGGTCAGTGCAAACTTTCCTGGGGGGGGGGGGGGGCTAAAATTTGTTTCATAGTTTATGGTGCATATTTACTTAAATATTTGTTTTATTCTCAAGTCTTTTTTAATAGTTTTACATTTACTTCTGTTTATTATGTGCATTTAACTGCTTGCCCTGTTAGGGTCCTTGGGGTTGTAGCCTTCTTCTTTTCCAACTAGGGTTGTCATTTTTTAATGAGTAAAATGCAAATACTATACCTGTATATACCCTAGTTTCATTGTATGGGATTTGGGGCAGTGTAGGTTTTAGTGTTTTGTATTATGGTATACTGTAACTAATGTAATTAAATACTTTTGTTCCAGCTGTGATTCCTGCTGCTGTTAATATGCCCTATATCAGCACTCAAGTAAAGTCACATGTAGATCAAGAACAATCCAAGACACTCTGGGTCCCATCAGGAAGTCTGTAATGATTATAAAAGTAACATAAAAATAAGTATTTTCTTTAAATTCTAAAGTTTCAAGAAAAATGGTGTGTATAGTTATGGCAAGACTTTAAGAAATTTTTTTGAGCTTATTTTAGTGTTACTTTGTGTACTTCCCTGGGAACATCTTGTGTTCTTGTTGTTTACCTTTATTGCAGAAATTCCACTTAAAAATGTTAAATTATCTTGTAAAGTTAATTTAATGTAATCAGTAAAAAATATAGTATTATTTTTGTTGTTGTGACATATGATTTTATATACTGTATATTTTTTGTTATTGGACCAAACCCCACAAGTACAAAATATCACCCAGAATGGTTATATTTGTGCTGTTGATCTTTGTTTTAAAGAAATCATGTTAAAAGCATTTTGTGAATATGTATTTAAGTGTCAACCTTTTAGAAAGGTACCAGAGAGAAAGAGTATTATGATAATCACATACTTGGGTACCATAATTTGTAGATTGCTCATGTAGAATCTACATTGTGATTGGTCCAAGTGTAACACCAATTATTTAAATATATATAGGTCGTGGCAATGACCAAGAGTATGGACTTATTTATTGATAATAAAAGCATGGCCCTGAAGTATGAAAATAGTGTTTCCTAAAATGAAAAAAAAATGAGCAGAATGCTGCTTACAGTCTGAAGATGACAGGTGTCTTCCCCCTATACCAAAGAGATTTCTTGAGTAGGCAATGGAGATGGGCAGCTACAGTGCAAAGATTAGCTGAGCTGCTGCTGCTGCTGCTTTACATGTAGCCTCCTTCTGTGATGGCATCATCGTCGAATTGACAATATTCCTTCTCACTCGTGCCTTAACGGAGCTGGTGAGTGGCCTGTATATTTTTGGGGATTGCCTGATGGCAAGTGCAAATGTTATTGGGTTGGTGTTGGCCTCTCCTGATCTCAGGTAACAAACTGACCTGGCTCTTATTATTACCTTATGTGAAACAATTTCATACAATGATTAAAAGTTAACATATCTAAAGTTGGCAGTTATGCTGCATGAGGTGCATCAACAAAATCTTGAGAATTTGAAATCTGTGATTTCATGATCACTGTTAATTGTAGCTACCCTTGTGTCTTCCTTGTAGTGACTATACAGCCTGTTAAGTTCCCTAGAAGTGTTTTGAATGTAAAATTTAAAAGCTGTATTTAAACCAAAGTTCAACTTGAATCTTTTTACTTCCATTTTGGTGCATCAGTAGAGGTTAATTGCCAATAGCTGTTATGTAAAATCTTTTCAATAGTATTTTTTAAAGATGCTAAACCTTACATGTAAATCCAGTTGATTTCAATTGTATATTTATATTTAGAACAAAAGAGAATAGTATTACCTTATGACATGCACTAACCTTATGATGTTAAGTGTTGTTTTCTTTTTTTGAACAATGAATTGATGTCTTAAGGTTTATTAAGAATTTAAAGATATTAATTTAATCCAGCAGCACTTATTACACTTCTTGGGCTGTCCCCAATTACTGTCTTTCATACTGATACTGTACTCAAGACTTACATAAGAATGATTTTATTGTTGGGCATTTGAAGCCCTGTTCAGTGCCCTCATGCCTGATGTATTTTAATTCTTGATAAGACTTTCCTTTTCAAAAAAAAAAAAAAAAATTGCATTGCCTGGATTACAACGATTTAATATATTCTGTTAAATGAGGCTTACTAGGAGTGGTTTATATTTTGTATGTACACTATGTTATTAGTCTTGTATATTACTGTAAAATATTTACAGATTTGATTAAGAAGACTATATATTATGTTAATTGTACTTTATACAAAACTACTGTGAGCAATAACAGTGGAGAGAAAAAGATTAAATGTTTTATTATAAAGATAGTTTTAATCACCATTTTTACCATTCATCATTATAGATATTTTGTCATTTTTCTTTCATTGGGGCGGGCATATGGCGAGTTCTTTCCTTTATCTAATATGTATACAGTTATTGACTAAACTTCCATCAGGTCTGGGTCTTTTTCATCCATCTTTATAATTTTCTGGTACTTCCGGCACGAGTACCCATAAGGTTTCCCTTTAGGATATCGTATAATAACGGGACGTATGCTTGACACGCCACATAGCTATCTGCAGCCCACATAGCGTTTACGCTTTGAGGGGGAATAGTGGCAAGTTATAGGAGGAGCCGTTACAAAGTTCTCCTCCTCCGTTACTGTTTTGGTACTCGGCGGCGTCAACATCCAGTTGCCATGTTGGCCACCATCTTGGATGACGCCGCCGCGCGCCATTGTTATTCCTTTCGGCGTTTATGCCAGCCTCCATGATACAATAAGATCGGGAGGGGCCTGTCAAGGCCGAATAGAGAACAAGGGCTGGTCCATCAGGACGACATGGCTATCTCACCTAAAAATAGATTTTTCGCTTCGCTCAAAGTCCGTTTTTTGGGCTCAAGCCATGTCGTCCTGATGGAAGTGTACCAGAGAATTAATGTATCTTGGATTTTTCCCTTTTTTTGTAGTGCCTTTCGACTTCTAAACAATATCCCCATGGTCTGATGACCACAGAGACCTGTGGCATATCCGTCACATGCCACCTCAGATGACCATATACCATGTTACTGCTTCCTGCTCCCCTGGCAGGGAAGTCCTAATTGGACAGAAGGAACATATTGAAGTTGCTTGATAGAGGAACTCACCTAGTCTCGCAGATACCTGCCGGTCCCAGGGCCAGATAGAGAAGGTAAGTATACTTGTGTTGGAACAAGTTACCTTAATCTAGATGAGCTTGTACAAGAGAACAAAATAATAACATTGTTCATAATAATATCAAAACAAAGGGTAATAAACGTCTGTAACAGTATTTTATTTCATGAGAAAGAGAGGGCGAAATGAGATGCACAGGGTAATCTAATACTCTTTTATTCATTAAAACAGAATTAGCATGAAATAGGTACAAAAAAAAAAATTTTTTTTTTTTTTTTACAATAAGCAATGCAATTAAAAACATAGACTAAAGACATCAAAAGAAGTGGGTGTGGAATCTGAAAAGGAAAACTTGCCATACCACACATAAGCTCAAGAGGAACTATAAAGTCTTTCTAGAAAGTCTTATACAGTATACGCTTCATGTTAAAACGTGGCACACGTGTTACAGTCTATGTTACTTCACCTTGTAGAAGAAGTCTTTAGCGTCACTAGGTAGCACTAAAAATCACTATGTTTTGCACTAGGGTCAACACAGGCACCCGTGGAGTTAAGAGTCCCGAATAACTCACTGTTCTACGCAGCACTAAGCAGCAGGTTTTAGCACACTACCTGCTGCCACCACATGGCGCCGCAACTCTTGCATCTGCTTTGCGTAGTGTTTGAAAACACACTTGAGGATTTCCAGCCCGTGAAAGAACGAAGACTCTCGAAGTCCATCGTCTGGAAGAAATTCAGGGAAGAGGCGACTTTCCTGGGATCATGACCTGCGGGTGTACTGTCAGGATCCGCTCTGCGAATAAAGTAGGTGATCTTCGCCCTTAGTTGTTTGAGTGACAAATCAGACCCTGATGTTTTTCCTTTAAAGAGCTGTCCTCCGCCGAAGTCTGAAGTTCTTCGAAGATAGACCTCTAGACTCTCCACTGGGCATAGAGAGACATCTTCCTTCAGGGGGCAGATTCTTCAGGGGCCCCACCGTTTGGTGGGAAGCTCGTTCTTGGCGAGAAACGTTGGGTCAGGAAAGAGGTTAAGTTCGCTTGTGTCAGCAAACTGTATCTGGCCCTCTTCTCTTGATAAAGCCACAATCTCACTGACTCAGGCTCCCGAGGCGAGAGCAAAAAAGGAATATCACTTTTTGAGTCAAATCTTTCAGAGGGCAAGACTCGTTGTCCAGACTTGAGGCAAACTGGAGCACTTTGTCGAGAGACCAGGAGATAGGTCTCGGAGGAGGTGCAGGACGGAGTCTAGCACATGCCTTTGGCAACTTATTAAAGATGTCGTCGGACAGGTCGATCTGGAAGGCATAGAGTAGTGGTCTTGTCAAGGCCGATTTGCAGGTAGCAATGGTGTTGGCTGCCAAGCCCTGTCCATGAAGGTGAATAAAGAAGGACAGACAAAAATCTATAGAGATTTCCGTGGAATTTTTAGCCTTGACAAAGGACACCCATTTCTTCCAGGAAGATTCGTATTGCCTTCTGGTAGATTTAGTTTTGTATTCCTCTAGGAAGTCCAAACTTTTCTTCGAGATCCCAAACCTCTTCTTAACGGCTAGGGAGAGAAAATCATGAGATGTAGGTCTCGGGTTTTCCTTGATGAAGCGAAGACAGTCGACTTCTGAACTTGCTGGGATAGAACTGGGTCCGGCAGGGGAATTATCTTGGGTTGTAACTCCAGGATTAAAGGGAACCAGTTGCTCCGTGGCCACTTGGGTGCCACTAGGGCTGCTGTTCCTTGGAAGGTTCTCAGCTTGGTGAGGACTTTCAGCAGAAGGTTGGGTGGAAGGAACAGGTAAATCTTGGACCATCTGTTCTGCTCTGGGGTCCTTGTAAGGGGCCTCGTAACGAGGAAGTTGTTTGTTGTCGCTCGTCGCGAAGAGGTCAATCTGAAGTTCCGGGACTTGGCGAGAGATGAAGGAGAACGAGTCTGCGTCTAGGGACCATTCTGACTCTGTCGGGGTTGTCCTTGATAGAGCATCTGCCGTCACGTTGTGGAATCCTTGAAGGTGAATTGCTGAGAGGTGCCATCTCTTCTTGTCCGCAAGGCGGAAGATGGGCAGTAACACTTGGTTGAGTTGGGGCGATCTTGAGCCCTGACGGTTGAGACATCTGACCACAACGGCGCTGTCCAGAGTTAGACGGATGTGGGACGAGGGTCGTGGAGACAGCCTCTTCAGAGAAAGAAGGACTGCCATGGCCTCCAAGAAGTTGATGTGGAACATCTTGAATAGGGGAGACCATGTTCCTTGAACTTGTCGTTGAGGGGAGTGACCCCCCCATCCTTCTAGCGATGCATCTGTGTGGATAACGACCGACCGAGGTGGTGGTTGAAGGGGGACTGATCTCTTCAGGTTCTTTGCCTCCGACCATGGCTTTAGGAGTGAACGAAGCCTGGTTGGCAGAGGTCTCTTGAGATCTCTTCGAGCGATGGATGCGTATCTTCTCCAGACTCCCGATGCATCCTTTAGCTGTGCTCGTAGCACTGGGTCTGTCACTGAAGCGAACTGGAGGGAGCCGAGCACCTGCTCCCGTTGACGTCTTGAAATCCGTTTGGATTCTAGGAGTCTCTTGACAGATCCCGCTATTTCCTTCCTTTTCTTCGGAGGGATGGAAAGATGGTGTGACTGAAGGTTCCAATGGATTTCTAGCCATTGAAACTTCTGAGCTGGAGAAAGTCGAGACTTCTTGGTGTTGATTTTGAAACCCAGATGTTCCAGGAATTGGGTCACTTTTCTTGAAGCTTGCAAGCATTCTTCTGAGGATGCGGCCCATACCAGCCAATCGTCCAGGTAAGCCATCACCTGGATGCCTTGAAGGCGTAGCTGTTGGACGATCGTTTCTGCGAGCTTTGTGAAGATCCTTGGAGCTATGTTGAGCCCGAAGGGCATGGCTCTGAAGGCGTATTGCCTTCTTTGAAGCCTGAATCCTAGGTAGGAGGAGGCCTGGCGATTCATTAGAATGTGCCAGTAGGCGTCCGCCAAGTCTATCGAGACTGTGAATACCTTTTGGGGCAGTAGGGCTCTGATGTGCTGTAGAGTTGGCATCTTGAATTTGTTGTTCACGATGAACTTGTTGAGAGGGGACAAGTCCAGAATGACACTGAGTTTGTCGGAGTCCTTCTTGGGAACACAGAACAGTCTTCCCTGGAACCTGGTGGACTTTACCCTCTTGATCACCTTCTTGTTCAAGAGTTCTTGGACGTATTCTTCCAGGACGGGGGTGGAGTGTTGGAAGAATTGATGGAAGGTTGGAGGTGGTGATACCCAGCTCCACCCTAATCCGTTCTTGATGATGCTGTGAGCCCAAGGATCGAAGGTCCAACGATCCTGGAAGAGGAGGAGTCTTCCTCCCACCGGAAGCATTTCATTGCTTCTGGTTTCCCTAGGGTTTGCCACCTCGGCCGCCTGCTCCCCTCCCTCCTCTCCCTCTGGAAGGGCGTCGAGAGGAGTCTCTGCCAGAGCCTCTACCTTTGGGACGAAAGGTAGTCGACTGTCTTTCGTAAGCAGGTGTGAAGACTGGTGACTGAGCCACCACCGGCTGAGGGACCAACTGAAAGGTCTGTTGAGGCTGAGCCACCAACTGGTGAGTAGCGGGTGCCGGAAACTGGCGCTTAGCCTGTTGCTGCTGAGGCCTAGGCTTGTTAGATTTCTTCTTAGGTTGGGGGCCCTCATCCTGAGAAGATTTCCTCTTTCTAGACATGCCCCACTTGTTGAGAAGGTTCCTGTTCTCGGTGGCGGCTCTGTCTACGATCTCTTTCACGAGATCATCGGGGAAGAGGTTTTTCCCCCAAATGTTGGAGGAGATCAGTCTCCAGGGTTCTTGTTTGACGGTAGCGTCCGTAAACACGAATTCCCTACAGGCTCTCCGAGCCCTGATGAAGCTGTAGAAGACCTTCGTCAGGGTGGCGAGACGGGTCTTAGCTAAGACCATATACATATCTGGGGTCCGAGTGTCCACGCCCATCGTCTCCAATTGCACTTGGAGGGAAAGGGAGGCGGCCAGTCTCTCTTTCGTATCCAGCTCCCGAAGCAGAAGCTATTCAGAGAGCTTGGGAAGGTTCTCATTAAACTGACGTCCTGCTACATCAGCCTCCAACTTTCCTACCGAGAAAGTTAACTGGATGTCTTTCCAGTTCTTGTCGTCAGGAGGTAGGGCGAGGGAGAGGGGCCTACATTCCTCCAATGTAGGGCAAGGTTTCCTTTCCTCCACCGCCTTCAACACCGCCAGCAAGGACTTTTTAGCAAAGGGGAAGACCATGGTGGCAGGAGCAAGAAAAGATTGGTGTTTCTTGCTAAGGGCTGGCACCTTGGAGTTGGTGTAGCCCTTGCTCTTAAGGTTTCCGGCCAAAAGAGATTGAGCCCTGGCGTGGTCAAAGACTATGACCTCCTTAGGCTCGGTTTCCTCCTTGGAAGCTGGTTCGGACTTGAGACGGATGGAGCAGTCCGGATACGACTCAAAGCTAGGCCAAAACTCCACCTCTTCAAGGGGGACGGCGCCTAGCTTGTCATTGACGAAGATTCATCCACTTATAATTGGCATGTGCTCGGCATGCCTCCAGGGGTTGGTCACTGAGCGAGGGGGAAGATCCTTGACGCTGATCTTCTTGACCGACTGCTTCGACAGACGGAGAATTTCCCTCTTGAGGTCCTCTTGTCCTTTTTGGAACCTTTCGACCAGGAAGGCCACTAGGGCCTGGAGACTGTCCTGGTTCTCCAGTAACGACGGAGTAGGAGTAGGAGTAGAAGAGGTAGAGGGGATCGGTGCCGTTACAGCAACGGAAGTAACAGAGGGGCCGCGGGCGACCTCGCCCTCGGAGTCCGGAGCCTCCACATGCTCCTCCTCTTCTTGACCCTCGGCCATCAGGGTCCTTTCGGTGGTGTCTGATACCTCCGGCATTTGTTCCACCTCGTCAAGATGGAAG
The DNA here is from genome assembly GCF_036898095.1 of Palaemon carinicauda. Taxonomy (NCBI): domain Eukaryota; kingdom Metazoa; phylum Arthropoda; class Malacostraca; order Decapoda; family Palaemonidae; genus Palaemon; species Palaemon carinicauda. Next base: position 73,727,937 of record NC_090728.1, read on the forward strand.
TCTTCCAGTGCGTCCGAAACGTCAGGTTCGACCGTCAGCTGGACGCAGGGGATCTCGGCTTTGGGAATGACAGCATCCGCAGATGCCTTTGGGAAGAGCAAAGCTCTCATCTTCTCACTCGGGAGATAAGGCCCCTTGGCGTTCTTTTGGAAACCACGCAGCCAATTGCGCAGTTTCTCTCGGGCAACGTCCCTGGCCTCCGCAGAGGGAGGGTCCTCAAACGCCTCGTGGAGTAGGTCCTTGCAGACGGTGCAGACCTGCGGGTCCCAATACCGGAGAGTCCCCTTGGTGATGGAACAGCTGGCGTGGGTTCGGCACGCCAGGTGGCCGTAGAAGTCTGGACGCCGAACGCTACAGAAGGCACTCTCACACCGGTCATACTCCTCCTGTAAAAGAAAGGGGGAATGAGTCTGTGGAAGTCATATACAATGACTTAAAGTAAAGACTTAAAGTAATCTTAGATTAGCATTAAAGTTATTTAACTTAATATAAGATTCCTTTTCATGTGTAAGCTTAGGATAGTAAGCTGGAAAAGAAGCAGAAAAGACATACATGTGCATCCCGCCCAGCCAATTGCCACGACCCCACACCAAGACTAATTCTAGGGGCTCTTCAAGAGCCTAAGAAATGGAAGGGATATCCATAATGGATTAAGCACAGCTTAGGCTTCCTCTGGAGAATTAGTCATGGTAAGAGGGGGGAAGCTGAATGCATTCAGTTCAGGATAAAAAGGGGGAGAAATGATCCCTCCCTATTCAGATAGGTCCCGGCAAGGGACTGCGCATGGATGCACAGAGTATGCTGGAAATATTTTTTTTCACTGCATAATTATACATCATAGTTTTTGTCTAAGGTAAGTACTGTACCATAGATATACTGACTATCATATATAGCTATACAATAGTCGCTGCGGGGAGAGGTGACAGTCCACTGAAGTAATATGATTATGAGGCCCCGGCAGCGTGGCGGCATGCCGGAAACGCACCGGGCGCCGGCGAATCTCCATCGAGAGTGGGAACCCCTCCCTGTCATCAGTCTATGTGGCAGAGAGAATAGGAGCTTCTGGATGATGGCAGATCGTCGACGTGCCGGCGGCCTCCAGCAGTCGGCAAGCCACCGGCGAAGGTATTCTAGCACTGGCGTCAATCAATGAGACAGTGGAAACTAGGGTACCCTGACGGCTGTTGTCGGCAGGGTAGCGGCAGTGGACTGGCACTGATAGAGAGAAAGGGTAGGGGAAGAGGGAGGGAAGGGTAGTTCGTTACCCCGACCTCGTCTTCCTCCGGAAAGAGTGTTCAAATGAAAGAGAGGGGGGCAATCTTTCATCCAGCCGCAACAGAGCCGGCAGTCGGCAAGAATTGCGGATGGCGGCCAAAGGGAGGACCGAAGAACACTCTAAGATAGGGAGGTCCCATGCCAGCAGACTGATTCGCTTAGGCTATCCCATAGTTCGACTATATGCGGGAAGCGTAGCAGCTCCGACTAACCCACGAAGGGACCAAGCCGAACCCACAACCCGCCGGAACACGGGGGAGTTGTAGGACGGCGGACAGGGGTGTGATGGCTAGGCCACCACAAAAGGACAGAGGGGGTAGGGGCGAGGGTCCTGATGGGGAGCGTGGGGGAAGGCGTAGCCTTCACCAACACTTCAGGGGGGGGGGGGTTTCTGTTCCAGAACCAGCCCTATCCCAGGTGTAGGAGACTTCATTCTCCAGCCTAGGGTAGGTTAGTTCAGAAAAGGTACAGCACTAGTGTACTGTCCTAAACTATAAAGAAACAGAATCCCCTGGTCTGCCTAACCTAGGCTAGGGAAGCAATCCCGAATCAGGAAAGGCAGGTGTAGGACAGGTCGCTAGGCCACAGGGAGGAAAGGGTCAAAACCCTAGCAAGTGTGGACTATGGGGAAAGGCAGAGCCCTTCCACCTTCGCCAACCAGAAAGGCCCCAAAGGAGAGTTCATTCACCTAGAGGGAGAGCTGGGGGCGAACGACTGGTACTCTGAGGTTCTGTCCCAAACTCAAAAGCTCATGTGTTATGGCTAGGAGTGGGGAAAGAAAATTCTAGCCTAACCCTACCCGAATGCGATTCGAGGTAATGAGGGCTAGGATGTAGCCTAGGCTACTTCAGAGGGAGGAGATACCTTGGGTAAGGTAACTGGGGAGGATAGGAAGTATACCACGGCCCTACGTTAGGTTAGGGGCAAGGGAGTCGACTACCAAGTTCACCGAAACCCTTAGTATACTTCCTCGAAGGCGAAAACATATGTGCAATCACTGAATCTTATATGTATAAATGCCTAAAATCTCCATTTCATAAATTAACACTAGGAACACTTATTATATCATGCATGAGAGTAAACAAAAACCACCTAGGCTATCGAGTCTAGGGGCTAGGCTAGAACACTAGCCTACGAATCGGCTACCTACGCTCGCCGAAAAAGGATACTATCAGCATAATATAACTAATTCCTAGCAATGAAGACTAAATAACTAATGCTGATAATTAGTTATAAGACCGGGTAAGGTTGTTCTGGCTAACTAAATAAAGCATGCGAGGCGAACAACAGCGTCCGACATGACACCTCCGGTCAAGGCACAGCTCCACCACAAAACACAGTATTTTAAGATAAAAAGGCGTTACTTTATGGCTAGAGCTTATCTATACAATACAAGAATATGGTACTCAACTTTTCAGAAGAAGGCGGGGCTGAAGATTGCGACATACTGGCTCACTTAGCAAAAAACTGGGAAAAGCACCTTGTCATAAAACGGATTTTGAGCGAAGCGAAAAATCTATTTTTGGGTGAGGTAGCCATGTCGTCCTGATGGAAGTTCCTTCATTAGTAGCTTAATAGGTATATTTGACTACAGTGATATATCCCAGAGAATTTACCAAAGGTATTCAGAATTCTAACTCCTGGAGTGAATATCCCTTAAAATTTTAAAAAGGGATATCGCGTAATATCAGAGGACGTATTCTTGACACGTCTCATGGCTATCTACACCCCCAATAGCGCTTTCGCTTTGAGGGGAAAGAGTGGCAAGAATAAGGAGAGTCGTTAAAGAGACAACGCTCTTGACACTCCTACTGTACTGTAAATAGTGCGCCGAATCGCCACCGGGAGGCGCCACCAAGCCATTCTTTGTAGCTTTGTAGGTGTTGCAGATACAGTACCATAGGGAGGGATTCATTATCCTTTTGTCAAAAAGAGGGTGGGTCCATCAGGACGACATGGCTACCTCACCCAAAAATAGATTTTTCGCTTCGCTCAAAATCCGTTTTTTGGGCTCAAGCCATGTCGTCGTGATGGAAGTTTACCAGAGCATTAATGTATCTGTGGATTTTCAATAGTGCCGTCCATCTCGAGATAAATCTTTCTTTTTGGTCTTCTAGACCTAGAGACACTTGATGTTACCGTTATACATCAATCAGCTGATCATGGAATATGTCAGTGCTTCCTGCCCCCTACAGGGAAGAGTCTGGGCAGACTCAAGGAAAAATCCTGAGGATTGTGAGTTCAAGGTAACAATCTAGCAAACAGTTTGTATATTAGTGTCATCATACACGTAAAGCATAGTTTGTACTTGGATGGTATTAATCTTTGCAGGTTACTGGTACCTCCCAAGTCTGTTGTTAAAGAGACAGACAGGTTTATATATGTGTAGGAAACCTTAAACAGTAAAATGAACAGTCTAGTACAATAAGTTCTTACCTGTTTGCTTGGAACAATAGGAATCTTAGTTCCGATATTTTCTTAAATATTAAAAGAATCAAATATGCTCTGACTTTATACTTAAACTGGAATGTTTGGGGCGAAAGAGACGCAAAGATTCGTTCTATTGTTTATTACAATAAATTTAGAAATCATAGATGTAATCAATTACATATTACACTGAACAATTCTGCATAGAAGCATAAACAGTAATAATAGAAAATAAAATCAGTTTCATCTGAAAAGGAAACACCAGCCACTCTATAAGAAATATAAGAATTTCACTAAGTATTCTGTTGTTACTAGGAACACTGTGCATATAGGTATGCCTGGCACTTGTGTCAGTCTGTTATGCTTAAAGTCACCCGTGTGAATAGAACAGTCTTTAGTGTCATCACTAAACACAATACTCAACATGATATGACTTGAAAGTTTATCATGTACACCCTTCACCAAAAGTCCCAAATAGTGCACTGTTCTTCGCAGTAATCAAGCGGCAGGTTTTATTACAATGCCCGCCGCCACCACATGAAATTTAATTTCTTGTAATTGCTTCGCGTAGTGCTTGAAGAAAACTCTGGACGACTTCCATCGTCTGAAAGAAATTCAGAGACGAGGCAACCTTTCTCGGATCATGACCTGCGGGTGTACTGTCTGGATCCGCTCTGCGTATATAATAGGTGATTTTCGCCCTTATCTGTTTCAAGGATAACGTTGAACTGGAAGTCTCTCCCCTGAAAAGCTGACCTCCCTTAAAGTCTGAAGTTCTACAAAGATAGACCTTTAGGCATTCCACTGGGCAGAGGGATGCTTCTTCCTTCAGAGGGCAGATTCTCCAGGGACCCCATCTCTTAGTGGGCAGCTCGTTCTTGGCGAGAAACGTCGGGTCCGGAAAGAGGTTCAGTTCTCCGTTGTCTGTGAACTGAATGTGGCCATCATCCCTCGAGATTGCCACTATTTCGCTAACTCTGGCTCCCGAGGCTAGTGCAAATAAGAATATCACATTTTTGGGCTCAAGCCATGACGTCCTAATGGAAGGTTCCTTTAGTAGCTTCCGAAGGGTATATATGACTACAGTGATATTCCCAGAGAATCAAACCAAAGGTTTCACAGAATTCTAACTTCTGGCGCGAGTACCTTTAAGATTACTCTCAAGGGTATCGTATATCATCAGGGGACGTATTCTTGACACGCCACATGGCAATCTGCACCCCGAATAGCCTTTACGCCTCTAGGCTCTAGGGGAAAACGTGGCAGAATAGAAGGGTAACCGCAACAAAGATTACCCTGGTTCCCCTACTACAATCGTATCAAAACCGCGCCAACTCCCTCTGGCGGTCATTCCTTTATCTGTAGCGACTCGCTACGGTGGTGTTCCCTGTCGATCTGACATTTCCGTTCGATTTCTGGGAATCTTTATGCTTCTATGGCTTCTTTCTCCATCTAGAAAGTTGAGTACTGATTCTTTACAATATGTAATTTAGTTCCAGCTTCGCAATGAAATTGTGTATTTCTTGTGTGTGGATCTTCGCCGATCGCTGGTGTCGCCATGGCGCTGTCGTTCTTGGTACATGTGCTATTTAGTTAGCAGAACGATATTCCGGTGTAAATAGCTTTTTCATTGTTATGAAAGCTATTTAGGCATTATTATATTGTAAAGATATCTATAAGCATATTTTTCCCTTTCCGTGGCGATCGTATATGTCAGAGTTTTTGGTGATTTAGGTAACCGAAATCTCGTCATGTCTGGGTAACATAACCTAGACAACATATACTTTCGTCATTTCCCCGGTTACCCAGTGGCGATTCTAGGACTCTGAAAGTGGGGGGGCCACTTCAGGGCCAATATAAATTTTGGGGGGGCATTTATTGTTGGTGGCTAGGTGGCACTCTGAAGACAATATTATGTCATTAATGAAATAACAAATGACAATAATAACACCTCATTACTTTCATAACTTGCATTTGTAAAACATATACATGTATGCCTACACAAACATTATGATAATGGAGGTTATTCGTATTACTTAAAAAAAAATATATATGTATTTCTTGCAATATATTTTTAACAAAATCGCAAAAATATGGCAAAAATATCTTCAAAACAAAAATGAATCATGAGTTATGAATGTAATGTAAATATTATGTTGATATTAAAACCCCATGCAAGCATGCATGAAGTAATGCAGTGTTGCCAACAGGGCGAGTTTCCCTTTCCTGAGGTGAAGTAGATTATAGTACGTATATTTAGTGCAGCTTAATTCTACGATTATCATGCCGGCTATCAAATTCATCAACAAAACAGTCTAAATCAATTCCCTCGGCACGTGCACTTTCAATGGACAGTAATGCGATATTACTCAATCTAGCACTGGTCATGGAATTTCTGAGAAATGTTTTCACTAATTTCATTTTTGAAAAACTTCTCTCACAAGAAGCACTGGTAACAGGAAGAGTGACAGATATTAACAATAGTTTGTACAAACAGTCAAATGCAGCCTTATAAGGACTAAGGAATGACAGGAATTGTGTAATGGATGTAGGCTGTATTGGCTCTTTCGTGAGTAATTTCTTCACCAGAGGGATCTCATATTGTAAATCATTTTGACTGACCGAGTATGCCATTGCATATGCCTTCAAGTCTTCTTCTAACAAGAATGTCTGTCCTCCAGGACAGAGAGCTGAAATACCACAGAAAATTGCATTTGACTCTTTGGAGAAACGACGGTCTAATTCACTAATTAAGCAGTCTAGGACTTCATAGAAAATCCTGATGTGTTGCACATGACATGGAACAGAAGATCCTTGACCACTTGTTTCAAACACGATAAATCCATCAAGCTTACGAGGTTTCTTTACCCGTTTTCTTGTTGTTGTTGGTGTAATGCAGCATTTCCTGCAGAGTTCATTAACCTTCTCAGAGTAATGGTCATTCAAGTCAGAGTTGCGTACATTAACTAAATGTTCATGGAGTGACGAAATTAGATTTGCTGCTTTTCCTAGGTCTGCTTGTTTATCCTGTAGCTGTGTAGACACTTTATTAACTTTTCCAAGAATATCTGTGAAAAATTGCAATAAGTAAACAAACTCTGCATCAATCTGGGCAAGCAAACCGCGAGCGGATACAGCTCGGGCACCAATGTCAACTTCAGAAATTTCCTTCAAAAGTCTCATTATGCATTGCAGACGGAGTAGAGCATTTTCACACGAAGTGGCCCGACACCACCACCTTGTGTCACTGAGATGCTGCAGTTCTCGTACTTGTTCTTTAGGCAACATTTCACGCTGTATCAAAATGAATTTCTCATGAATTACCGAGTTACTAGCAAAGATATAGAGTTCTTCAAGCAAACTAAAGAATTCAGCAGCTTCGGGTACATACTTTGCAACATTTATCAACACTAAATTGAGCCTGTGTCCATAGCAGTGTATATAATATGCAAAAGGAGCTTTATCACGAATTCGTTTCTGAACACCACTAATCCCTCCACTCATCACTGATGCCCCATCAAATCCTAATCCTACAAGAGAAGATTTGTAATCCAACCCCAGTTTATCCAAACTCTTCAAAATAATATCTGTGATAGAGGCAGCATCCAACAAGTCCATCTGAGTGAAAGAAATGAAGCACTCCTGAATACAATTTGCTATTTCATCATAAAATCTAATAACTAATGCCAACTGCTCTGCCTTACTAACATCCTTGGCTTCATCAGCTTGAACAGAAAAGTAATGACATGACCTAACTTTTTCTGCAATTTCTTCCTTCACCATACATGCAAGTGTGTCAATCATCTCATTCTGTATTGCAGAACAAGTGTATTTTTCATTTTTTGGACCACTTTCTACTCTATCAGCTATAATAGGATCACGTTTAGCAGTGAATCTGAGAATCTTACGAACATTTCCTGGATTCAGTTCATCATCACCTTCTCTATGTCCTCTCTGCGAAATGTCTTGTGTTACAGTCAACAGGATTATTTCACCTAATGTCTTTATGTAATGACGATTTTCAAGAACTTTCTTCTGGTATGCCTCACTTATACACTGAGCAATTGATGTTTTATCAGCTTTATTTCGTTGATAGTCCGCCCATGCAATACAAGAAGTTTTGTGGCACTGAGAGGAAATGTGCTTTTCGATGGCACCATCTTTTCCATGTGCTTTCTTCCATCGTCTAAAGCCACTCTTTATGAATGCTTCATCTGCATTGCCATATGTTGGTGGAGCAAAGTGCCTGCATGCAAAACAGAACATTGCATCTCGTTCTTTAGAATATTCAGCCCATTCATATTTGTCGAACCAAGCCCCCACAAAAGACCGAGCATGAGACTTTCCTTCACTATGCCTTGGATACTCTTTTAATCGTACCTGAATAGGATTCTCAGAAGCAGATTGAGAAATGTCAGCTGGTGCAGAATCTTCCTTTTTCTGTTTCTTTGTTGGATGATCATGTGAACTTGATCTTGCAGGATTGCCAATACTTTCACGATCACAGTCTCCCTCTGACTTCTTAGCAGGTTTATCAGATTCAAGGTTTACTGTCAATGGTGTATCACATTCACTGCGTTTTTTAATTACAAATTTATCCATGATTGTCTATAGTACAATAAAATTATCTGTGATAGTAAGTTCTGAAAAAAAAATAAATTAAATCAAATAATCACACGTAATTCACAATTAACACAACACACCTGTCACCACAGAAAAATGTGATAAAATTTGCGGTTTTGCCGACTACCGACTGGAAGAATAGAAGATGATGACAGCACGCACACACACACACTGTCACACACACACACACACACACACACCCACACCCACACCCACACCCACATATATATATATATATATATATATATATATATATATATATATATATATATATATGTGTGTGTGTGAGGGTGTGTGTGTGTGTGTGTGTGTGTATAACATGTATACAGTATAATAAATATATGCACATATAGGCCTACACTATCACTGCCAACATTCACGAATCACAAAAATTATGATACAATTAGGCCTAGACGATTTTTATTATTATAGGAATTGTTTTCTATGTAAAAATAAAATGGGGTTAATTGTCACCGACTCACCAGCTACTTGTATTTTGGCCTATTTAGTTATTTTCTTTCAAATATGGCTAACGACAATATTTATATTTGGCTTTTGTCAGATCTGTTTGTGAAAAGGTTAACACTGGGTTGAAGGGTTAAAACTTGAGTTGGGATATAGACCTACATCATATAACAAAAAAATTAGTGTACATTGTTTGCTACTTTACACCCGCCTGTCAGATTCTTCTCATTCTTTTTCTAAGATTTCGTATAATTATTTTTTTACTCTATTTTCGTATCCGCTTCTTATGTGAAACACCCACATACTGTACATAAAGATCGAATATCTCATAGCCACTAGTCTACTCCCACTTTGTATGAGACGAAATAATGAATACCACATATGCTCAAATGCACTTATGCACAAATAATTATGCTTTAGACACTCAATAAGACACTAATCGGGTAAAAACTGACTTGACTGGCTCACAGTCTCACAGAAACGGACTACATGTACTGATCACATCATCACATCATACATGGAAGAAACATACGCGTCTGATTCGCGTCACACAAACACAAGCGGGCGAGGAGGACGGAGGTGTAAAAAAAATTCCAATAATTTTAATCTAGCAACGTTACCATCTTTTCTTTTTTTTTGTGATTACGTCTAGTTATTGTGATAGGATGGGATATTTGAGTGTATATATAGTATACTGTATAATTTATAAGGTATATATTTATATTATATATTATATTATATTATTATATATGCCTAAACTAAGCTTATTTAGAATTAGGATATGGAAACAAAAACTGGGGGGGCCAAGCTGGGGGCCAGCCAAAAAACTGGGGGGGCCATGGCCCCCCCTGGCCCCCCCCTAGAATCGCCACTGCGGTTACCCTTGTGTTTTGGTTATCATTCCTGGAGATCGATATCTCCTGGAATTATATTAACCATTATCAATCTCACCAGAGATTTATGGGTAATCTCTCTTCCCTCTGAGAGTAGCCTTAGGCTACAACTCTCTGCGTCGGCCTTGAATTTCGAATTCAGGCATGACTAGCCTAGAGTTTTCTGTTTCATCCCTTAACGGCCATCGGCAAGTTTTGGGATTCGATCAGAACCTCAGAGTATTTAGTCTTTGTCGGCAGTTGGTCGGCGGGGTGATTGCATTCCCTTGCCGTTGGAACTACCGGCATAGGAGGCTAGCCCTCCCTAGACTACACCTGAAGTGGTCGAATGTTACCGCCACCTTCTCCCTGTGGTCTAGTAGACTAGTCCTATGCTCGCCGACCCTAGGCTATAGAGTCGTATACTCTTGTGGCCTAGGATGGCGCCGGCATTGGAACTCTGTTTCTCCCTTGTTGAGAGGAACGGCATGAGCTGCCGTCCCCTTAACTGTATTAGCACCTCCTAAGCTGGAGAATAAATGATTCTCCTGCCGCTTGTGGTCGTGCCGGTACTGAAACAGAGTTTCTTCAAGGTGTGTAGATCCGGCAACATTGCCGGACCTCCTATACCTCATATAGGACCCTTTCCCCTCCCCTCTCTGTTCTTTAACGATGGCCGAGCCATTGTCTTTCCTGTGCTGGAGTCCTGCAACCTTACCATTGCAGGTGGGTTGCCGGGGCCGCCCAGAACCCCCCCCCCCTCCTCAGTCATCAGCTGTCGGAGACTGCCGACTGCCAACGACCATGACGACTGTCGGCGACTGCCGGCTTCCAGCGGCTTTGGCGGCTGTGGATGGGAGGCCCCTTTTGTCACCAAGGTTCTCCAGTTCTCCCTTGAACTGCTAGCCACAGTTTCTGTTGTCGGCGTATTGTTCTGGCCGGCAGTAGACCGGCACAGATAGGTACTGACTCAGTAGGTAGTATGCCGACTGTACTCGTGCTGCCGGAGGTTGGCCTACAGTAGTAAGCCGGCAATAGTACTATGGCTAAATGGAAGTGAACCTTCCTTTCGGAGAAAGGCAGTAAAATTAGACTTTTACATCTTTTACTACTGTATACATATACAGTAATAGAGAGCCTTCATTCCATGCTTCTCTCTCTCTCTCTCTCTCTCTCTCTCTCTCTCTCTCTCTCTCTCTCTCTCTCTCTCTCTCTCTCTCTCTCTCTCTCTCTCTCTCTCCTTTCTAGCTTGCTAGATGCTCTGACAATAGCCAGCTAATCCGGCAATATGCCAGCTGTACTACAGTATATGTCTATACAGGTAATCAGTATAATTGCAGTATAGTATATACAGCAGATGAATAACTATCGTATATATTATACTAGTAGTTATTTCCAATATATCTTGGGTATCCCTGCCCAGATATTTGCTGAACCCAATTCTATATTGATGGATTAATATTTCATCAATATTCTGATTTGAAATCAGTTTCCATGTACCCTGCAATATTGAATTTCGTAAAGGGCTGGTGGTGTGACACCTCTAACCCCAATAGGGGAGAACCCTTATCCCTGAGTTTTCCTGATCAAGAAACTCCCTGATTTAATATTGTACGGGAGGTCACAGCAAATAGATTGGTTGGGATGCATAAGAATATGTCTTTTATTTTCTGCCGGCTGAACTACGGTATAGGTCTATACAGGTAGTCAGTATATTTCCGGTATAGTAAATACGGCAGATGGATAACTAACGTATAGATTATACTAGTAGTTATTTCCAATATATATTGGGTGTCCCTATCTAGATATTTGCTGAACCCAATTCTATATTGATGGAATAATATTTCATCAATATTCTGATTTGAAATCAGTTTCTATTTACCCTGCAATATTAAATTTCGTAAAGGGCCGGTGGTGTGACGCCTCTAACCCCTAAAGGGGAGAGCCCTTATCCCTGAGTTAACCTGTTCAGGAAACTTCCTGATTTAATATTGTAAGGGAGGTTGCGGCGAATAGATGGGTTGGGATAGACAAATATATGTCTTTTAATTTCTAATCAACATATCTTGGATGCGAGCTTCTGCTGTTACCGCTCCTATTTCGAAAGAATGACATTCCTTCGATACTCTGATTGTGTATCAATCCTCCTTACCTCACAGCGTTAAGCATAGAAGGGGACAGTGCATGTACACTTCCTTACACCTAGGTGTTCGAGCCCCCTTTTCTTCAGGGAATTCCCTGGTTGGAGGAATTTCCTTAAGACTGAGGAGAAGTAACAGCATTGGCTCGCAAGGGATTCACGGTTATGTGTCTCCAACTATCTCTTTTAGCTTTCTGTCCTAAGCTATTTTGTCAAAAGACAACTTTGCAAATTGCCTATCGATGCGATAATCAATTGAATACTCCTTTCTGTTCTCCCTTCCTTACAGGAGGGACACCAGATGATGCATTGCAGTCTTCCGCAGTTATAAAGATGAGCATTTTCACGGAAATAATATATGCAGGTCCCCCCAGCAATATTATTTCCAAAATCCCCAATCTGCAGGACGGCAGTCTAGAGCTGTCGAACTGTGGTTGGTTTCGTCTCGAAAGTTATCTCTTAAATGCGGTTCAACTGCGAACCCGTAAAATGCTAGAACTCTACGGGAATTGGACCGAAAACTTCATTTTCTCATTACTAATAAATACCGATTTACTGTTCCTTTTAAAGGTTTTTAAGGTCTAAACCCCCAACCCTGCCTCTTAAGTTGAGGTTGCAGACACTAGCGGCATTGGTGAGTCTGAGCGGGACTCGAACCCCCGACTGACTAACACCGGGCAGAGACTCCATATTCAAGCCACACCTTGTAGTGAAATCAACAACAGGAGTCATTGTTTCACTGTCACATCTGACTCCGCCGCCAAGAGCCGGCAGTGGGTGCCCTTGGTCACCACTCAGTCAATAGATGAGTTGGTATACCTTCAATCGACAGCCCGCCGATTCCCAGCGGTCTGCCGACGGCCCGAGGAGTCTCCTCTGGTTCAGAGATCCGCTGACTATGCGTATAGTTTTCACCACTACCCAGTCACATTGAATACTGACTAGGATGGTGTGACGTCTGTCAGCGACCCGCTGCCAACCAAAAAATCACTGATATGTCGAAGACCTGCTAGCCATATCGGTACTGAAGTACTGTGCCAATTAACTTACCCCCAAGCACTAGCCTTGATGGTAACAGGCCAGTTGTATAGGGGTATACAATACCCTGTACACCTGCAGTTTAGGACCATATCGCAGACAGAAATCCTTGGTACATAACCATACAATAGAATGGTTTTCCAGTACGTTGTGCTTCTAAGCACAACCCCTTGCTGAGACCTACCTGATTTGGGGGATCCACTCCCCCCCCCCCTTCTTCCTTACGCTGATGCTTCATCAGCTTCTTGATTCTCATTATTAATTCCCCGGATGTAGGGCGCTACTCTAGCCTTATGGACTAGAATCTTCCATCTGCCTCCTCTTGAAAGGGGATGCCCTAGAATCAATAATTAGGAAGACCACAGCAGTTGGCTGGAAGGATTTACACGTCTGTGTCTCTCCTCTTTCCAGCATACTTATCCTAAGCTTTATGCAATAGAAAGGAATCTTCTATTACAGTGAAACACTGAAAAGCTGATATAGGCGAACAGTCAGGTATGGCCTGAAAGGAGAACGGAAGGGTTTCTTAGTTCTCCCTAGGATGTTAAACTGCATCCCACAGTTACAATGACCGTTGTTCCACAGACAGTCAGATTTATACACCTTCGGATCAAGCGAAGCAAACAGACGCTTCTGGTAGGAGGGAAGTTCCTCCTGGATCGCCGGACCTTTGATCACTGGAGTCCAAGGCCTGACCAAGATGAGACTAGAATGGAAATGGACATACCTCCACCATCCTTTCCTCAACTCTTCTTATATTCAAATTCCCCCTAGAAGAGTATACCTTAAAGCTCTAGAGCATACTAGCGGTGAGGAAAGTAGAGTCCATCGATTTCCAATGAAGGCAGTTTATTGTTCACATGAAAGACTCAAGAAATCTCTGAGACATTCTGGACTTGGCGCCACGCAACAAGTTCCAATAGAACAGCAAGTTCAGAATGATAATCCTTCTGAACATAAGGACCCTATTCAGTAAGGGGTGTTGACAATCTAGCCAGCCCTGGAAGATGTCTATCAGCAACTTCCAGTCAGTCACCCCCTCCCCTCCTACCTAGGATCCAAGTTATGGAAGATAACGTATATCCTGGACGAGATTCTCGTCGGACTAGTTTCAGTCCTAGGATCCTTATGGAATTAGCAGACAGTCAAGCGAAACCAAGCCTAGAAAGAGTTCAGGCAACGATGGCCCTGGACGACAGGCTGGGGTGGGCAGCACCCGAAATTACTGTCTATGAGCATCCATGGAGATGATCCGGCCCTGGAACATTGAGGATGCAAATAATAGAATCTCGATTTTCTCCAGCTCAGGGGCTTCAATGTTTTAAAAAATCATTGAAACCTGTAGTCACCCTAACACCCCCTTTTCCCCTGGGGATGTAAAAGGAGATCGCAAGGTCTGTCAAGAGACTATGGTAATCAGTCAGGATTCCATAATGCTAACAGGGAGGAGTTTCGAACTCTCTCCAGTTCACGATGATGACAGACCCAGTGCTACTCGCACAACTATAAGATGCGCTAAGAGGCTGGAGAAGATACGCATCAAACGCTCAAAGAGATCTAATAGGACCAATAATGGTCATTCCCTCTCCGCTTACCCTACAATGACCAAAGACCACGGACCCGTAGGCCATTTTAGCCCTGTAATGGGTGGATAAACTCTCTCCACACAGATCGGACCTCCTCAGGTTGATCTGGAGCATCGAAGCGATAATGAGGCGTCAAAACTGTCGAGGATAAGGGACGTCTCATTTCATAAGGGAATGCTAGCCATCCCTTCCTTAAGGGAATGGCGCCTATCAGCAGCTCGTTTATATATGATCCGCAAGGTGACAGCGGATGCTCTTCTTGGGTTCCACCCAATAGAGTCGGAATGGTACACGGACGCAGACCCATTCCCTCCCAGAAAGGGACAAGTCCCCGAGCTGCAGATCGTTCTCTTCATCATGAGCGTTATCAAGATACTATCTCGTTATTTAGTCCCATACGAGGACCCTCTAATGGAGGTAACAGACATCATGTCTCTACTTTAGAAGTGATGGACTTAGAATTCCTATTCAGCCCATCAAAATTTCCTCCAGAAGGCCCTCTAAATGCTGAGACCCTTCCAAGGAAGAGGGGCTCTATTGGCTCCCAGAAAGCCCAAGAACATCCCGTTCCCTGTAATGAAGGAACTGAGGCTGAGGCTAGTCCTAGTTATGCACCTAGGATTATCCAGGAAGTTCAGAAGTTTTCTGCCTTCTATTTATCACAGTACACCTGATCCCTTCATTTTACGAATTCCTTGCCGTTAACGGTTAGGAAAAGACTGGGATCTTAAGGGCAAAATAGAATTCCTAGAAGAATACAAGTCTAGTCAACGAGAAGACAATACGAGTCTTCTTGGAAAAGTAAATTGTTTTGTAAAGCAAAAGGGCCCGAAAACAATCTCATGATCTTCTGCCTGTCCTTCTCTGTCCACCCCTATATTCAGGGTCTGGCGGCCGACAGCACGTTGGCCTTTTGAGGAAGGAGGCAGTGTATCCTTGAATACTATGAGAACGCTAGTTCTTCGGCCTTGTCTCCATATAAACCCTTGAGTAAACACCAAGGGTATGGCCGACTTTGTGAGAGAGGTCACTTAATGAGATCTTTGGATCCATGGACCATTATCTCTGTGCAAGTCAGCCCCGACTAGACCTCTTCTATATGCCCTTTAAATGGATCTAACGATTGGAATCTTTAATAAATTCCCAATAACATGTGCAGGCTTAGGCCCGCAACGCCACTAAAGCCCATCTAATGGTCTTTGGACAAGGTCCTACATTAAGCCTCACCTGTGAACAATGAGGATTGTTCCCTCAACCATCTAACCTAAAAGGTTATTTTTTCGGTTCGCTATAGCCTCTGGGACTAGAGTTAGTGTAATAGTGGCCCTATCCTGAGGGCCACAATAAGTGAGAGAACTGCATCTCTTTCTGATCTAACCTTTCTCATTAAAGACGTCCTACCTACTAAGAGGTGGGGCTCCTGGAGAATCTGCCCTCTGAAGGAAGATGTCTCTCTAGGTCTGCTAGAGCGTCTAAGGTCTATCTTCATAGAACTTCAGACTTCAGGAGGAACAGCTCTTTACAGGAGAAAACTTTGGATCAAACTATCCACTACAACTGAGGGCGAAGCTCACCTACCTTTTTCGCGGAGCGGATCCTGACAGTACTCCTGCAGATAAAAGATCCAAGGAAAGTTGCTTCATCACTGAACCTTCCAGTGTGTGGACTTCAGCCTCTTCGTTCACCTACTGATCGGAGGTTGTCCAATGCGTCTTACAGACACTATACTAAGCAAATCTATGGATTGAAGCAATATGTGGTGGCGGCAGGTGCTATTTGGACCCTGTCGTCTAGCTCTGCGATGAACAGTAAATTGATTGGGACTATCAATTAAAAGGAGAAGGGGTCAGCAATTTTCGTGTGACCTCCCTTTGAATAAGTGTTGCCAAGGTAACACTAAATCTGTTCAGAATCTCAGGTGTGAAATTATACGAATACCACTAGTGCCGTGTGTACATAGTACACAGTGTTGTTAGACTATTTCATGTACAGAAATTATAAAGAAAAGTCTTGTTAAAAGAGCTTTTCTTCAGTTTGAGAGTGGCACTCATCATTTCCCCCTTTCAAAAAGGGGAACATTATTTTCTGTGTATGTCTCTCGTATAATTTCCTTATCACGCTACATTCATTTAGCATGTAGTCATTTATTAGGAATAAATGTCTATTAAAATGCAGTTGCGTCCTAATTCGCCCAACAATTGCATGTTTTAAAATACCAGAGTTCCTTAACTTACTCATGTAAGTATTTCTCATATCATTGTATGCTTACAATCAATGGATGGGGACACTGATATTGGTTCCGCAATATATACAATCCTTGAGACCGGTTGTATTCTCAGTGTTTACTTATGCTTGTTCATACAATATATGCTACCTTGAGGGCCCTTTCCTACGTCTAAAAATGACTCTTCCCTGCAGGGGGCAGGAAGCACTAACATTGTTATGCTTAGTGATGATGACGGATACCGGTAACGTCATTTGTCTCAATTGGCCCTTTTGGCCGTGGAAATATTGCCCCAAGGTTAAGGCACTAACACAAAACCACAGATACATTAATTCTCTGGTATGCTTCCATTAGGACGTCATGGCTTGAGCCCAAAAAACGGATTTTGAGCGAAGCGAAAAATCTATTTTTGGGTGAGATGGCCATGACGTCCTAATGGACCCACCCTTCTTTTCTATGAAAAGATCTTCACGGTTTCCCCCCTGATCTACTGTATCTGTAGCACCTTGCTCACTGCTACAAGGAATGACCGCCAGAGGGAGTTGGCGCGGTTTTGATACGATTGTAGTAGGGGAACCAGGGTAATCTTTGTTGCGGTTACCCTTCTATTCTGCCACGTTTTCCCCTAGAGCCTAGAGGCGTAAAGGCTATTCGGGGTGCAGATTGCCATGTGGCGTGTCAAGAATACGTCCCCTGATGATATACGATACCCTTGAGAGTAATCTTAAAGGTACTCGCGCCAGAAGTTAGAATTCTGTGAAACCTTTGGTTTGATTCTCTGGGAATATCACTGTAGTCATATATACCCTTCGGAAGCTACTAAAGGAACCTTCCATTAGGACGTCATGGCCATCTCACCCAAAAATAGATTTTTCGCTTCGCTCAAAATCCGTTTTTGAGTCAAGTCTTTCAGCGAGCAATCCTCATTGTTCAGGGTTGATGCTAAGAGAAGAACCTTATCCAAAGACCATGAAATGGGCTTAGGAGGAGCTGCGGGCCGAAGTTTAGCGCAGGCTTTAGGAATCTTGTTGAAGATCTCATTGGAAAAGTCTACCTGGAAGGCGTAAAGCATTGGTCTGGCTAGGGCAGATTTACATGTAGTAATCGTATTGGTTGCTAAACCTTGTTCATGAAGATGGATGAAGAAGGACAAACAGAAATCTGTAGAAATCTCCTTAGATTTCTTCGCCTTGACAAAGGCCACCCACTTCTTCCATGAAGACTCATATTGTCTTCTTGTTGACTTTGACTTGTATTCTTCTAAGAAGTTAATACTGTCCCTAGAAATCCCGAACCGTTTCTTGACCGCTAAGGCGAGAAAATCATGAGATGAAGGTTCTGGGTTTTCACTGATGAAGCTGAGACAGTCAATTTCTGCACTTGCTGAGTCAGAACTGGGTCCGGCAACGGGATCAGCTTCAAGCGTAGTTCCATTACTAGAGGGAACCAGACGCTGTTGGGCCACTTGTGGGCCACTACTGCTGCTGTACCCCGAAAGGATCTCAGTTTGTCGAGGACTTTCAGCAGAAGGTTGATTGGAGGGAATGGGTAGATCTTGGACCATCTGTTCCAATCTATGGACATTGCATCCATTGCTTCCGCTAGAGGATCCTCGTACGTTGCTACGTACCGGGGTAGCTTCTTGTTGTCGCTCGTTGCGAAGAGATCTATCTGCAGTCCTGGGACTTTGCGTAAGATGAAGGAGAATGATCTTGCGTCTAGGGACCATTCTGACTCTATCGGTTTGGTCCTGGATAGAGCGTCCACTGTCACATTGCGGAACCCTTGAAGGTGGACTGCTGACAAGTGCCATCTCTTCTTCTCCGCTAGACGGAGGATGGCTAGTATCACTTGGTTTATGTGAGGCGATCTCGAGCCCTGTCGGTTTAGGCATCTCATTATGACTTCGCTGTCTAGAACCAGACGGATGTGGATTGAGCAGGGGAGTTTCAGTTTCTTCAGAGAAAGAAAAACTGCCATGGCTTCCAGGAAATTGATGTGGAAGGTTTTGAAGAGGGGAGACCAGGTTCCTTGGACTTTCCGGTGATGAGAGTGACCTCCCCACCCTTCTTTCGAGGCATCCGTGTGAACGGTGACTGACGGTGGAGGTGGTTGTAAGGGAACCTTGTGCCTTAGGTTCTTGGCCTTCAACCATGGCTTGAGTAGTGATCGCAGACGATTTGGTATCGGTCTTTGTAGATCTCTTCGAGCGTTTGATGCGTATTTTCTCCAAACTCCTGATGCATCTTTTAATTGTGCTCTCAATACTGGATCTGTCACTGAGGTGAACTGGAGGGACCCCAACACTCTCTCCTGTTGCCTTCTTGATATCCTTGCGGATTGAAGAAGTCTTTTGACAGATCCTGCTATCTCTTTCCTTTTCTTTGACGGAATGGAAAGGCAGTGTGACTGCAAGTTCCAGTGGACGCCCAGCCACTGAAACTTTTGAGCTGGAGATAGTCGAGATTTTTCCAAATTGATCTTGAATCCTAAGTGTTCCAGGAACCGGATCACTTCTTGGGAGGCTTGCCTGCACTCTTCCTCGGATGCTGCCCACACCAGCCAGTCGTCCAGGTAGGCTACCACCTGGATTCCTTTTAGGCATAGTTGATGAATGACTGCATTCGCAAGCTTGGTGAATACCCTTGGAGCTATGTTCAGACCGAAGGGCATGGCTCTGAAAACGTACTTTCTTTTTTGTAGTTTGAATCCCAGGTAAGGGGAAACTTGACGGCTGATTGGAACGTGCCAGTACGCATCCGTCATGTCTATGGAGACTGTGTATGCCCGTTTGGGCAAAAGGGTCCTGATGTGTTGAAGCGTCAGCATTTTGAACTTGTAGTTCACTATGAACCTGTTGAGTGGTGACAAGTCCAGAATGACTCTGAGCTTTTCCGAGTCCTTCTTCGGAACACAAAATAGCCTTCCTTGGAATCTGACAGACTTCGCCTTCCTTATAACTTTTGTTCAAGAGTTCCTGAACATATTCTTCCAATATGGGGGTTGAGTGTTGGAAGAATTGAGGGAAGTTTGGTAGAGTTGAGCTCCAACTCCACCCTAGTCCGTTCTTGATTAGGCTGTGGGCCCAGGGATCGAAGGTCCAACGATCCCGGAAGAGGAAAAGTCTCCCTCCTACCGGTAGCATCTCACTTAGAGTGCTGGGTGGAGGATTTACCTCCTTGGCCACGTCCACCTTTGTTGCCCCTACCTCTGAAGGGGCGTCTGGAAGATCCTCGAAAGGAACCTCGAGACTTCGGCCTAAAGGTTGTCGACTGCCTTTCAAAAACTGGGGTGAACACAGGCGATTGGGTCGCCAGCGTTTGGGGCACCAGTTGGAAGGTGGTAGGTGGTTGTGCCACCGTCTGGGGCATCATGGCCACGGGAAGCTGTTGCTGTTGTTTCGCCCGAGAGGGCACTCTTGGTCGTTTCGACTTATTCTTCGGCTGGGGACCCTCATCAGCTGAAGATTTTCTTTTAGAAGACAAGCCCCATTTAGAGAGAAGGTTTCTGTTCTCTGTAGCGGCTTTGTCCATGACCTCTTTGACCACTTCGCTTGGGAAGAGGTCTTTTCCCCAGATGTTGGAACCGGCAGGGAGCCGGCAGACGGCTGGGTGCCCAAGGTAATCCAAGGGAGGATCAGAGAACACTCTAGACATGGGGGGGGAGGGTGATCTCCTGCTGGAAGGGTGGCCGCTAACACAACCCCATAGTTCGACTATAAGGGGGAAGTGTAGCAGAGCGGCCACCCAGGCAGGAGAGCGCAGCATAACCTACCATTCTCCCCGAGGGGGAATTGTAGGACAGCGGACAGGGGTGTGAAGGTAAGCTGACACAAAGAATAGAGTGGGGTAGGGGGGGACGAGGGGGGCAGAAGGGATCGTGACCCCAAAGCTCCCAGAGGGTGGGGGAATCTGTTTTCTATACTACCCAGGTAGGAGAGAGGCTCTCTCCAACCCTAGGGTAGGTTACCTAAGAGTAGGAACAGAACTGGTGTACTGTCCTAAACTATAATAAAACAGAAACCCCCAAGGCCTAACCTAAACCAGATCTCCTCCTAGATTAGGTAAGGCTGGGGAAGTATCGCTAGGCTACAGGAGGAAGGGACAAATCCCAACCAAGAGCAGTCTAGGGGGGAAGGGCTAGGCGCCTCCCCACCTTCAGTCTCAGTCGATACCCCAGGAGAAAGACGTTCCTTAGGGGTGGACTGGGATGAACGATAAGTACTCTGGGGTTCTGACCGAAATCCGCCCATACACCATGGGAGGGAAGAGGGAAGAACTACCTAACCTTACCTACCCGAAGTGTTTCGGGTAAGGGGCTACGAAAGGCAAGGCTACCCAGAGGGAGGTACATAGAGTAAGGGAGATAAGGAAGCATACAAGGATCCCAGCGTTGGGTTAGGTATGGCCTAGTTGGACCAGGCACCGTTCCCTGTATGGTTCCCCGAAGGCGAAAATATGTGCAACATGGAATCTTGTATATGTTTAAAAATGCCTAAATCTTCATAAAATAACACTAGGAACACTCATATGCAGAAGTAAATATGAATACTAGGCTGCGGCCTATGCTAGGCATAAAGGCTAGTATGGGGTTGACTGGCTAGGAGCGCCGAAGACCACAACGGCAAAAATGAACTATTCCTAAATTGAAGATTAATTAACCTAAGATAATTAGTTATAAGGCCGTGAAGGCTATGCAGGCTAACTAAGCCTATATCTTCATTAATATAACACTAGGAACATTATTATATCATGCAGAAGCAAACATGAACACTAGGCTGTAGCCTATGCTAGGCTGAAAGGCTAGTAAGGGGTCGGCTAACTAAGATCGCCGAAGACCACTATCGGCATAATACAACTATTTCCTAATAATGAAGACTAAATAACTAAAGATTTATCTCAAATAAAAGGTCGGGGAAGGCTGTTCTGGCTAACTAAATAACGCATGCAAGCGAGCAGCCGCGTCGTAAATGGCGACCCAAGGCAAGGCTTAGCTCGGCAATAAAACACAAGATTTTAGCCTAAAAAATCGTTACTCGGCGGCCAGAGCTTATTTAAACAATACAAAAACCTGGTACTCAACTTTCCAGAAGGCGGCGAAGCAGAAGGCTGAGACATCTTGAAGGATGCACACAAAATACAGCGATAACTGGGAACAAAACAAACGGTATTATGGCTACTAAGAGAGGAATGGTGAGGGCGGACGTGACGTCACGCAGCTGCGAGTATCGTAACAGTGACGAAGGGAGAGTATCTTTGGAACGGCACCCCAGTTACCTCCCACATTCACTCGCCACATCTCCCCCTCGAAGCGTAAACACTAGGTGGGGTGCAGATGGCCATGTGACGTGTTAATGCATGCGTCCCCTGTTAATATACGATATTCTAAAGGGTTCACTCCAGAAGTTAGAATTCTGTGAAAACCTTTAGTTTAATTCTCTGGGATTATTTTAGTAGTTATATATATCCAAAGGAAGCTACTGAAGGAACCTTCCATCAGGACGACATGGCCATCTCACCCAAAAATAGATTTTTCGCTTTGCTCAAAATCCGTTTTTTTTATTTATATCTTTATTATTATTATTTTTTAGATATTTCTGTATTATGCAATTGTATTAAACGGATTTTGAGCGAAGCGAAAAATCTATTTTGGGGTGAGATAGCCATGTTGTCCTGATGGAAGGTTCCTAATAGTAGCTTTCAAGGGATATATGTACTACAGTGATATTCCCAGAGAATTTACCTTTAGGTTTCCAGAATTCTAACTCCTGGCGCAAATATCCTTAATATTCCCTTAAGGATATCGCATAAATCAGGGGACGTATATCTTGATACGACACATAGCGATCTTCACCCCGAATAGCCTTTTCGCTTCGAGGGGGAAGAGTGGCAATTTTGGAAGGGGAGCCGTTATCAAGGTTACCCTAATTCCCATACTATTATTGAGTATCAAGATGGTGCCATATCCAAGATGGCGGACATTCCTTGTAGCGTTGAGCATGGTGCTACAGATATAGTAGTTTCAGGAGGGATTCTGCGAAGACCATTTCTATAGAAAAGGAGGGTGGGTCCATCAGGACGACATGGCTATCTCACCCAAAAATAGATTTTTCGCTTCGCTCAAAATCCGTTTTTGGGGCTCAAGCCATGTCGTCCTGATGGAAGTGTACCAGAGCATTACTGTATCTGTGGATTTTCATCGGTGCCTTAACCTTGGGACAGTTTTTCTATGATCATCTGGACCATTTGAGACAAATGACGTTACCGTTATTATCACTAATCATAGACAATGTTAGTGCTTCCTGCCCCCTACAGGGAAGAGTCATACTAGATGGTAGAAAAGGGGCCTCATGGTTAGCATATATTGTATGAACAAACATAAGTATTCACTTGGTATACAAACGGTCTCACGGTTTGCATATACTGTATTGTCGGAACAATATCAGTGTCCACTATATCCATTGTTTGTAAGCATACAATGATATGAGGTTTACTTACACGAGTAAGTCAAAGAACTCTGGCATCGAAAATATGCAAATTAGGATGCAATTACATTCTAATAGACATTTATTTCTAATAAATGACTAAATGAA
The DNA here is from genome assembly GCF_036898095.1 of Palaemon carinicauda. Classification (NCBI taxonomy): domain Eukaryota; kingdom Metazoa; phylum Arthropoda; class Malacostraca; order Decapoda; family Palaemonidae; genus Palaemon; species Palaemon carinicauda. The sequence continues at coordinate 73,751,179 of NC_090728.1, forward strand.
ATAACAAGTGAAACGAATGTAGCATGATAAAGGAATTATACGTGCACCGTATACAGAAATTATTTTCCCCCTTTGAAAGGGAAGAAATGATGAGTGCCACTCTAAGACTGAAAAAATTTTTAATAAATTTTTCCTTTATAATTTCTGTAAATGTTGTATCCTATCAACACTGTGTACTATGTACACACGGCACAAGTGTTATCTGTATAATTCCAAGATATACGTCTCCTGATTTATGCGATATCCTTAAGGGAATATTAAGGATATTCGTGCCAGGAGTTAGAATTCTGTAAACCTAAAGGTAAATTCTCTGGGAATATCACTGTAGTACATATATCCCTTGAAAGCTACTATTAGGAACCTTCCATCAGGACAACATGGCTATCTCACCCCAAAATAGATTTTTCGCTTCGCTCAAAATCCGTTGAATACAATTGCATAATACAGAAATATCTAAAAAGTAATAATAAAGAAATAAATAAAAAAAGGGGTTTTTATTGACACTTTACCTTCAGGCCAGCGCAGGTGTAGGAATTGCTACACAGAAGGAGACGGAAGATCAGCGAGGAGGTAGAGACGGCGACTGTGATAACGTACCGTAACTTACTCTAACTTACACTACGTGTCGGGAATTTTCGAACTGATCACTCAAAAATCCCGCCATTTAACTCCACCAACGTTACGTTAAATTGGAGGGAAGGTTGGGAGAACTCGCGGGCGTTGAGTCGAATGACTGTGGTTTGATACGAGACTGTTTTAGAACCTAGAGAGCAACCGCCTGGTAGGGAAGGCGCGGAGGTTAAAGAAATTGAGCATTTGTAATTTATGATTCAGAAATTTAATGTCATTTTATTGTACCAGGACGAAATTATCCTATGTAGAAATTTAGATTCAGAGAAAACGCGGGAAACAAAGGTGTCGTCAGGGCTGCAGAGCTCAGCTCGGTCTCTTTTGTCCAAGGTCCTCAGCTGAAGTAAGTCCTATTAATTGTACTCTCTCTCTCCCCCCTATAGTACCCAGGTCGGTTTCCCTATAGGTTTTACAAGTGTTTTGTAAGATTTGTATCCATGTATATTTAGTCGATCCTTGTGATTGGGGATCAGTGCTGTCTTTTAAATTACGTGAAAAAGCCTTGGTATGCCGTTTACCGAGGCAACTTATTAAAATATTAATTAATTTTGCTTAATTTTGAGTCCGGAGCGGACTTAGTTTTTTCAGCAACGCATGAGGTTATTTAGTCACGTGTTTCTTTAGTATGTCGAGTAAATGTTTGATTATGTATTTCCCTCGCATTAAATAATTATTTTTGTAATAAAATTGTTAAAGTGTAGCTGTATTTTGTTGATTCCTGGAAGGTTTTGGGAGTCTTACCTCTTCAAGGTCTTGCTATCGGCCCTTAACATCGGGCCAAGAACGTTATTATCTGTCGTTATTATCTGAAAATCACGACACTACGTGAACTTTAACCTAACTTAGCTTATTTTTTTTTCTTATATTTTATATCTTTTTTTACATTTTTTTTCTTTTCCATTTTCATTTTGCATCACTTTCACTCGATTCGGTCTTACTTTTCTTTGCTTCATTGCTTCACTTTCTTTCTCTTCATCATGATCACTAGACTGCTTCGTAGGTTTTTTAAAGAAACTATTAAGAGAAAGTTGGTTGGTACGGCTTTTGAGAATTTTTCTAAAATGTGTTAAACAAACATAATTGAACTCCGCAACTACACGGCAAACCTGAAGTTTCTGTGGGTGATGCTTATCGATGAAATCAACCACATGTTGATGATATGCCAACATCTGTTTTATTTCAGCCAAACTTAAGATGTGACCTACCTCCTCGATCTCCTTCGACTCACTCAACTGTGCTTGGAACTCATCATGCTGCATGGCTTGCAGCTCCTTGAGTTTCTCGGTGGTGAGCTCTTCATGATGCTCATCGACGAGTTCAGTGATGTCATCTTCATCGACCTCCAGACCCATGGACTTGCCAAGGGATACAATCTCTTCTACGTCTTTTAAACGAGTTTTTCATATTCAAATAAGCCATATGTTTTTGATACATTAAAGTCTGGATTCTCTTAATGACTTCGGGATTAGAGCCCCAGGCGAAATCACACAAAGAGAAGAGCTTGTGACCGTCTAAATATGCAAAAATTTATCCTTAAACGAATGCCAAGTAACAGACTACCAATTAGCTACAATGGTGAAGATGGGTTAATTTCAATTCTAAGTACAAAACAGCTGAATTCGACAGGTTTAAGTACAGCAGAATTGTCATTGACTTTTTATCTTTCTTCGTGGCCAAGTGGTAGTCACTGTCTCTACAAGTTTGCCAGACCAAGGTTCGATTCCCCACCGGTGACAAGCTCTTGTCTTTGTGTGATTCCGCCTGGGGCTCTGATCTCGAGGTCGTTAAGAGAATCCAGACATTAATGTATAAAAAATATATGGCTTATTTGAATATGAAAAACACGTCTAAATGTGCAAAAAATTATCATTAATCGATTGCCAAGTAACAAACGACCAATTAGCTACAATGGTGAAGATGGGTTAATTTAAATTCTAAGTGCAAAACACCTGAATTCGGCAGGTATAAGTACAGCAGAATTGTCATTGACTTTTTATCTTTCTTCATGGCCAAGTGGTAGTTACTGTCTTTACAAGTTTGCCAGACCAGGGTTCAATTCCTGGCCAGTGACAAGCTCTTGTCTTTGTGTGATTTCGCCTGGGGCTCTGATCCCGAGGTCGTTAAGAGAATCCAGACATTAATGTATCAAAAATACATGGCTTATTTGAATATGAAAAACATGTCTAAATGTGCAAAAATTCATCATTAATCGAATGCCAAGTAACAAACTACCAATTAGCTACGATGGTGAAGATGGGTTAATTCAATTCTAAGTACTAAACACCTGAATTCGACAGGTATAAGTACAGCAGAATTGTTATTGACTTTTTATCTTTCTTCGTGGCCAAGTGGTAGTCATTATCTCTACAAGTTTGCTGGACCAGGGTTCGATTTCCAGCCGGTCACAAGCTCTTGTCTTTGTGTGACTTCGCCTGGGGCTCTGATCCCGAGGTCGTTAAGAGAATCCAGACATTAATGTATCAAAAATACATGGCTTATTTGAATATGAAAAACACATCTAAATGTGCAAAAATTTATCATTAATCGAATGCCAAGTAACAAACTACCAATTAGCTAAGATGGTGAAGATGGGTTAATTTCAATTCTAAGTACAAAACATGACAAATTCGAAGATAATTTGTATTTTTCCTAACCATACAAGCCTTAGCTATTTACATTGGGTTTACCTTTTAGCGCAGCTGAAATGGCGAGCCATTAGAATTTAACGAGGTTGTATTACCCCCGCGCTAGTTAGCGGGGGGGGGGGGTAGGGGAGTGGTAGCTAGCTACCCCTCCCCCCCCTCACACACCAGTGAAGCTCACTTTCACTTAGAGGTAGGACTTGTCTTGGGGGACAGGGCTGGCGGGCAAATATGTGTAAATAGCTAAGGTTTGTATGGTTAGGAAAAATACAAATCATCTTCGAATTTGTCATTTGTTCCGTAACCAAAATACAAACCACGCTATTTACATTGGGTGACTTACCCCTTAGGTAGGGTGGAAAGTCCCCAGCCATACTGGCTTTGGCTTTACCCGGGAACTCAGAATCCGAGTGAATCGCACTCGAGAAAAGGAGTCCCTGCACCTCACAAGTTCCTTGCTCCGCAAGGAACCGTGTGGCCTACATAAGCTTGTGTGTGAAGGAAGAAGTGTGACCCATCCTAGGCAGTTGACCTGGAGTTCCAGAAGGAACTCTGGGTTAGGACGTTCCAAATACCCACCTCGTCAGGGTATGGGGGACGCGACAGTATTGACTCAATACTCGGAACACAAGGAAGCATGGTTTACCTGCGGAGGTTCGAGGTCAGCTATGCAGAGACCAGGATGCTGCTTCCCAGTGGAGGGGATGATGAAGAAAGAAGTAAGGGCCAGCCATACTTCTTTCGTTCATGCAGACTAAAACCTGATAACAATGCCCTCAACCTTCTGCTACCTGTCTAAAAAGGAGCCTGAGGTTAGACCAGCTGTTGTGTAGCCACCACAGAGCGATAGAAAACGTATCGAAACTACTGTGGGTCACGCCCTGCAGGAAGCGGGCTGCGAAGGTCATTAGACGCTTCCAGACTCCAGCTTGTAGCACCTGCGTCACAGAGGAGTATTACTCGAAGGCGAGGGACGTTGCGATGTATCCGACATCGTGCTGTAGGGCGACGTGACGGGGGAGGGTCTGGAGTCAGGTCGAGATGAATGTCCTTGAGTCCGAGCTGAAGAGGTATACTGGTGACTCTCCCCCGTGTCCTTCTTGTGCTCCCAAACCGGCTGCAACTGAGGACAAATTGCAGCTGTTCCCAAAGCTAACCTCTCGATTCCTTACTGGCAAGGAGAAGGTTTTGGGACATCAGATACAGAATGGTGACTCGAAATCTTGAAGGAATTGGATCGAAGGGACGGGACCCCAAGATTCTGAGTCTAGCCAACAACTCAGGAGCGAACCTGAATGTTGCCTTCCCCCATTCCTTAGAAAGGGCAGAGTCGTACGAGACCAAGAAGATTGCTTACACACTGGCCGTGGCCAGAGTGAGCAGGAGGCCCAAGACGGAATACGATCAGAGGCCTGACGTAAAGGGTCTTGAGAAGATCTCTTAAGGGACTAAAAAGTCCGAGCCATGCTCCAAGTTGGAGGTCTCACTCCGACTAGGGCAGGGACGTTCGCAGCTTCGCATGAGCGAGGAAAGGTCCAGCGGGAAGGAAAAAATTATTCCTTTAAGCCTGAAGGTCAGGGAAAGGCCGAGCGACAGGCTTCCTTGCCGAGGGCGGAAAAGAGTTTCCTCCCGCCGAAAGGCAATAAGACCGTTATTGCTGGAGAAGAGGTATATCTCCCACGACACCAACCACCGAAGACTCTCCACTTCGCCTGGAAGACCCCTGCGGATGACTATCGCAGATGACGCGACCTCCGTCCCGCGACTGTAGCGGGTTGTTTCTTCTTGAGGAGGAGGCGTAGTGTCTCCAGGCATGAAGCCGAAGCGACGCTCCGGCTCGTGAAAGATGTTGCAGTGTGGTTGTTTGAGTAGCCTGTGCCGTGGGAGAAGCTCTCCCGGGAGTTCCGTCAGGGGAAGCAGAGGGTCCGGAAACCGTTCCGCGCATAGTCCCAGTGGAGCTCTCAGGGCCATTGAAAGGTTGACAGACAACCTGGTCTTGTTGAGACCCATTCTCAACAGACAACAAAGGAGGGAAGACGCAGGCGTCGATGTTGTCCCACCATCACTGGAATGCATCTTGCCAGAGTCTCAGGGTCTGAGACTGGGGGGAAGAACAGCAGAAGCTTGAGGTTCCAAGCTGTCGCGATCAGTTCCCCCAGACCAGGACTTGCTGGTTACTCAAGGCCAAAGACTCTCTCTACAAGGCTCTGCTCAGATAGTCGGAGAGAACCTTCCTCTGCCCGGAATGAGAGAGCCGATGGTGGTATTGAGAGTATCTCAAATCATCTCGGTATCACTACTGCAAGATGCGAAGGAGTGAAAATGCGTCCCCTGCTGGCTAGAACACGCCAGAACCATGAAGTCGACGCGCACGGAGCGACTCGGCAGGAGCTGTAGGATCTGTAGAGGGGCCAGACTACGGCCCCTAAGCCTGCCTGAATGATGGAGAGGTATCCTTCAGGTCCTGACCATAGGCCTGGACCGGAACATGCCCTCCCCCCCCCCCTTTTCTTTGACGAGTCCGAGAACAGCATAAAAAATGTGGGGAAAGGACGAGAATATCCACTCCCATCAAGAGGTTCCATAGGTCAACACCCATTGCAGGTCTAATCGTTCCGCTGGTCCCATAGGGGCCAGAAAGTCCGGTTAATCGTTGCTTTGAAACCACCGGAACTTGGGCCGCCTCACAGGGAACTTATCCTGAGGCGACCGTTCGGAACTTTAGACGGGTCAATGAGGAAAAGAGAACTAGGAGACGTTCCAAGGTAGGGCTGAAAGCTCTGCTTGACTGAGAACAGGTACTGCGACTCTCCTCAACCTTGCCACAGTCAACTGAAGGGAAGGCTCGGAGGAGGTGGCAACAGAATCTAGGTCCCCAGGCGGTCACCCATCCAAGTACCGACCAGAACCGACGTTGCTTAACCTTGCTGGACGGACGAGAAGCGGGGTTTTCCAACGTGGTAAGGCCGTTGCCCCAATATCATGGCTAGATACTCCAGATGTTGAGGCAGAAGAAGAGAAGGCTCCTAGCAAAATACCATGAACCCCCACTCATGGTAAGCATCCGGAAGCCTGTCCCGGCACTGAAGAAGGTCGAACCCGAGCCTACAGGAGTTGACCAGACCTCCAAAAGGCGAAGGAGGAGGAAGCCTGCACCTGAGCGGCCATGAGGAAAGCAGGGAGAGTTCTCTGGGGAAAAAAACCTGCAATGCCACGGCGGGATCGCCACACTGCATCTTAAGCAGGAACATCTGTAGTCTAGGCTGAATCTGAGCAGGAGCAGGAGAGCGCCTGTGCGCTAACACTGAGCAGGAGAGAACATAGCAGAAGGGCGCGCAGGGGAACCCTGACACTCAAGGGAAGAACCCCCGTGGGAGGCAACCCTTTGCCCCGAAGGGATCGTTGTCCGTCGGGAGACTGATGTCCGTCGGAAGACCGTTGTCTGTCCGCCGGGGGACTGATGTCCGTCGGAAGCCCGTTGTCCGTCGGGAAGACCGTTGCCCGTCGGGAAGACCGTTGCCCGTCGGAAGATGAGGTCAGACTGCTGTCCATCTGCACCAGGGGCGGAAGATCAAGAAGAAGGAGTTGTAGGCTGCATACGGAGATTCAAAAAGGCGCCTCTTAACACCCTTATAGGGAGGTGGGAGGGACGAGGCGGACGGTGAACCTTACGGCGAAGGAGGCCAACAGCAACAACAGCAGAAGAATCCTCCGAAGAGGAGTCTCTATGAGTGTTCTCTCTCGCGAACGAAAGAGAAACACTTCGTAGAAGAGACTGGTCAGCCAGTGACCTAAAAGGAGCAATCCTCCGAAGAGGGGCTCCTGCAGTTGCCCAGCCCCTTGAGCGAAACTGCAGGTGCGACCGCTCAGCACCAAGAGCATAGTCGCACGAAAAAAAGGCAAGAGAAGAACCCCCCAAAAGGGGAAAAACTCAAGCCTGGACAGGAAAAACTTCCCTCGGAAGGAAAGTTACCCACCCAAGGAGGCGAGCCTCCTGAGAGTTTTAAAATGAACTGGAGAGCTGTCAATCGTCACGGGAGTACTTCCAGTAGAAGGAGACACGCCCCTGACGAAAATCCAAAGGGGAGGCAGCAACAGCCGAATCCTTAGGTCTTAACAAGACAGCTCACACCGTTGCCATATTACAGAAACGAACTAGATCGGTAACTGTAAAAAAATAAAACATATATCATTAGTACACATTCATTCCCCCGGGAAGGCTCCAAAGAGGAATCCCGAGGGAAAGGAAAACAAGAATTACACAACAGGCACGTGCCCTCACAACCACTTACACTCACGGAAGGAGAGCTGCAACCAAAACAGAATTATAACAATTATAATTATATAACCATGTAATTATGTGATTTAAAAATGAATGAACACTAAAGAAAGAACGAAAACCCCGAAAGGAATCGTTCTACTAGGCTGAAAAATTAACAAATACAATTAGATTCATAAACTAATTGAGACAAAACGTACGGCGTAGCAACCCCCCCACACGGGAAGGAAGCTACAAACGTAGGAACGTAGTAAAAGGGTGAACGACCTCAAGAGAGAGAGAGAGAAAGACCGCAGTCAAACTCGAACGCAACCCATAAAATTACACCGTGGTGGCCTAAACTGCCGAGGGCTCCACGGAGATATCGTACACTACACACACATCTCTGAAAAGGAAACTTACTGATTTATATACTCAAATATATATACAAACATGAAAAAAATGTTTACATAAATATTGAGTAAGAGAAAAGTAAGTGATTAAGTAAAGACAAAACAAACAATGGCTGCCATGCGAGGACAAAGACGGACGTCTGTCCCAGTCCGAGCCAAAAGTGAAAGTGAGCTTCACTGGTGTGTGAGGGGGGGGAGGGGTAGCTAGCTACCACTCCCCTACACCCCCCCCCCCCCGCTAACTAGCGCGGGGGTAATACACCCTCGTTAAATTCTAATGGCTCGCCATTTCAGCTGCGCTAAAAGGTAAACCCAATGTAAATAGCGTGGTTTGTATTTCGGTTACGGAATAAACCTGAATTCGACAGGTATACGTACAGCAGAATTGTCATTGACTTTTTATCTTTCTTCGTGGCCAAGTGGTAGTCACTGTCTCTACAAGTTTGCTGGACCAGGGTTCGATTCCCGGCCGGTCACAAGCTCTTGTCTTTGTGTGATTTTGCCTGGGGCTCTGATCCCGAGGTCGTTAAGAGAATCCAGACAATAATGTATCAAAAATATATGGCTCATTTGAATATTAAAACCACATCTAAATGTGCAAAAATTTATCATTAATCGAATGCCAAGCAACAAACTACCAATCAGCTACGATGAAGATGGGTTAATTTCAATTCTACGTACAAAACACCAGAATTTGACAGGTATAAGTACAGTAGAATTGTCATTGACTTTTTATCTTTCTTCATGGCCAAGTAGTAGCCACTGTCTCTACAAGTTTGCTGGACCAGGATTCGATTGCCGGCCAGTGACAAGCTCTTGTCTTTGTGTGATTTCGCCTGGGGCTCTGATTCCGAGGTCATTAAGAGAAACCACAAATTAATGTATCAAAAATATATGACTTACATGAATATATATATATATATATATATATATATATATATATATGCGTAAAAATCACAGGAAAACGTGATGCTCAGATGCAGAAGAACCACAGGGAAAATGAAAATACAGAATATACACTTGAGTCCTGACTAGTTTCGTGATACTTCCTCAGAGGACTGATTTATTGAGAGAGGTTTCTTACATTTTATAGGGAAAGCAAAAGTACGAACATACATATAGAGATTTAGAGAACAATGACACTCCCTTACCCTCTACCTGGGCTTGACTCAGGTGTGCGTAGGAGGAGTCCGAGAGCTCGTTAGACACCTGCTAAAAAGGGTCATTTCTAGTGGCGGGTATATTCTTGTTTTCTTCTTATTTTACTTTCATTACAGTTATTTATATGTCAATGCGGTAGCCTTATCTATATAAATACATAAGTAAAACATACACAAAATTACAAATATATATACATATATATACATACATATACATATACATATATATATATATATATATATATATATATATATATATATATATATACACACACATACATATACATACACATATACATACACATACACATATACACATACATACATACAGATACAAATACATATACATATACATAAATACTTACACATACACATACATATACATATACATACACATACACATATATATACATATACACACACATATATACATGTATACATATATACACATACATACCTATGCATATATACATTTATATGTATACAACATTAATATCATAAACATATAATCATGTATATATCAATACTTATATCTAGCATAACACTATATAGTGCCAATATACTTATGCATACTATATAAAATAATTGTTTCTTTTAATGAATGGTAGCTTAGGTCTAAATATTAATTTCACACCGACGTTAATTATTCACAATACATTCAATTCTACATTAAGTGGTTAATGTTTTTTTATATAGTTTACAAATCTCTTTACATATAAAGGCGTCGAGTTTATACATTCCATGACCAATATTCAAGTTGTTTTCAAAGGTTTCTTTTATGAAACTGGACTCTATGATGTTTCTTTCTACTAAGTTATTTGAATGAACCAATTTCTTTGCACCTGACCAATTAATAGGGTGATTTTTATCTCTAACGTGGGCAAAGAGTGCATTATTATCTTGAGCATACCTGACACTTTTCTTATGTTGTTCAATTCTCTTTTCTAGGGCTTTACCAGTTTGACCAATATAGTATTTTTCACAAGCATTGCATGGAATACGATATACACATCCCTTGGTAATGTCAGGAGAATTCTTTATTAAGGCTGTTTTTATTGTATTTTTACTCTTAAATGCTACATTTACATTGAAGTTTTTTAACAGTTGGGGAATTTCTTTAAATGAATCACAATAAGGTAGTACAAGTAAATTTTGTGTGTTATAGTTTTTTCTGTTATCATTACCGAAAAAAGTCTTTTTTGCTGTTCTTAGGGCATCATCTAATACAATTTCAGGATACTTTAGTTTTTTACCTATTGCTCTAATACCATTTATTTCGTCATCAATATATTCAGGGCTGCAGACTCGGAATGCTCTTAAAAACATAGAAGTAAATACAGA
>NC_090728.1:73766622-73909122 GCF_036898095.1 Palaemon carinicauda
ATCTCTTGCGTTGGGAACAGGACACGAAAGAGAGGCTGGCCGCCTCTCTGTCTCTTCAAGTACAACTTGAGACAATGGCCGGGGACACTCGGGTCCCGGACCACTACATGGTTCTTGCAAAGACCCACCTTGCGACCTTGTTGAAGGACTTGTACAGCTTCATCAAGGCCCGAAGGGCCTGTAGAGAGTTCGTGTTTGCAGACGCCACCGTTAAACACGAACCACGGAAACTGATCTCCTCCAACAACTGGGGAAAATACCTCTTTCCAGTAGACCTGGTGAAAGAGATTGCGGACAAAGCCGCCACTGAGATTCGGAACCTTCTCAATAAGTGGGGCATGTCCCGAAAGAGGAAATCTTCTCAGGATGAGGGTCCACAGCCTAATAAGAAATTCAACAAGCCCCGACCCCAGCAGCGTCAGGCCAAACGCCAGTTTTCGGCACCCGCTACTCCCCAGATAGTGGCTCAACCACAGCAGAAATTTCAGCTGGTCCCTCAGCCGGTGGTGGCCCAGTCACCAGTTTTCACCCCTGCCTACGAAAGGCAATCCACTACCTTTCGCCCCAGAGGTAGAGGCTCCGGCAAGGACTCCTCTCGTCGTCTATCCAGAGGGAGAGGAGGAAGGGGAGCAAGCGGCCGAGGTGGTAAACGCTCGGGAAACCAGAAGCAATGAAGTGCTTCCGGTGGGAGGAAGACTCCGCCTCTTCCAGGATCGTTGGACTTTCGATTTTGGGCACACAACATCGTCAAGAAGGGACTAGGGGGGAGCTGGATAAAACCACCTCCAGTCTTCCACCAATTCTTCCAACCCTCAACCCCCATCCTGGAAGAATATGTCAGAGAACTCTTGAACAAGAAGGTGATCAAGAGGGTGAAGTCCACCGGGTTCCAGGGAAGACTGTTTTGTGTTCCCAAGAAACTCAGACAAACTCAGAGTCATTCTAGACTCTCAACAAGTTCATAGCAAACAACAAATTCAAGATGCTGACTCTTCAACAGATAAGAGCCCTACTGCCTCACAAGGCTTACACGGTCTCAATAGTCCTGGCGGACGTATACTGGCACATTCCAATGAATCACCAGGCTTCCTCCTACCTAGGATTCAAGCTTCAAAGAAGACAATACGCCTTCAGGGCTATGCCCTTCGGACTCAACGTGGTCCCAAGAATCTTCACGAAGCTCGCAGACACGATCGTCCAACAGCTACGCCTTCAAGCCGTCCAGGTGATGGCTTACCTAGACGATTGGCTGGTCTGGGCGACATCGTCAGAAGAATGCTCGCGTGCCTGTAGAAAGGTGACCCAGTTCCTGGAATATCTGGGTTTCAAAATCAACACCAAAAAGTCTCGACTGTCTCCAGCTCAGAAGTTTCAATGGTTGGGAATCCATTGGAACCTTCAGTCACACCGTCTTTCCATCCCTCTGGAAGAAAAGGAAGGAAATAGCCGGATCTGTCAAGAGACTTCTAAAATCTAAACGGATTTCAAGATGACAACAGGAACGAGTGCTCGGCTCCCTACAGTTCACCTCAGTGACAGACCCAGTGCTACGAGCACAGCTAAAAGATGCATCGGGAGTCTGGAGACGAAACGCATCCATCGCTCGAAGAGATCTCAAGAGACCTCTGCCAACCAGGCTTTGCTCACTCCTCAAGCCGTGGTCGGAGGTAAAGAACCTGAAAAGATCAGTTCCTCTTCAACCACTACCTCTGTCGGTCATCATCCACACGGATGCCTCGCTAGAAGGATCGGGAGGCTACTCCCACCATCGACAAGTTCAAGGAACATGGTCTCTCCTATTCAAGACGTTTCACATCAACATCTTGGAGGCCATGACGGCTCTTCTCACTCTGAAGAAACTGTCTCCTCGTCCTTCAAGCCACATCCGTCTTACTCTGGACAGCGCCGTTGTGGTCAGATGTCTCAACCGTCAGGGATCACGATCGCCCCAACTCAACCAGGTGTTGTTACCCATCTTTCGCCTAGCGAACAGGAAGAAATGGCACCTCTTAGCAGTTCACCTACAAGGATTCCGCAATGTGACAGCGGACGCTTAATCGAGGACAAGCCCCATAGAGTCGGAATGGTCTCTAGACGCAAGATCATTCTCCTTCATCTCCCGTCAAGTCCCGGAACTGCAGATCGGCCTCTTCACGACGAGCGACGACAACCAACTTCCTCTATACGTGACTCCATACGAGGACCCCAAAGCGGAAGCGGTGGACGCCATGTCCCTGGATTAGAACAGATGGTCCAAGATTTACCTGTTCCCTCCACCCAACCTTCTGCTGAAAGTCCTCTCCAAACTGAGAACCTTCAAGGGAACAGCAGCCCTAGTGGCTCCCAAGTGGCCCCGGAGCAACTGGTTCCCTCTATTATTATTATTATTATTATTATTATTATTACTAGCCAAGCTACAACCCTAGTTGGAAAAGCAAGATGCTATAAGCCCAGGGGCTCCAACAGGGAAAAATAGCCCAGTGAGGAAAGGAAATAAGGAAATAAATAAATGAAGAGAACAAATTAACAATAAATCATTCTAAAAACAGTAACAACGTCAAAACAGACATGTCATATATAAACTATTAACAACATCAAAAACAAATATGTCATAAATAAACTATACAAGACTCATGTCCACCTGGTCAACAAAAAAGCATTTGCTCCAACTTTGAACTTTTGAAGTTCTACTGATTCAACTACCCGATTAGGAAGATCATTCCACAACTTGGTAACAGCTGGAATAAAACTTCTAGAGTACTGCGTAGTATTGAGCCTCGTGATGGAGAACGCCTGGCTATTAGAATTAACTGCCTGCCTAGTATTACGAACAGGATAGAATTGTCCAGGGAGATCTGAATGTAAAGGATGGTCAGAGTTATGAAAAATCTTGTGCAACATGCATAATGAACTAATTGAACGACGGTGCCAGAGATTAATATCTAGATCAGGAATAAGAAATTTAATAGACCGTAAGTTTCTGTCCAACAAATTAAGATGAGAATCAGCAGCTGAAGACCAGACAGGAGAACAATACTCAAAACAAGGTAGAATGAAAGAATTAAAACACTTCTTCAGAATAGATTGATCACCGAAAATCTTGAAAGACTTTCTCAATAAGCCTATTTTTTGTGCAATTGAAGAAGACACAGACCTTATATGTTTCTCAAAAGTAAATTTACTGTCGAGAATCACACCTAAAATTTTGAAAGAGTCATACATATTTAAGGAAACATTATCAATACTGAGATCCGGATGTTGAGGAGCCAACGTCCTTGACCTACTTCCAATCATACTTTGAGTTTTGTTAGGATTCAACTTCATACCCCATAATTTGCACCATGCACTAATTCTAGCTAAATCTCTATTAAGGGATTCACCAACCCTAGATCTACATTCAGGGGATGGAATTGATGCAAAGAGAGTAACATCATCTGCATATGCAACAAGCTTGTTTTCTAGGCCAAACCACATGTCATGTGTATATAGTATGAAAAGTAATGGGCCAAGAACACTACCCTGTGGAACACCGGATATCACATGCCTATAATCACTATGGTGCCCATCAACAACAACAACTCTTTTGAGATCTATTACTTAAAAAATCAATAATAATGCTAAGAAACGACCCACCCACTCCCAACTGTTTCAGTTTGAAAACAAGGGCCTCATGATTAACACGGTCAAAGGCAGCACTAAAATCAAGGCCAATCATACGAACTTCCCGACCACAATCAAGGGATTTCTGTACAGCATTGGAGATTGTAAGAAGGGCATCACATGCTCCAAGGCCTTTACGAAAACCAAATTGCAAACTAGGGAGTAGATGATTACTTTCAGCAAACCTATTAAGACGTTTTGCCAGAAGACGTTCAAAAACTTTAGATAATATGGGAGTTATGGAAATTGGGCGGTAATCAGTGGGACTTGAGCTACCACAAACACATTTACATAGAGGAGTAACATTACCAATTCTCCAACTAGTGCTAAAAGCTCCTCTTCTTGCTAACTTGCGCAAAATAACAGATAACTTTGGAGCTAAGAAATCTGCTGTCTTTATAAAAAACAAAGGAAAAATACCATTTGGGTCTACACCTCCATAAGCATTAAGGTCCATCAACAGAGCTTTAATCTCACGAGATCGAAAAGCTAAACTAGTTAGTTTAGCCTCAGGAAAACAGGAATGAGGAAGTTCAAGTTTTTCATTACTCTGTTTACTGTCTAAAACATCAGCCAAAAGGGTTGCCTTTTCCTTTAGACAATGAGTGACTGAGCCATCTGGTTTAAGTAAAGGAGGAACTGTTGCATCTACACCAAAGAGTGCAGATTTAAGGGTAGACCACCATTTATGTTCCTGAGTTGTACCAGAAAGTGTTTCTTTTATGGTTAAATTGTACTCCTTTTCAGTTGAGGCATAAACTCTCTGAGCAAAAGCTCGAAGCTGAGTATAGTTGTTCCAGGTCAAATCTGATCTGTTACCCTTCCAAAGATGATAGGCCTCCTGTTTCTCCAAATAAGCACGTCTACAATCATCATTGAACCATGGTTTGTCCTTCACTCGGTACCTTAGCACACGAGAAGGGATACGCCTATCAATTATGTTGACTAGATTCTCATTCAAAGGGACAACAGGATCTACACTATTATATAATTGTGACCAATTCAAGCACAAAAGATCATGTAAAATCCCATTCCAGTCTGCTTGGGATTTCATATAAATTTTACAAGAATATGATATATCAGGGACAGGCTGCTCAATCTTCACTAATAATGAAATCAAGGCATGATCAGATGTCCCGACTGGAGAACCAACCTTACTAGTTATAACGCCAGGGGAGTCAGTGTATACGAGGTCCAAGCAATTACCAGACCTGTGAGTAGCTTCATTTATGATTTGCTCACAGCCTGATTCAGAGGCAAAGTCTAAAGCTCTTAAGCCATGGCGATCGGTAGGAGAGATAGAACTTAACCACTCCCTATGGTGAGCATTAAAATCACCAACAAAGACAAAAGAAGCCTTTCTATCATCTTCTTGTATCTTAGCCATAATGGTAAGAAGACAATTGAAGATAGAATCATCTATGTCTGGATTCCGGTAGATCGAACACAAATAAAAGTTGTTATGCCTGCCACAAACTTTTATTACCTGAATCTCATGACATCCACATTGATAGCAGGACTTATGAGAAGCAGGGTACTCGGTCCTAATATACACCGCCATTCCCCTGGCCCTAGGGATGGCATCACGTTTCAACATTATTGGCTTCTTAAAACCAGTTATAAGGAGCTCAGATGAGTGCCTCATATTAGAAACCAAAGTTTCTGAGCACAAAAGAATATCATACTGTCTGGACGCAACTGTAAGGTCTTGGATATTTGCATGAAGACCACGAATATTGCAATACAGAAGACGACATTGACGAAATCTAGGACGTACTGGTCCCGGATTTCGTTCAATGTCTCCAGACAGCATAAGAATTAATAGAAATAAAAAAGAGACAGCATACTTAAAAACTAGATTAACAAGAATTATAAACAAAGTGATTGATGATACCCATAGACTATAGTAAAAAGTCGGAAAAACTGGTCAACATGGAGGAGCCGATACACCATGTAAGGCTAAATACCCTCCAGGATAGCCACTTCAACTGAAGGGAGGACAGTAAGGATGGTTTTGAGAAGAAAAATAATCAGAAAAAGGAAAAGACAACCTCTTGATAAACCACCAGGCATCCATGGCCCTTCTATTAAGCCTGCCCAACACACCATTTCAAAAAAACAAGAGGAAGAAAAAAAAAATAAGATAGAATAGTGTGCCTGAGTGTACCCTCAAGCAAGAGAACTCCAACCCAAGACAGTGGAAGACCATGGTACAGAGGCTATGGCACTACCCAAGACTAGAGAACAGTGGTTTAATTTTGGAGTGTCCTTCTCCTAGAAGAGCTGCTTACCACAGCTAAAGAGTCTCTTCTACCCTTACCAAGAGGAAAGTACACTGAACAAATTGCAGTACAGTAATTAACCCCTTGGGTGAAGAAGTGTTAAGTATCTCATTGTTGTCAGATGTATGAGGAAAGACGAGAATATGTAAAGAATAGGCCAAACTATTCTGTGTAAGTGTAGGCAAAGAAAAAATAAGCCATGACCAGAGAGAGGGATCCAATGCATTACTGTCTGGCCAGTCAAAGGATCCAATACCTCTCTAGTGGTAGTATCTCAACGGGCGGCTGGTGCCCTGGCCAACCTACTGACTGTATTAAAGACAAAACACATGTCGAGAGAGCTAACTAAAAGGGCAAACAAGATGAACGTAAAAGGCTTGACCAGCAATGTCTTGAAGAGACTCTGTGAGCAAGCTCCCTCTAGTCCTGGAGCTACAGCCCAAGCTGATCCCTCTGCCGGACCCAGTTCTCTCCCAGCAGGTTCAGAAGTCGACTGTCTTCGGTTCATCAAGGAAAACCAGAGACCTTCATCTCATGATTTTCTCTCCCTAGCCGTTAAGAAAAGGTTTGGAATCTTGAAAAAATGTTTAGACTTCTAAGAGGAATACAAAACAAAGTCTACCAGAAGGCAATATGAGTCATCCTGGAAGAAGTGGATATCCTTCGTCAAGGCAAAGAATCCTACGGAAATAACCATAGATTTCTGTATGTCCTTCTTCATTCACCTTCATGGACAAGGCTTAGCAGCCAATACGATTTCCACTTGTAAATCGGCCTTGACAAGACCACTACTGTATGCCTTCCAGATAGACCTGTCCAACGAAATCTTTAACAAAGTTCCGAAGGCATGTGCTAGACTCCGTCCTGCACCCCCACCAAGACCCATCTCCTGGTCTCTGGATAAGGTGCTCCATTTTGCCTCTAGCCTGGACAATGAATCTTGCCCTCTGAAAGACTTGACTCAAAAAGTGATTTTCCTTTTTGCTCTCGCCTCGGGAGCACGAGTCAGTGAAATAGTGGCTTTATCTAGAGAAGAGGGCCAGATACAGTTCGCCGAAACAGGGGAACTTACCTTCTTCCCTGACCCAACGTTTCTCGCTAAGAATGAATTCCCTATTAAGAGGTGGGGCCCATGGAGAATCTGCCCTCTGAAGGAAGATGTCTCTCTATGCCCAGTAGAGAGTCTAAAGGTCTATCTTCGAAGAACTTCAGACTTTGGCGGAGGACAACTCCTTAAAGGAGAAACATCGGGTAGTGATTTGTCACTTAAACAACTAAGGGCAAAAATCACCTACTTTATTCTCAGAGCGGATCCTGACAGTACACCCGCAGGTCATGATCCTAGAAAAGTCGCCTCTTCCCTAAATTTCTTCCAAGGAATGGATTTCAAAAGCCTTCGATCTTTCACAGGCTGGAAATCCTCAAGAGAGTTCTTTAAACAATATGCGAAGCAGGTGCATGAAGTCAAAAGATTCGTGGTAGCCGCAGGTAGTGTATTGAAACCTGCTGCTTAGTGCTGCGTAGGACAGCGAGTTATTTCGGGACTCTAACTCAATGGGTGCCTCTGTTGACCCTAGTGTGATACATAGTGATTTTAAGTGCCACTTAGTGGCATGAAAGACAGTTCTTCTACAAGGTGAAGTAACATAGACTTGAACACGTGTGCCACATGTTTATTTGGACATGAAGTGTATAGTGACTTAAAAGACTTTTAGTTCCTTTGGAACCCATGTGTGTAATGGCAAGTTTTCCTTTTCAGATTCCACACCCTTGTCTTATGTAGTCCTTAGTCTATGTTTATTAATTGATAATTATATTGTAAATTATTTATCCTATTCCATATTATCGCGAATATTTTCTTGAATAAAATAGAATTTTCGCTACCATATGCGTCTTATTTCGCCCCTCTATATGAAATACACTACTGTTACTGAGTTTTATTTGTCCCTATTTTATCCTCTATTATAATTCATGTTATAATATTGCTCCTGTCTGATATAAGCTCACCTAAGAAAAGTTAAATATTTGTTCCTACACAAATAATTACTTTCCTGATCTGTCTACGAGACCAACAAGATCCTCATCTACAGGTGAGTTTGTCTTCATCAGGATACTTCGAGATGTTCCTATCGTCCGAACAGGACTTCCCTGCCAGGGGGGCAGGAAGCCATATCATAGTTTATGCCATTGGTAGTGACATGTAACGGAGATGTCATGGTCTCTAAGGTCATCAGACCAAAGGAATATTGTATGAAGTAGAAGGCACTACCGAAACGGGGAAAATCCACGATACACTAATTCTCTGGTACACTTCCATCAGGACGTCATGGCTTGACCCCAAAAAACGGATTTTGAGCTAAGTGAAAACTCTATTTTTGGGTGAGATAGCCATGACGTCCTGATGGACCCGCCCTCGTTCTCTATTCTGGCCCGTCAGGCCCCTCCCTTTCTTATTGTATCATGGAGGCTGACAGATACGCTAGATAGAATCAGGAATGAAGCGCACGGCTGTGACGTAAACCAAGATGGCGGCCAGCTACAGCGGCCGTTTGTTTACATTGCTAGGTACCGTAACAGTAACGCAGGAGAGGAGTTTTGTAACAGCTCCTCCTGATACTTGTCACACTTCCCCCTCGAAGCGTACACGCTATGTGGGGTGCAGATAGCTATGTGGCGTGTCAAGCATACGTCCCTTGTTATTATACGATATCCTAAAGGGAAACCTTATGGGTACTCGCGCCAGAAGTTAGAATTCTGTGAAACCTTTAGTTTAATTCTCTGGGAATATCTACTGTAATCATATATACCCTCAGGAAGCTACCGAAGGAACCTTCCATCAGGACGTCATGGCTATCTCACCCAAAAATAGATTTTTCGCTTCGCTCAAAATCCGTTATATATATATATATATATATATATATATATATATATATATATATATATATATATATATATCGTCGTCGGTGCCCACTCGTGTCCGAGTATTGGGTTCTGTCGTTAGCCATCAGCCTCCTATCTATGGGGTGGGTGCTTGTGTCTGATGTGGCTGTTAAGTCCTAGTCTGTGGTGGAAGAGTCGCGGACAGTGTTCACAAGGGAGGGTAGGTGGTGGGCGGGGCTGTTCTAATCGCTCTCTCCTTCTCCTCCTAGCCTCCTCATTTTGTCTCCTCCTCTCCTCGAAGTCCACGGTGCCATGGTGTACTGTACTCCTCCAGGTTTTCCTGTCCCTGGCTGTTTCTTCAAATGAGGAAGGATCGATGTCAGTTAGAGCCAGGGTGCGCTTTAGTTGATCTTTATAGCGCATTTTCGGGGCTCCTCGTGGTCTGGTGCCCTGGGTCAGTTCTCCGTAGAATATTTTCTTTGGGAGCCTAGATGGATCCATCCTATGCACGTGTCCTATCCAGCGGAGGCGGTGGTGGATGATGGTGGCCTCCACGCTAGTCAGCGAGGCACGTTCTAAGACTTCAATGTTGGTGGTGTGGCTCTCCCAGGGGATTTTCAAGATCTGCCTCAGTTTCATTTGTTGGAAGCATTCTAGGTTTTTAATATCATTTCTATATAGCGTCCATGTTTCACATGCATATAGGAGCGTGGAGAGGACTACTGCCCTGAACACCATTATTTTGGTGGTCATTGTCAGTGCGTGGTTGTTAAATACGCGGCAGTTGAGTCGGCCAAAGGCAGAGTGGGCTGCCCTGATCCTGTTCTCCACGTCCTTTTTGCTTGTGGGAGCTGATGTTAGGATGCTCCCTAGGTAGGAGAACTGGTCCACCTGTTCTAACGGTTGGTCATTCACTGTGGTATTGAAGTTTGGGAGCATCAGTCCTGGTGGATGTTGGACGAGGGTCTTGGTTTTATCTGTGTTGACTTGCATCCCAAAACGTTCGTAGGCAGAGTTGTATGCATCAGCTAACGACTGCAGGTCCTCTGCTGTCTGACCTGGGGTGGCATTGTCGTCAGCATACTGCAGTTCTCGCACTGCACACAAGGTGGTCTTGGTTCTGGCGCGGAGTCTGGCAAGGTTGAAAGCGCCTCCATCCATGCAGAAACGTAGGTCGACTGAGGGTGTGTCTGGGGGAATCTCGTTGAGCATTGCTGCGGTGTATAGCGAGAAACACGTTGGGGCCAGAACACAGCCCTGCTTCAGGCCGCCGTTGATGGGGAATGGGTCTAAAAGAAAGTTCTGGTGGCAGACTCTCCCAACCATTCCGTCATGGAGGGCACGCACCAGGTTGACAAAATCGGGTGGGTAGCCATATCTTTTGAGGACAGCCCACATGGCAGGTCGAGGTACTTTGTCGAAGGCCTTTTTCAAATCCCAGAAGATGAACATTATGGGCTGTTGTTGTTCGAGGCTCTTCTCTTGTAGTTGTCGCGCACAGAAGATCATGTCTATGGTCCCGCGGGAAGGTCGAAAGCCGCACTGGGACTCTGGCAGGACGTCTTCTGCGAGAATAAGGAGGAGGTCAAGGAGAATCCGAGCGAAAATCTTACTCACGATGCTTAGTAGTGATATTCCCCGGTAGTTGTTACAGTTCTCCCTGTCTCCCTTCTTGAAGATGGTAACGATGTTTGCATCGCGGAAGTCACTGGGGAGGGTCTTGGTCTCCCATATTTTCAGTATAAGGAGCATCAAACGGTTCCTCAAACCGGGGCCACCGTGAGTGAGGAGCTCCAACGGGATGTTGTCTGGCCCTGGGGCTTTGCCGGGCTTCATGCGCTGCAGGGCCTTGTTGAAGTCATGGATGGAGGGTGGTAGTGCCATCCAGTGACGGACGGGATGCTGCGGGGTCATTCGCAGGAGATCGTCTGGGGTGTCTGCTTGGTCATTGAGGTTCTCAAAGTGGGACCTCCACCTGGCCAGGATGCCCTCGCTGTCGGTGATGGTCGTGACCCCATCCGCGTCCTTCAGGCTGCCCACTGATGACAGTGTGGGACTGAATATTTCCTTTGTTGCTGCATAGAAGCTGCGCAGGTCACGTTGGTCAGCGAAACTCTGTATTTCTGCAGCTTTTCTTTGCCACCAGGTGTTCTGGGCTTCACGGATCCCTCTTTGGCAACCAGCTTCAGCCACCTTGTGAGCACATTTGTTAGCTGCTGTTGGTTGGTTTTCCAAAGTCAGGCGTGCTTGTCGTTTGGTTTCAATGAGAAGAGAGATGGTAGCATCATTCTCATCAAACCAATCCTGCCATTTCTTGGTGGTGTAGCCTAGTGTTTCCTCCGCTGCACGGGCCATGGCGTTTCTGAGGGTGGTCCAGTGGTGCTCAACAGTGGCCTGACCCACGGGGTCTGCGAGGTGTTGTTCGCAGGCCTCCTTGTAGTTCTGTGCCACCTGTGGGTTGCGGAGCTTACTACAATCAAAGCGTTGGTGTGGTAGTAAATATCTACCGTAGTCATATATACCCTCAGGAAGCTACTGAAGGAACCTTCCATCAGGACGTCATGGCTATCTCACCCAAAAATAGATTTTTCGCTTCGCTCAAAATCCGTTATATGTGTACGGTATATATATATATATATATATATATATATATATATATATATATATATGTATACATATATATCTATATACAGTGATACCTCTGGATACAAAAGTTTCTGCTTACGAAAAATTCAGGATACGAAAGGCGATACAAAGATTTTTATGCCCCAGTATACAAAAAAAATTTCAGGATACGAAAAGCTTACAAGATCCCAACTCGTCGCCGAGAGTACAGTACCTTTTTTTTCAGGGTATCAACCCTTAATTTAGTTGTAAAGGTAACAATACACCTTCACTGATCCAAATGCTTTACATACAGTACCGTAACTTTTATACAGTAGTAAAGAGAATGGACCGTTTTCTTAGGGCTTGGAGGGGATAACTAGGCTATAACTACATTATTGAATAATCTTATGGTGGTTTCTGGAATGGATTAGGCTGTTTTTAACAGTTGGGTTAATTATTGAATGATAGAAATGGCTGCATTGCATGTTTATTACTACAGTTTAGCGTGTTTATGAAAGAAAAGGTGACTTTTTGTAAGGCTTGGAACGGATTAGGCTATTTACGTGTAAAAAGCGACTCAGGATACGAAACCATATCCTGAACGGATTACTTTTGTATCCTGAGGCATCACTGTATGTATATATATATATATATATATATATATATATATATATATATATATATATATATATATACATATATACATATATACATATATACATTTATATATATATACATATACATATACATATACATATACATATATATATATATATATATATATATATATATATATATATATATATATATATATATATATATATATATATATATATATATATATATATATATAGTAGGGTCCCGAATTATACGATTCCCCTTTTATGCGATCGCTATTTTCCAAAAATATATTTTCTGTATCTGCTAAGCTGTTCAAAGTCTGCTAGTCAAGGACTACAAAACGTATCTAATATATTGTCTTTTTGGGCTCAAGCCATGGCGTCCTGATGGAAGGTTCCTTTTTGGTAGCTTCCTTGGGTATAAGACTACTAAGATATTCCCAGAGAATTTAACCACAGGTTATCACAGAATTCTAACTTCTGGAGCGAGTATCTCAAAGGTTTCCCTTTAAGACATCGTAATACAACAGGGGACGCGCATGTCTGAACGCGCCACATAGCTATCTTCACCCCGAACAGAGTTAATGCTTCGGTGTGTAAGGACTGAGAATAGCTGGGAGCCGTTCCACAGCTAATCTCACTCGTGGCTACTACTGATACTCGAGACGTAAACAAACGGACGCCATTGCTCTAATGACGTCACGCCCGTCTTCATCCTTTGTTTAGTAGCTGCCCTACTTAGACGGATTTTCCCTGTGTTAACTTTATCGTTTTGCATCTTCGCTATGTCGTTACCTTCAGCCTCGCCTTCTTCTGGAAAGTTGAGTACAAGGTTCCAGTATTGTTAATTAAGCTCTGGCCGTAAAGTAAATATTACTTTTCGAGATAATTGCTGTTTTGTGGCAGAGCTGTGCCTCTACCGGACCCGCCATTTTATGGCGTCGTTGTTGTTATGCATGTCTTATTTAGTTAGCCACAACAACGTTTCCGGCCTTATATACTAATCGATTACATTAGTTTATTTAGTCTTCATAGCTAGGAACTTTTATATCGTGTTTAGACGCTTTTTATCGGTCATCGATTGACCTCATACCAGTCGGCTACTATAGCCCCCAGGCCAGGAGCCTACATACAAGTGTTCATGCATGATTTATTAGTGATCCTAGACTAAGTTATGAAGATAGTGGCATTATTTTACAATACTTTTGACAGTGATGCAAATGTTTTCGCCTTCAGGGACCATATAGGGGATAGGCTAGTCAGTGACTCTTTCTAGCCTAACCTAATGTTAGGACCCCTATATGCTTCCTTCATCCCCTGCCTTGGCATTCCCTCTATTTAGCCTTGATTCTTTTTCTGAGTAAAGGGATTAATTGTCTAATAGAGTATATATCGCCTCTCTGTCCTCCCTAAAGGAATGAACCCCCTTTAGGGTTGCGTCCGAGAGTGAGGTTAGGCTAGCCTACCTCTATGGCTAGGATAGTCTATGACTTTCCTGCGATAGCGATATGTCTTCTTCCTTTCCTAGTTTAGGACTCTTAGCCCTGCTCTAGGTTAGGTTAGGAAGGTTCTCTGTTCCATGCTGAAACTGTACTCTTGCACCGTTTTAGCTGATCTGCCTGATCTTAGGTTAGGGAGTGTCCTCCCTTTCCTTAGTAGCCGCTCTGGTACAGAAACCCTTCCTAGGAAGACTTCTCTCTTCTCCCTCCCCACCTATCTCTTGTATAGCCTAGCCTATGCTTAGGTTAGTTTATACCCATCTGTCCCCTGTCCTACAACTCCTCCTTAGGGTGGAATAGTAGGGCTACCCGAACTTCCTTGTGCAGTCCGCTCTGGTACATATACCTTCATAGTGTCCTATAAGGTTAGTTACTAGTATAGTTCTGCATATGGGAGTCTCCCCCCCCCCCCTTGGGTGTTCCCTAGCCCTCCCTTGGGCTACCTTGCTCCCGGTCCCTAGTGACCCCTGCTCATGGATGTTAGAGCCTACCTCTATCATGGGTACACCCTCTCAGGGAGGGGGAGGGATGTCTGGAATCCTGATGGTACTTCCTACATCCCTTCCCCCCTCCCCCCTGTCTCTCTCCCTATCCGGGTGCCGGTCTCTTGCCGCCTCTACTGTCGGCAATACCTGCCTCCTACTTGGTGACTCTCCCTAACCTTGCCGCCAGCCCCCCCGTGTACCGAGGGACTGCCGGCTGCCGCCGGCTACTACCGGCGGCTCTCCTCCTCCTAGCTTGTCGTCCGCTTGCCGGTCGGCCGCCGGAGTGCCGGCATATACTGCCGGCAACCCGGTACAGCCTTAACCATCCTTATCCCAGTCACCAATCTGGCATCCTCCGACTGCCGGAGCCGCCGCTCCCTGCCGGCGTGCCGCCGTTGTGCCGGCGGCCGCCATCCTGGTATTTGACTGACTTTGAACATTGTCTGTCCTAATGCCAGAATCTATGCTGGAGCGAGCTCCGGCATGCCGGCGGCTTGCCGGATGCCCCGGAGGCGTCAAGAATACTTGCACCCCCTGCCTGTAGCTATCATAAGACAATGATAGCCCTATATCGCAAACAGATAAGCTGTTTCTGCTATTAAGATCAGTTCCTAGTACTGCTCTATTAGTGATCATGCTGTCTCTTTGCATTCTTCTAATTCCAGCATGCTATGTGCATCTTAGCACGGCTGGTTGCCAGAAGCAGTTACCTTTTAAATGAGGCCTTCTGGCCCTTAACTGGGAACCGAATGAATTCGGTCCCAATCTTGTCCTTGGTTTCTTTCCATGGAATTCCAAAATACTTGGAGTTCTAAGGAATTATATCCGGTGCCCTCGGTCACTCGGATTATCCAGGGACCAAGCTTATGGTAACCAGCCGGGCGAGATGCATGGAGCATGTTCTCCTTTACTATTTTCATTCTCTATGCATCACACCTTCATTAAGTTAAAATTAATAATTAATATTAACTTAGTTTAAGAGCCATTCTTATGACTCCCCCATACTCATTTTCTCTTTCTTCCACAGGAGGAGCAGATGAAGTGTGATTTCGCCTTCTGCGCTGTGAAACGCCCGCAGTTTTACGGGCATACGGCTTGCAGGACTCACGCCCCTTGTGCAGACAAGAAAGGGGATTTGAAGTTTTGGAATCCACTGGATTGTACGGTCTGTCAGGCTCACCTAGTTGAGGCCTTCCATAATCCTCCCTCAGCGGAGATTAGAGACATTTCTCGTGAAAAGCTGCGCAAGTGGGTGCGTGGCTTCCAGAAAAATGCTACCGGACCGTACCTGGCCACCGAAGAACTGAGGTCACTATTGTTCCCTAAGGCCTCCCCTGACTCAGTGGTACCCAAAGACGTGATCCCCACTGTCCAAATTACGGTGGAACCTGATGTAGTCATGGCTCAGTCCATGTACGAGTGTCGTTTGGATTCCGAAGATGACGAACAGATTTCGGATGTCTCGGAAGACACGGAGAAAACGCTTATGGCTCAAGGAGCCGAAGATGACGAAGACAAGGTGGAATACACCGAGTCGGAGCAAGAGGTCGCTCCCTCGTCCATCCCCCCTCCTACTCCTACACCGACGGAAATGTCTATTCCGTCTACCTCCTCGACTCCGGATCCTTCTTCTTCCACTCAAGAATTGATCCGACTGATTAGAGCCGTCATGGACGACAGGCTGAAGGAGAACCAGGAGTCCATCAGGTCGATGATAGGATCCAGAGAGCCGAAGAAGATTTCGGTCAAGGATCTCCCCGCTTGCTCTCATGCCAACCCGTGGAGGTATGCAGAGCATATGGTTATTGCGACCGGCAGGATCTTTGTCAGTGATAAGATCGGCACGGTCCCTTTGGAAGATGTGGAGTTCTTCCCAAGCTTTGAGGCCTACCCGGACTGTTACGTCCGGCTTCGTTCCGAACCTGCCTCGAAGGAAGAGACCGAACCTAAGGAAGAGATAGTGTTCGATCTCGCAAAGGCCCAGGCTATGCTAGCCTCCGCATTCAAGAGTAGAGGCTTTACCTGCTCTAAGCTTCCGGCATTGAGCAAGAAGCACCCTACTTACGTTGCACCTGAAACTGCGGTTCTTCCATTCTTGGAAAAGGCCTTAGCTGCATGCCTTAAAGCGGCGGAAGAAGGGAAACCCTGCCCTGCACTGGAGGAGTGCAGACCCTTCTCCATCGTGACCCCCCCTGACGCTCGACACTGGAAAGATGTTCAACATACTTTCGTCGTGGGAAGGCTCGATCCTGACGTCGCCGGACGTCAGTTTAATGAAGACCTCCCTAAGCTCAACGATCACCTCCTTCGTCGGGAACAAGACACGAAGGAGAGGCTTGCGGCATCTCTTTCTCATCAAGTCCAACTTGAAGTTATGGCCTGTGACACTAGAGTACCAGACCACTACATGGTACTCTCCAAATCCCACTTACTGACTGTAATGAAGGACTTGTACCACTTCATAAAGGCTCGAAGAGCCTGTCGTGAATTCGTGTTCGCCGGTGCCACCGTGAAACACGAACCCCGGAGGCTGATTTCCTCCAACATCTGGGGAAAGCACCTTTTTCCTTCTGACCTTGTGAAGGAAATCACTGACAGAGCCGCCACGGAGAATAGGAACCTTCTCCACAAGTGGGGCATGTCCAGGAAAAGGAAACCCTCTCAGGACGACGGACCTCAGCCTAAGAGGAAACCCCAAAAGTCAAAACCCCAGCAACGTCAGCAAAGACGTCAGTTTCCGGGACCCGCTACCTCCCAAGTGGTTGTCCAACCACAACAGACCTTTCAATTGGTCCCCCAACCGGTGTTGTCACAGTCACCGGTCTTCACCCCTGCCTTTGAGCAACAATCAACTACCTTTCATGCCAAAGGTAGAGGCTCATTCAGGGGTGCAAGCAAAGACGCATCTCGCCGTCCCTCCAGAGGTAGAGGAGGAAAGGGAGCTAGCGGCCGAGGCAGCAAGTCCTCGGGACACCAGAAGCAATGAAGTGCTTCCGGTGGGAGGAAGACTCCGCCAATTCCAGGATCGTTGGACCTTCGATCCCTGGCCACACAGCATCGTCAAGAAGGGTCTAGGCTGGAGTTGGACTCAACCACCCCCAATCTTCCAGCAATTCTTCCAACAATCAACCCCCCTTCTGGAAGAATATGTTCTAGACCTCTTGAACAAGAAGGTGATAAGGAAGGTAAAGTCCACCAGGTTCCAAGGGAGACTGTTTTGTGTTCCCAAGAAGGACTCAGACAAACTCAGAGTCATTCTGGACTTATCCCCCCTCAACAAGTTCATAGCGAACAACAAATTCAAGATGCTGACGCTTCAACAAATAAGGACCCTTCTGCCTCAAGGTTCCTATACGGTCTCTATAGACCTGGCGGATGCCTACTGGCACGTTCCAATGAACCATCACGCTTCCTCCTACCTAGGATTTCGACTCCAAAGGAAAAGCTACGCCTTCCGGGCCATGCCCTTCGGCCTCAACGTGGCCCCTCGGATCTTCACAAAACTGGCGGATGCCATAGTACAACAACTCCGCCTAAGAAACGTCCAGGTGATGGCCTACCTCGACGACTGGCTAGTCTGGGCTCCATCGCCCGAAGAGTGTGCAAAGTCTTGCAACGGAGTTACCCAGTACCTAGAACACCTGGGATTCAAGATCAACGAGAAAAAATCTCGCCTCTCTCCAGCTCAGAAGTTTCAGTGGTTGGGAATCCACTGGAATCTTCAGTCACACCGCCTTTCCATCCCCCAGAAGAAAAGGAAGGAAATAGCAGGGTCTGTCAAGTGACTACTGAAATCCAAACGCATTTCAAGACGACAGCAGGAACGAGTTCTAGGCTCTCTACAATTTGCCTCAGTGACAAACCCAGTGCTTCGTGCACAGCTAAAGGATGCCGCGGGAGTCTGGAGACGCTCGGCATCCATCGCTCGAAGAGACCTCAAGAGACGGCTTCCAAACAGACTGCGACGCCTCCTAAAGCCGTGGTCGGAAGAAAAGGCCCTGAAAAGGTCCATTCCTCTCCAACACCCTCCTCCATCACTCAACATCCACACGGATGCCTCACTGGAAGGTTGGGGAGGTCACTCCCACCAGAAACAGGTTCAAGGTACCTGGTCTCCACTATTCAAGACGTTCCACATAAACATCTTGGAGGCCATGGCGGTCCTTCTAACACTGAAGAAGTTATCCCCGCCGCCCTCGATCCACATCCGTCTAACCCTAGACAACTCGGTGGTAGTTCGTTGTCTCAATCGCCAAGGCTCAAGATCGCCCCAGATAAATCAGGTGCTTCTCCCAATCTTCCGTCTGGCAGAGAAGAAGAAGTGGCACCTGTCTGCAGTTCACCTACAAGGATTCCGCAATGTGACAGCGGATGCTCTATCTCGGACAAACCCGATAGAGTCGGAATGGTCTCTAGACGCAAGATCGTTCTCCTTCGTCTCTCACCAAGTCCCAGAACTTCAGATAGATCTCTTTGCAACGAGCGACAACAATCAACTTCCTCTGTACGTAGCCCCGTACGAGGACCCCAAAGCAGAAGCAGTGGACGCCATGTCACTGGACTGGAACAGATGGTCCAAGATCTACCTGTTCCCTCCCACCAACCTTCTGTTGAAAGTCCTCTCCAAACTGAGAACCTTCAAAGGGACAGCGGCCCTAGTGGCTCCCAAGTGGCCCCGGAGCAACTGGTACCCCCTGGTCCTGGAGCTGCAGCCCAAGCTGATCCCTCTCCCGGGCCCAGTTCTCTCTCAACAAGTACAGAAGTCGACTGTCTTCGCTTCATCATCGAAAATCAAGGACCTTCATCTCATGATTTTCTCTCCCTTGCCGCAAAGAAGAGGTTTGGGATCTCGAAGAAAAGTCTAGACTTCCTAGAGGAATACAAGACCGAATCCACGAGACGGCAATATGAATCATCCTGGAGGAAATGGGTCTCCTTTGTCAAGACAAAAAATCCTAAAGAAATCACGATTGATTTCTGTATGTCCTTCTTTATTCACCTTCATGGACAAGGATTAGCAGCCAATACGATTTCAACCTGCAAATCGGCCTTGGCTAGAACAATTCTATATGCTTTCCAAATTGATCTGTCCAACGACATCTTCAACAAACTACCAAAAGCATGTGCTCGCCTACGTCCAGCACCCCCACCGAAACCGATCTCCTGGTCACTAGACAAGGTACTCCATTTCGCCTCCAACTTGGACAACGATTCATGCCCCCTCAAGGATCTGACTCAGAAAGTTATATTTTTATTTGCTCTCGCTTCGGGAGCTCGAGTCAGCGAAATAGTGGCATTATCAAGAGAAGAAGGACACATCCTCTTTACCGATTCAGGAGAAGTGACCCTCTCCCCTGATCCGACGTTTCTCGCTAAAAATGAATTACCCACCAAAAGATGGGGCCCTTGGAGAATATGCCCCCTGAAGGAGGATGTCTCTCTATGTCCAGTAGAGAGCCTCAAGGTCTATCTTCGCAGAACTTCGAACTTTGGTGGAGGCCAACTCTTCAAAGGAGAAACATCGGGCAGCGACCTGTCACTGAAACAATTAAGAGCGAAAATCACCTACTTCATTCGCAGAGCGGATCCGAACAGTACACCCGCTGGTCATGATCCTAGAAAAGTGGCATCTTCTCTGAATTTCTTTCAGAGCATGGACTTTGAAAGCCTTAAAAACTTCACGGGCTGGAAGTCCTCGCGAGTTTTCTTTAAACACTATGCGAAACAAGTGCACGAAGTCAAACATTTTGTGGTAGCCGCAGGTAGTGTTATGAAACCTGCACCTAACTCTGCGTAGAACAGTGAGTTACTTGGGACTCTAACTCTTCGGGTGCCTATGTTGACCCTCGAGCGATTCATAGTGATGTCAAAAAACACTTAGTGCTTTTATAACTGTTCTTATCCCAGGTGAAATGTCATAGTGTCACACAAGTGCCGCATGCCTTGAGCATGATGTGTTTTATTTAAAGACTTGCGTTCCTCGAGAACGAGTACCTACTAATATCCTGAAATTCCTTTTCAGATTCAAGAGCAAGCCTTTATTTCTATGTACATTATCATTACTGTAAATGAACTTTACTTTTTGCTGTAAATTATTTAATTTCTGCATTGTGAAATAAAATTTCTATTTTATTACTTGTGCGTCTCTATCAGCTCCTACTTACTATGAAATACATACCTATCATAGTTTTATTTATTCCTCCTTTCTTATGGTTATGAAGAATTTAAGATGTTTAATCCTAAATTATATTCACCCTGACTAAGTAAGGTTCCTACACGAATACTTACTTCTGATAACCAAGAGATGAACTCTATACACAGTGCCCAACCACCACTGGTCTAATTTCAGAATGTTCCTATACAAATACCAAACATTCCGCTTCATCTCTAAGTTCTTCAAGTTCTTCTCTCAGGATGAATAGCCCTTCAATACCAATTTGACGTCGGCATAGCCCATGGGAACTTCACTGCCAAGGGTGGCAGGATACTTCGTCCCTATGGTTCTTTATCTAAGATTACTTTGCTGTTTTGTCAATGCCTAGGCACTTAATACTGGGGGAAAATCTACCACGATACATTGATTCTCTGGTACTCTTCCATCAGGACGCCATGGCTTGAGCCCAAAAAACGGATTTTGAGCGAAGCGAAAAATCTATTTTTGGGTGAGATAGCCATGGCGTCCTGATGAACCCTCCCTACTACTTCGTCCAGTTTTGTTCCCACCCTGTGCTACTGTATCATGGTGATGGGCAGCAACTGGCTTCAGGATGAAGACGGGCGTGACGTCATTAGAGCAATGGCGTCCGTTTGTTTACGTCTCGAGTATCAGTAGTAGCCACGAGTGAGATTAGCTGTGGAACGGCTCCCAGCTATTCTCAGTCCTTACACACCGAAGCATTAACTCTGTTCGGGGTGAAGATAGCTATGTGGCGCGTTCAGACATGCGCGTCCCCTGTTGTATTACGATGTCTTAAAGGGAAACCTTTGAGATACTCGCTCCAGAAGTTAGAATTCTGTGATAACCTGTGGTTAAATTCTCTGGGAATATCTTAGTAGTCTTATACCCAAGGAAGCTACCAGGACGCCATGGCTATCTCACCCAAAAATAGATTTTTCGCTTCGCTCAAAATCCGTTTTTTAAGTCTATTGGTAGCCCTAAATATGGTGATTTATAATAAATGTTATAAAACAATATTAACATTACATCTTATTAACATAATTTCATAATAAAAAGCCTATTTAAGGATAAAATTCCACATCAACAATGAAATCAACTGTTAACTGTGTGAGTCCAGCTGACAAAATGTAAACAGAATTGTGGTTATGTTCTCGGCAATCTTTATCTTTCTCCAACCTTTCGATAATTTTAATGGTAGTGTTAATTATGGTATATTAAAGCACTATTTTTGTTTAGTGCAGTATTTATAAAAGCTTTATTTTTCCCTTCAGGCGTTCAAGGTTTTCACGAGTTGACTGGGTTCGTTTATCGGCAGTGAATAGCCTAAACTTCGGTAACGAGTCGGCAATATTTTGTCATATTTTAAACAGTATACATTTGATTTGCAAAGATTGGTTTTGTAGAGTACACGGTATAATTATAAAAATCTCTCTCTCTCTCTCTCTGTAAGAAATAAAACCTTAGTTCACATATGGCAACCTGTGTTTAAGAATGAAATTAACATGACTATTGTTAGTTATGGCGATCAATTCCCCACGAAACAAAAACACGGCATTCAATTACAACAGCTGATTCTCTCTCTCTCTCTCTCTGGATATACGAGGTGCCTCACACTGAGAGACCTGGGGGAACCCAAACAAAAAATAAGGAAAATAAGGCAATAAGGTAAGGTAAGGCTCTCTCTCTCTCTCTCTCTCGTGTTATACAATACTTACAATTAGATGAAGAAACCAAAATCACTTTTCTTAGTGTCAATCAAATACAAAATGAAAAAGTTATACCGTGTATACATCCATTTCAGTTGTAGCTTAAAATACGGCATCCGATTTCTTCAGCAAACCACTATTTTTTGGGAAACATCATTTTATTCTAGAAAATTGCTACTCGTTAAATAGTTAATTGCACATTAAGAAAGTGTGTACTTTAGTTTTTGAATTTCGGATGTTTTAAAAATCGAGTATTGTTGACTTCTTTTTGTTTTACTTTTGGCTAAGATCAGATCAGCTGATGTCTAGCTGCCGGTCTCAAGAATAGGCGCATACGAATACAGTAACAAAGTATTGTTTATACCATTTCTCAACTTATTCAAAACATCTATACAGTTGATATTACATAAGCACCAATGTGTTATAACCTATCATATCTTTTTGTTTAGTACATTTAAAACTAACACACACACACGCACGCTCTCTCTCTCTCTCTCTCTCTCTCTCTCTCTCTCTAACAAATAAAATCTTTGTTGCTTCACAAAGTTTGTTATATTGAAAATCAATCATGATTAAATTTTCCTTACTTTCTCTAATCTCGCACCATCTCTGTCACATCGAACGTTATAGCGGCAACTTAATTGTCGATAACTTTAAAAATCGGCATAGTACTTACTTCTTCTCTTACCTTTTTAAGATGGTTTCATAATTGAAGTGGGTACAAGTTGACTTATAACTAAAGTTAGGAAAAGTATTTTGGATATGGAATGGACAATCATCTTTAGTAACAGTTTAGAATTATCGTAAATTATCATTCTGTCAATAGCGGCAGTTTGTTATTGTTGATTAAACGCAAAAAGAAAAAATAGTTTTCCTGCTTTGCCACGTATGTAAGAATTTATATTAATATGGTAAATAATAATTGTAATAACATATTTACTAAAAGCTTTTAATATCAATATTTATCTCTTTGATCATGCGTGTTTAATGCCTACGTTTGTTTATTATGATCGAAGATGGAGCGTACAGTAAACGAATGGAAGGTTTCCGTTTTAGGCGGCGTCATAAAGAAAAACATAACATTATATGAATGGCATTCATTTCATTTATTTGGAAGTTCTTAGAAAAATTAAGTAGAACATTGGCAATAGCAAAATCAACATATAATCAATACTTGGTAAGATTGCTGTCGATGCAAAAACTAACCAATACACAGATGTGTAAATGCGTCTGTTTCTTCGTTATGATCAGAGATAAACGTAAACAAAACATTGGTTGTCGTTTTTATTGTGCTTTTTGGCGTGTTTAGGAAACGGATGATATAAAATCGCCTTTATTTTGATAATTCTGGATTTTCAATAATACAACAAAAGGTAGTCTATAGAGTGATATTTTTGCTATTCACCAGTTGTCTTAAACAATAGACATGACAAACATTAAAATTTGTCCGTATTTTGGGTCGCGTTATAACGGAAAATGTATGGTGTTTACACCCATCCTGGTTTTGATTTTAACCTTTTTTCAAGTTCTTATAACTTTAAAGCATATTAAATGTTTGATTTATTTACAAGAACAATTTGACATTATAAAAAAGATGCAGTATAGTACATAGAAAGTATTGGAAATGGGTAGTAAACACGTTTGAACAGGCAAGTTGCTGGTTGCCATGGCCCCAATAGAATTATTTCTGTTAGGTGTGTTTCAAAATATGCGATTTTCCATTAACACGAGGTCATTCATCGACCAAATTCTCGCATAATTCGGGACCCTACTGTATATATATATATATATATATATATATATATATATATATATATGTGTGTATATATATGTAAATATGTATATATATTATATGTATATTTATCTATCTATCTATATATATATATATATATATATATATATATATATATATATATATATATATATATATATATATATATATATATATACACCGTATTTCCCGTGTCATAAGACGCTACAAGTGGTAAGACGCACCCTTAGATTAGCAAGGCAGTTTTAGAAAAAAAAATGAGGATTTAAAAAATTTCTTAGCACCAATCCCTAGTCAGCGACTCTACCGTGATTATTGTCTTGCACAATAACTCTTCTTATTTTGGGTGAATTATGAAATGTTTATGTTAATATTAATTACCTATATGCCAATTATCTCAATTTTATTACTTATTCATAAAAGAAACCACTAAAGCAGTCGTAGTTTCCACCACAACTACACGTTAAGTCAGAGTGTTTGGTGTTTCAAGTGTTGTTTACATGAAAGCAGCGTTATCAAAGGTGCAGAAAATTTTGTTAAAAGAGGTAAAATTCTAGTACTATTTCCAAAGTTCCTCATATAGCCTGGAAATTTTCACACAAAATGTAATTATTGATTAAAGAAATCTAGACATTCT
Organism: Palaemon carinicauda; assembly: GCF_036898095.1. Taxonomy (NCBI): domain Eukaryota; kingdom Metazoa; phylum Arthropoda; class Malacostraca; order Decapoda; family Palaemonidae; genus Palaemon; species Palaemon carinicauda. Next base: position 73,790,948 of record NC_090728.1, read on the forward strand.
TTTAGGTGGAATAATTGTGTTACTGTTTGTGATTCAAGGTCTAGTTACTTTTATGCAAACTGGTAATACTACAATCAACAAACAGAAGTTTTTTCCAAGGTCGTATTCAGCAAACGCCTGTTTGTATTATTTCGTAACTTAGGCAAAAAAGTCATTATCCATATATTGCTTTATTACAAAATATCAACAAAATATGAGAAAATAGATATACTGTATACTGCATAAACAACTATGTCATAGCGTCGTCTGCTACGAGATCATAAATTGGCATGTTTGCTTGTAGAAGGGGGTTAGCGAGTCATCACCTGATTACAAAAAAAAAAAAAGGGGAAAAAAATAATTGCTACTGCACTTCATTAAAGGAAGTGCAATATAAAAATTAATGAATTTATTACATAAGAATGATAATTGTAGGTTTATATTTTATCTCTCGTCAGTTTGATTACTTGTATGTCAATAGTTAGATATTTGAAGGGTGTTAAACTCCCTTATACAACTTTTTCTCAAGTGTTGAGACGCAGGATGATTTTGGGGGTCAATTTTCGTGAAAAAAGGTGCGTCTTATCACACGGAAAATACGGTATATATATATATATCTCCACACCAACCCCTCATATATAAACACAGAAAACATCTGTCATAAGTGTAAATAGCATGAATAAATAAAAGAAAACAGTAAATGGGTTTTCCAAGTAATCCTGAAAAATTAAAAAAAATATTAACCACCTTGTAAATCAGGCACGTGAAGTGTTTGGGCTGTAGTGCTCTTCAGACGTCTGTATTTCATTGCATGGGCTCGCGATCCTAGAAGTTCTTGATGTAAGTCTCTCTTATATGCATTTTCTTCAATATGCTTGCTGCATATGCAATAAGTAGTAAGGTTGAAGTTGTCCTTTTTCTTACAACGATGAACCCATTTCCGTCGTTTCCTCATCATGAGGGAATCGGAAAAAGGATACCTCCTTTTTTCTACTATTTAAATAACAAACATAGCGCAGTTGTTTGGCAATATTCAAATAATTTAGATATAAAAAATCAAAACTATGATTGTATTCAAAGAATATAAAACTAAATCACTGCAGGGATGAATGAAGTGATCTGTGATCTACATTTGAATGAAACAGTAGCTGAGGGACTTCTCGCCCTGACCTGTCCCCAAGGAGATGCGGCTCTTGGGGGGATAAGCCGCAAACCCCCAACAAATGACTGTACCTGCCATTCTATATATCTTAAATCTATACAGTGTATATATATATATATATATATATATATATATATATATATATATTACCTGTGTAGTTTTTATTTCTCAAGATATTATGTGAATATTTCAATCATTATTATTGAACACAGTTAAGTGAAACATCAGTATTATTAAAATCCTGTTTATTTGTTTATTTTAAATACAGTTGTACTTTTTGGCCATAGTAAATGGACATATAGTTTGGTCAACGGCATAACCTGGCCAAGAAGTACATAGGTTGACAAGTTGACAAGCCTTCAGATTTTAATTTTTTCATTTATGTACCGTAAACCTAAGTTTGTGTCTAAAGTAAAAGTACCATAAGTTTGGGCTTTAAAAACGTATTTTAAGAGTGCATGATGAATTGATAAGTCCTTGGGGGGGGGGGGGGGGTTTATAAAAGTTTAAATATAAGAAAAAAATAAAAAAATTTGAAAATAAAATGGAAAAAAATATACTGTAGATTTCTGTATCTATTTAGCAGTTTTTCACCTATAGCGAGGGGGCCTGGAACAACACTACCACAAAAGCCAAAGGATTACTGTAAACCCTATACTGTTTATTTAACAAAAACAAAAGGTTTCATGAAATTACTTTTATTCCAAAAGAGTAGGACAACAGACACTTTCCTCATTTAAGAAATAGATATAGGTTAGTGGAAAATCTATATCCATATAAAAATCTTCCCAAAAAACTAGAATTATTGATTTTTCACCTTCTTTAGTAATTACTCAAGATTAAACCTTATTACCAGAATAAATCAAAAGTCAAATCTAAATTGATAATAGCTATCATCAAATACATGAACTCTTACATAACCATCTTCACCACCACTTGCATAACCTCTTCCATTAGGATGGAACGATATAGAATTGATAGGGCCAAAATGACCTTTGACACGAGCAAACTCTTCTTCAAAAACTAAGTGGAAGAAGCGAGCATCGAACTTTCCTATCCTTGAGGAGGTCGTTGTTACATCCATAGCTTCCTGACCACCTCCCATAACGACATGAGGATACTTGTCAACAAGAGGGGTGATGGCAGCAGAATTAACAGGGCGATCTGTTTGGTAGAGCTTCAGGGGTTTTAGGGTATCGAGGTCCCATAGGCGTGCGGTAGTATCCTTACTAGCAGTGATAAGCATCATACCATCATGGCTAAGTTGCATATCTTTAATTTGCTTTGTGTGTTCTTCCCCAACTATTAGCTAAAAATAGAGATGTAAATATCAGATATGTAGTAGAAATTTTACATTACTTTTCAACCATTCTTTCCAATATTTCAATGTTAAACAGCAAAGTTTATACCTTGTACATAAACATCCATTACCTGAGATGTGTTACTATTGCCTCCAGTATTCCTCAAAATCTTGTCAAACTTCTACTTATTTTCCTCAATAGTAAACTGATTTAAATACAATAAACAAAAAGTCATAATTTGGTTGCATACATACCTTCTTACCCGTTCGCATGTCCCATTTGATTACAGAGCCATCCTCATGACCTGTCACCACATACTCATCTAGAGGACCCCATAAAACAGACAGCGCTTTTGAATTGTTGGGTGTCACCAGAGTTTTCATGATAGGAGATCCTATGGAAAAATACAATTGAAAAAATAATTTTCATGATAGGAGATCCTATGGAAAAATACAATTGAAAAAATAATGGCAAATAGCTCATATTATATTACCTTAGGAAAACAAAAATAGTGCTTTAAAATACTTATAATTAAAGGTATGAGATTAATCTGGAAGAAAGTCATTGGCTGCCTTATTCCAAAGTAGAAAATAAAGGAATTCAGATTCGCTGATGTTACTTTCTTAGTTACATTTAATGGTTCAGCACTTTGCTGCAGTAGAGGGGCTTGAGTGTCTTAATGATGGGCTGGGCAATGGCGGTGGGGTAGTTTATCCACCCTGGCAGGCTCAACCATACTGCTAAGGCCAGTTCTGAGAGACCAGACCAAGACTGGACCCCTATAGGCCTTCTCCTTTATTTCAGATAGGCAAAGGCTAGGAGAAGGAAAACTCCAAAATAAAACCAAACCAAACCAAACAAGACCCCAACGGCGGAGCTTCCCAGCGCCGGGGGAAGAGGGCAATGCCTATCGGGCAGGCAACAAGGCGGGCCTTGACATAACAAGAACCCGGCAGCCCGATGCAACCAACATCGGAGAAGCCGCCTGTCTCATATGTCTTGAGCCGCGGTGAAAACGATGTGGGCCAAGTGTGTGTGTGGCCGTTGCAAAGCCACGAACACCCAAAACAATATACCCAGCTACTGGCATTCTGTCGTTTCCTCCACCCTTCTTCTGATAGGAGGCTGATGGCTAACGACAGAACCCAATACTCGGACACGAGTGGGCGCCGACGACGACGACATTTAATTGTCTTTCAACTCGTTGACGCTGTTAAAAATCATATGTACCCTAAACACATTTTTGTTTAATCTCTCTCTCTCTCTAAGAAAAAAATTAATAGATGTCTCAAACACTAACAGCAAAGAACAAAAGAGGGACAGAGAGAGAGAGAGAGAGAGAGAGAGAGAGAGAGAGAGAGAGAGAGAGAGAGAGAGAGAGAGAGAGAGAGAGAGAGAGAGAGAGAGAGAGAATTTATTTAAAGAGCATGTTAATGCTACGTTTAGAGAGAAACAGAAATAGAGAGAGGACTTTTTTAAAAGAGCTTGTTAATGCTATCTTTGAAACCTTTTCCTTTCCAGATTCTATAATAGTGGTTAGCGCTACACTTTGAAACATTTTCCTTTCCAGATTCTATAATAGTGGTTAGCGCTAAACTTTGAAATCATTTTCCTTTCCAGATTCTATGATAGTGGTTAGCGCTACACTTTGAATCATTTTCCTTTCCAGATTCTATGATAGTGGTTAGCGCTACACTTTGGAATCATTTTCATTTCCAGATTCTATGATAGTGGTTAGCGCTACACTTTGAATCATTTTCATTTCCAGATTCTATTATAGTGGTTAGTGCTACACTTTGAATCATTTTCCTTTCCAGATTCTATAATAGTGGTTAATGCTACACTTTGAAACATTTTCCTTTCCAGATTCTATTATAGTGGTTAGTGCTACACTTTGAATCATTTTCCTTTCCAGATTCTATAATAGTGGTTAATGCTACACTTTGAAACATTTTCCTTTCCAGATTCTATTATAGTGGTTAATGCTACACTTTGAATCATTTTCCTTTCCAGATTCTATTATATTGGTTAGTGCTACACTTTGAATAATTTTCCTTTCCAGATTCTATAATAGTGGTTAATGCTACACTTTGAAACATTTTCTTTTCCAGATTCTATAATAGTGGTTATTGTTATACTTTGAAACATTTTCCTTTCCAGATTCTATGATAGTGGTTAGTGTTACACTTTGAAACATTTTCCTTTCCAGATTCTATAATAGTGTTTAGTGCTACACTTTGAATCATTTTCCTTTCCAGATTCTATAATAGTGGTTATTTTTACACTTTGAATCATTTTCCTTTCCAGATTCTATGATAGTGGTTAGTGCTACACTTTTAAATCGTTTTCCTTTCCAGATTCTATAATAGTGGTTACTACTACACTTTGAATCATTTTCCTTTCCAGATTCTATGATACTGGTTATTGTTACACTTTGAAACATTTTACTTTCCAGATTCTATGATAGTGGTTAGTGCTACACTTTGAAACATTTTCCTTTCCAGATTCTATGATAGTGGTTAGTGCTACACTTTGAATCATTTTCCTTTCCAGATTCTATAATAGCGGTTAGTGCTACACTTTGAATCATTTTCCTTTCCAGATTCTATAATACGGGTTACTGCTACACTTTGAATTATTTTCCTTTCCAGATTCTATGATACTGGTTATTGTTACACTTTGAAACATTTTCCTTTCCAGATTCTATAATAGTGGTTAGTGCTACACTTTTAAATCGTTTTCCTTTCCAGATTCTATAATAGTGGTTACTACTACACTTTGAATCATTTTCCTTTCCAGATTCTATGATACTGGTTATTGTTACACTTTGAAACATTTTACTTTCCAGATTCTATGATAGTGGTTAGTGCTACACTTTGAAACATTTTCCTTTCCAGATTCTATGATAGTGGTTAGTGCTACACTTTGAATCATTTTCCTTTCCAAATTCTATAATAGTGGTTATTGTTACACTTAGGAACATTTTCCTTTCCAGATTCTATGATAGTGGTTAGTGCTACACATTGAATCATTTTCCTTTCCAGATTCTATAATAGCGGTTAGTGCTACACTTTGAATCATTTTCCTTTCCAGATTCTATGATAGCGGTTAGTGCTACACTTTGAATCATTTTCCTTTCCAGATTCTATGATAGCGGTTAGTGCTACACTTTGAATCATTTTCCTTTCCAGATTCTATGATAGCGGTTAGTGCTACACTTTGAATCATTTTCCTTTCCAGATTCTATGATAGTGGTTAGTGCTACACTTTGAATCATTTTCCTTTCCAGATTATATGATAGTGGTTAGTGCTACACTTTGAATCATTTTCCTTTCCAGATTCTATGATAGTGGTTAGTGCTACACTTTGAATCATTTTCCTTTCCAGATTCTATGATAGTGGTTAGTGCTACACTTTGAATCATTTTCCTTTCCAGATTCTATGATAGTGGTTAGTGCTACACTTTGAAACATTTTCCTTTCCAGATTCTATGATAGTGGTTAGTGCTACACTTTGAATCATTTTCCTTTCCAAATTCTATAATAGTGGTTATTGTTACACTTAGGAACATTTTCCATTCCAGATTCTATGATAGTGGTTAGTGCTACACTTTGAATCATTTTCCTTTCCAGATTCTATGATAGTGGTTAGTGCTAGACTTTGAATCATTTTCCTTTCCAGATTCTATGATAGTGATTAGTGCTACACTTTGAATCATTTTCCTTTCCAGATTCTATGATAGTGGTTAGTGCTACACTTTTGAATCATTTTCCTTTCCAGATTCTATGATAGTGGTTAGTGCTACACTTTTGAATCATTTTCCTTTCCAGATTCTATGATAGTGGTTAGTGCTACACTTTTGAATCATTTTCCTTTCCAGATTCTATGATAGTGGTTAGTGCTACACTTTTAAATCATTTTCCTTTCCAGATTCTATGATAGTGGTTAGTGTTACACTTTGAAACATTTTCCTTTCCAGATTCTATGATAGTGGTTAGTGCTACACTTTGAATCATTTTCCTTTCCAGATTATATGATAGTGGTTAGTGCTACACTTTGAATCATTTCCTTTCCAGATTCTATTATAGTGGTTAGTGCTACACTTTGAAACATTTTCCTTTCCAAATTCTATGATAGTGGTTAGTGCTACACTTTCAATCATTTTCCTTTCCAGATTCTATAATACGGGTTACTGCTACACTTTGAATCATTTTCCTTTTCAGATTCTATGATAGTGGTTAGTGCTACACTTTTGAATCATTTTCCTTTCCAGATTCTATGATAGTGGTTAGTGCTACACTTTGAATCATTTTCCTTTCCAGATTCTATGATAGTGGTTAGTGCTACACTTTGAATCATTTTCCTTTCCAGATTCTATGATAGTGGTTAGTGCTACACTTTGAATCATTTTCCTTTCCAGATTCTATGATAGTGATTAGTGCTACACTTTGAATCATTTTCCTTTCCAGATTCTATGATAGTGGTTAGTGTTACACTTTGAAACATTTTCCTTTCCAGATTCTATGATAGTGGTTAGTGCTACACTTTGAATCATTTTCCTTTCCAGATTCTATGATAGTGGTCAGTGCTACACTTTTGAATAATTTTCCTTTCAAGATTCTATGATAGTGGTTAGTGTTACACTTTGAAACATTTTCCTTTCCAGATTCTATGATAGTGGTTAGTGCTACACTTTGAATCATTTTCCTTTCCAGATTCTATGATAGTGGTTAGTGCTACACTTTTGAATCATTTTCCTTTCCAGATTCTATGATAGTGGTTAGTGTTACACTTTGAAACATTTTCCTTTCCAGATTCTATGATAGTGTTTAGTGCTACACTTTGAATCATTTTCCTTTCCAGATTCTATGATAGTGGTTAGTGCTACACTTTGAATCATTTTCCTTTCCAGATTCTATAATACGGGTTACTGCTACACTTTGAATCATTTTTCTTTCCAGATTCTATGATAGTGGTTAGTGCTACACTTTGAATCATTTTCCTTTCCAGATTCTATGATAGTGGTTAGTGCTACACTTTGAATCATTTTCCTTTCCAGATTCTATGATAGTGGTCAGTGCTACACTTTTGAATAATTTTCCTTTCCAGATTCTATGATAGTGGTTAGTGCTACACTTTCAATCATTTTCCTTTCCAGATTCTATGATAGTGGTTAGTGCTACACTTTGAATCATTTTCCTTTCCAGATTCTATGATAGTGATTAGTGCTACACTTTGAATCATTTTCCTTTCCAGATTCTATGATAGTGGTTAGTGCTACACTTTTGAATCATTTTCCGTTCCAGATTCTATGATAGTGGTTAGTGCTACACTTTTGAATCATTTTCCTTTCCAGATTCTATGATAGTGGTTAGTGCTACACTTTTGAATCATTTTCCTTTCCAGATTCTATGATAGTGGTTAGTGCTACACTTTGAATCATTTTCCTTTCCAGATTCTATGATAGTGGTTAGTGCTACACTTTGAATCATTTTCCTTTCCAGATTCTATGATAGTGGTCAGTGCTACACTTTTGAATAATTTTCCTTTCCAAATTCTATGATAGTGGTTAGTGCTACACTTTCAATCATTTTCCTTTCCAGATTCTATAATACGGGTTACTGCTACACTTTGAATCATTTTCCTTTCCAGATTCTATGATAGTGGTTAGTGCTACACTTTGAATCATTTTCCTTTCCAGATTCTATGATAGTGGTCAGTGCTACACTTTTGAATAATTTTCCTTTCCAGATTCTATGATAGTGGTTAGTGTTACACTTTGAAACATTTTCCTTTCCAGATTCTATGATAGTGGTTAGTGCTACACTTTGAATCATTTTCCTTTCCAGATTCTATGATAGTGGTTAGTGCTACACTTTTGAATCATTTTCCTTTCCAGATTCTATGATAGTGGTTAGTGTTACACTTTGAAACATTTTCCTTTCCAGATTCTATGATAGTGTTTAGTGCTACACTTTGAATCATTTTCCTTTCCAGATTCTATGATAGTGGTTAGTGCTACACTTTGAATCATTTTCCTTACCAGATTCTATGATAGTGGTTAGTGCTACACTTTGAAACATTTTCCTTTCCAAATTCTATGATAGTGGTTAGTGCTACACTTTTGAATCATTTTCCTTTCCAGATTCTATAATAGTGGTTAATGCTACAATTTGAAACATTTTCTTTTCCAGATTCTTTAATAATGGTTAGTGGTACACTTTGAATCATTTTTCTTTCCAGATTCTATAATAGTGGTTAGTGCTACACTTTTGAATCATTTTCCTTTCCAGATTCTATAATAGTGGTTAGTGCTACACTTTGAATTATTTTCCTTTCCAGATTCTATAATAGTGGTTAGTGCTACATTTTGAAACATTTTCCTTTCCAGATTCTATAATAGTGGTTAGTGGTACACTTTTGAATCATTTTCCTTTCCAGATTCTATAATAGTGGTTAGTGCTACACTTTGAATCATTTTCTTTTCCAGATTCTTTAATAGTGGTTAGTGGTACACTTTGAATCATTTTCCTTTCCAGATTCTATAATAGTGGTTAGTGGTACACTTTTGAATCATTTTCCTTTCCAGATTCTATAATAGTGGTGAGTGGTACACTTTGGAATAATTTTCCTTTCCAGATTCTATAATAGTGGTTAGTGGTACACTTTTGAATCATTTTCCTTTCCAGATTCTATAATAGTGGTTAGTGCTACACTTTGAAACATTTTCCTTTCCAGATTCTATAATAGTGGTTAGTGGTACACTTTTGAATCATTTTCCTTTCCAGATTCTATAATAGTGGTTAGTGCTACACTTTGAATCATTTTCTTTTCCAGATTCTTTAATAGTGGTTAGTGGTACACTTTGAAACATTTTCTTTTCCAGATTCTTTAATAGTGGTTAGTGGTACACTTTGAATCATTTTCCTTTCCAGATTCTATAATAGTGGTTAGTGGTACACTTTTGAATCATTTTCCTTTCCAGATTCTATAATAGTGGTTAGTGGTACACTTTGGAATCATTTTCCTTTCCAGATTCTATAATAGTGGTTAGTGGTACACTTTTGAATCATTTTCCTTTCCAGATTCTATAATAGTGGTTAGTGGTACACTTTGGAATCATTTTCCTTTCCAGATTCTATAATAGTGGTTAGTGCTACACTTTTGAAACATTTTCCTTTCCAGATTCTATGATAGTGGTTAGTGTTACACTTTGAAACATTTTCCTTTCCAGATTCTATGATAGTGGTTAGTGCTACACTTTGAATCATTTTCCTTTCCAGATTCTATGATAGTGGTTAGTGCTACACTTTGAATCATTTTCCTTTCCGGATTCTATGATAGTGGTTAGTGCTACACTTTTGAATCATTTTCCTTTCCGGATTCTATGATAGTGGTTAGTGCTACACTTTTGAATCATTTTCCTTTCCAGATTCTATAATAGTGGTTAGTGGTACACTTTGGAATCATTTTCCTTTCCAGATTCTATAATAGTGGTTAGTGCTACACTTTTGAAACATTTTCCTTTCCAGATTCTATGATAGTGGTTAGTGTACACTTTGAAACATTTTCCTTTCCAGATTCTATGATAGTGGTTAGTGCTACACTTTGAATCATTTTCCTTTCCGGATTCTATGATAGTGGTTAGTGCTACACTTTTGAATCATTTTCCTTTCCGGATTCTATGATAGTGGTTAGTGCTACACTTTTGAATCATTTTCCTTTCCAGATTCTATAATAGTGGTTAGTGGTTCACTTTTGAATCATTTTCCTTTCCAGATTCTATAATAGTGGTTAGTGGTTCACTTTTGAATCATTTTCCTTTCCAGATTCTATGATAGTGGTTAGTGGTACACTTTTGAATCATTTTCCTTTCCAGATTCTATAATAGTGGTTAGTGGTACACTTTTGAATCATTTTCCTTTCCAGATTCTATGATAGTGGTTAGTGCTACACTTTGAAACATTTTCTTTTCCAGATTCTATAATAGTGGTTAATGCTACACTTTGAATCATTTTCCTTTCCAGATTCTATGATAGTGGTTAGTGCTACACTTTGAATCATTTTCCTTTCCAGATTCTATGATAGTGGTTAGTGCTACACTTTGAATCATTTTCCTTTCCAGATTCTATGATAGTGGTTAGTGCTACACTTTGAATCATTTTCCTTTCCAGATTCTATGATAGTGGTTAGTGCTACACTTTGAATCATTTTCCTTTCCAGATTCTATGATAGTGGTTAGTGCTACACTTTGAATCATTTTCCTTTCCAGATTCTATGATAGTGGTTAGTGCTACACTTTGAATCATTTTCCTTTCCAGATTCTATGATAGTGGTTAGTATTACACTTTGAATCATTTTCCTTTCCAGATTCTATGATAGTGGTTACTGCTACACTTTGAATCATTTTCCTTTCCAGATTCTATGATAGTGGTTAATGCTACACTTTGAATCATTTTCCTTTCCAGATTCTATGATAGTGGTTAGTGCTACACTTTGAATCATTTTCCTTTCCAGATTCTATGATAGTGGTTAGTGCTACACTTTGAATCATTTTCCTTTCCAGATTCTATGATAGTGGTTAGTGCTACACTTTGAATCATTTTCCTTTCCAGATTCTATGATAGTGGTTAGTGCTACACTTTGAATCATTTTCCTTTCCAGATTCTATGATAGTGGTTAGTGCTACACTTTGAATCATTTTCCTTTCCAGATTCTATGATAGTGGTTAGTGCTACACTTTGAATCATTTTCCTTTCCAGATTCTATGATAGTGGTTAGTGCTACACTTTGAATCATTTTCCTTTCCAGATTCTATGATAGTGGTTAGTGCTACACTTTGAATCATTTTCCTTTCCAGATTCTATGATAGTGGTTAGTGCTACACTTTGAATCATTTTCCTTTCCAGATTCTATGATAGTGGTTAGTGCTACACTTTGAATCATTTTCCTTTCCAGATTCTATGATAGTGGTTAGTGCTACACTTTGAATCATTTTCCTTTCCAGATTCTATGATAGTGGTTAGTGCTACACTTTGAATCATTTTCCTTTCCAGATTCTATGATAGTGGTTAGTGCTACACTTTTGAATCATTTTCCTTTCCAGATTCTATGATAGTGGTTAGTGCTACACTTTGAATCATTTTCCTTTCCAGATTCTATGATAGTGGTTAGTGCTACACTTTGAATCATTTTCCTTTCCAGATTCTATGATAGTGGTTAGTGCTACACTTTGAATCATTTTCCTTTCCAGATTCTATGATAGTGGTTAGTGCTACACTTTGAATCATTTTCCTTTCCAGATTCTATGATAGTGGTTAGTGCTACACTTTGAATCATTTTCCTTTCCAGATTCTATGATAGTGGTTAGTGCTACACTTTGAATCATTTTCCTTTCCAGATTCTATGATAGTGGTTAATGCTACACTTTGAATCATTTTCCTTTCCAGATTCTATGATAGTGGTTAGTGCTACACTTTGAATCATTTTCCTTTCCAGATTCTATGATAGTGGTTAGTGCTACACTTTGAATCATTTCCTTTCCAGATTCTATGATAGTGGTTAGTGCTACACTTTGAATCATTTTCCTTTCCAGATTCTATGATAGTGGTTAGTGCTACACTTTCAATCATTTTCCTTTCCAGATTCTATGATAGTGGTTAGTGCTACACTTTCAATCATTTTCCTTTCCAGATTCTATGATAGTGGTTAGTGCTTCACTTTTGAATCATTTTCCTTTCCAGATTCTATGATAGTGGTTAGTGCTACACTTTTGAATCATTTTCCTTTCCAGATTCTATGATAGTGGTTAGTGGTTACACTTTTGAATCATTTTCCTTTCCAGATTCTATGATAGTGGTTAGTGGTTCACTTTTGAATCATTTTCCTTTCAGATTCTATTATAGTGGTTAGTGGTACACTTTTGAATCATTTTCCTTTCCAGATTCTATAATAGTGGTTAGTGCTACACTTTTGAATCATTTTCCTTTCCAGATTCTATGATAGTGGTTAGTGTACACTTTGAATCATTTTCCTTTCCAGATTCTATGATAGTGGTTAGTGGTACACTTTTGAATCATTTTCCTTTCCAGATTCTATAATAGTGGTTAGTGCTACACTTTTGAATCATTTTCCTTTCCAGATTCTATGATAGTGGTTAGTGCTACACTTTTGAATCATTTTCCTTTCCAGAATTCTATATAGTGGTTAGTGCTACACTTTTGAATCATTTTCCTTTCCAGATTCTATAGTAGTGGTTAGTGCTACACTTTTGAATCATTTTCCTTTCCAGATTCTATGATAGTGGTTAGTGTACACTTTTGAATCATTTTCCTTTCCAATTCTATGAGTGGTTAGTGTACACTTTTGAATCATTTTCCTTTCCAGATTCTATGATAGTGGTTAGTGGTACACTTTTGAATCATTTTCCTTTCCAGATTCTATGATAGTGGTTAGTGTACACTTTTGAATCATTTTCCTTTCCAGATTCTATGAGTAGTGGTTAGTGGTACACTTTTGAATCATTTTCCTTTCCAGATTCTATGATAGTGGTTAGTGTACACTTTTGAATCATTTTCCTTTCCAGATTCTATGAGTAGTGGTTAGTGTACACTTTGAATCATTTTCCTTTCCAGATTCTATGATAGTGGTTAGTGCTACACTTTTGAATCATTTTCCTTTCCAGATTCTATGATAGTGGTTAGTGCTACACTTTTGAATCATTTTCCTTTCCAGATTCTATGATAGTGGTTAGTGCTACACTTTTGAATCATTTTCCTTTCCAGATTCTATGATAGTGGTTAGTGCTACACTTTTGAATCATTTTCCTTTCCAGATTCTATGATAGTGGTTAGTGCTACACTTTTGAATCATTTTCCTTTCCAGATTCTATAATAGTGGTTAGTGCTACACTTTTGAATCATTTTCCTTTCCAGATTCTATAATAGTGGTTAGTGCTACACTTTTGAATCATTTTCCTTTCCAGATTCTATAATAGTGGTTAGTGTACACTTTGAATCATTTTCCTTTCCAGATTCTATAATAGTGGTTAGTGCTACACTTTTGAATCATTTTCCTTTCCAGATTCTATAATAGTGGTTAGTGCTACACTTTTGAATCATTTTCCTTTCCAGATTCTATAATAGTGGTTAGTGCTACACTTTTGAATCATTTTCCTTTCCAGATTCTATAATAGTGGTTAGTGCTACACTTTTGAATCATTTTCCTTTCCAGATTCTATAATAGTGGTTAGTGTACACTTTGAATCATTTTCCTTTCCAGATTCTATAATAGTGGTTAGTGCTACACTTTTGAATCATTTTCCTTTCCAGATTCTATAATAGTGGTTAGTGGTACACTTTGAATCATTTTCCTTTCCAGATTCTATAATAGTGGTTAGTGGTACACTTTGAATCATTTTCCTTTCCAGATTCTATAATATGGTTAGTGCTACACTTTTGAATCATTTTCCTTTCCAGATTCCATAATAGTGGTTATTGTTACACTTTGAATCATTTTCCTTTCCAGATTCCATAATAGTGGTTATTGTTACACTTTGAATCATTTTCCTTTCCAGATTCCATAATAGTGGTTAGTGGTACACTTTGAATCATTTTCCTTTCCAGATTCTATAATAGTGGTTAGTGCTACACTTTTGAATCATTTTCCTTTCCAGATTCTATAATAGTGGTTATTGTTACACTTTGAATCATTTTCCTTTCCAGATTCCATAATAGTGGTTATTGTTACACTTTGAATAATTTTCCTTTCCAGATTCCATAATAGTGGTTATTGTTACACTTTGAATCATTTTCCTTTCCAGATTCTATAATAGTGGTTAGTGCTACACTTTGAATAATTTTCCTTTCCAGATTCTATAGTAGTGGTTAGTGCTACACTTTGAATCATTTTCCTTTCCAGATTCCATAATAGTGGTTAGTGCTATACTTTGAATCATTTTCCTTTCCAGATTCCATAATAGTGGTTAGTGCTTACATTTTGAATCATTTTCCTTTGCAGATTCCATAGTAGTGGTTAGTGCTACACTTTGAATCATTTTCCTTTCCAGATTCCATAATAGTGGTTAGTGCTATACTTTGAATCATTTTCCTTTCCAGATTCCATAATAGTGGTTAGTGCTACACTTTGAATCATTTTCCTTTCCAGATTCCATAATAGTGGTTAGTGCTATACTTTGAATCATTTTCCTTTCCAGATTCCATAATAGTGGTTAGTGCTTACACTTTGAATCATTTTCCTTTCCAGATTCCATAATAGTGGTTAGTGCTACACTTTGAATCATTTTCCTTTCCAGATTCCATAATAGTGGTTAGTGCTACACTTTGAATCATTTTCCTTTCCAGATTCCATAATAGTGGTTAGTGCTACACTTTGAATCATTTTCCTTTCCAGATTCCATAATAGTGGTTATTGTTACACTTTGAATCATTTTCCTTTCCAGATTCCATAATAGTGGTTAGTGCTACACTTTGAATCATTTTCCTTTCCAGATTCTATAATAGTGGTTAGTGCTACACTTTTGAATCATTTTCCTTTCCAGATTCTATAATAGTGGTTATTGTTACACTTTGAATCATTTCCTTTCCAGATTCTATAATAGTGGTTAGTGCTACACTTTGAATCATTTTCCTTTCCAGATTCTATAATAGTGGTTATTGTTACACTTTGAATCATTTTCCTTTCCAGATTCCATAATAGTGGTTAGTGCTACACTTTGATCATTCCTTTCCAGATTCTATAGTAGTGGTTAGTGCTACACCTGGATCATTTTCCTTTGCAGATTCCATGATAGTGGTTAGTGCTACACTCAGGATCATTTTCCTTTGCCAGATTCTATGATAGTGGTTAGTGCTACACTCTGGATCATTTTCCTTTGCAGATTCTATGATAGTGGTTAGTGCTACACTTTTGGATCATTTTCCTTTGTAGATTCTATGATAGTGGTTAGTGCTACACTTTTGGATCATTTTCCTTTGCAGATTCTATGATAGTGGTTAGTGCTACACTTTTGGATCATTTTCCTTTCCAGATTCTATGATAGTGGTTAGTGCTACACTTTTGGATCATTTTCCTTTCCAGATTCTACGATAGTGGTTAGTGCTACACTTTTGGATCATTTTCCTTCGCAGATTCTATGATAGTGGTTAGTGCTACACTTTTGGATCATTTTCCTTCGCAGATTCTACGATAGTGGTTAGTGCTACACTTTTGGATCATTTTCCTTTGCAGATTCTATGATAGTGGTTAGTGCTACACTTTTGAATCATTTTCCTTTGCAGATTCTATGATAGTGGTTAGTGCTACACTTTTGAATCATTTTTCTTTCCAGATTCTATGATAGTGGTTAGTGCTACACTCTGGATCATTTTCCTTTGCAGATTCTATGATAGTGGTTAGTGCTACACTCTGGATCATTTTCCTTTGCCGATTCTATGATAGTGGTTAGTGCTAAACTTTTGGATCATTTTCCTTTGCCGATTCTATGATAGTGGTTAGTGCTACACTTTTGGATCATTTTCCTTTGCCGATTCTATGATAGTGGTTAGTGCTACACTTTTGGATCATTTTCCTTTGCCGATTCTATGATAGTGGTTAGTGCTACACTTTTGGATCATTTTCCTTTGCAGATTCTATGATAGTGGTTAGTGCTACACTCTGAATCATTTTCCTTTGCAGATTCTATGATAGTGGTTAGTGCTACACTTTTGAATCATTTTCCTTTGCAGATTCTATGATAGTGGTTAGTGCTACACTTTTGAATCATTTTCCTTTCCAGATTCTATAATAGTGGTTAGTGCTACTCTCTGAATCATTTTCCTTTCCAGATTTTATGATAGTGGTTAGTGCTACACTTTGAATCATCTCCCTTTCCAGATTCTATAATAGTGGTTAGTGCTACACTTTGAATCATTTTCCTTTCTAGATTCTATAATAGTGGTTATTGCTACACACTGAAACATTTTTCTTTCCAGATTCTATGATAGGAGTAATTTCTACACATTGAATCATTTTCCTTTCCAGATTCTATGATAGTGGTTAGTGCTACACTTTGAATCATTTTCCTTTCCAGATTCTATAATAGTTGATAGTGCTACACTTTGAATCATTTTCCTTTCTAGATTCTATAATAGTGGTTATCGCTACACACTGAATCATTTTTCTTTCCTGATTCTATAATAGGAGTAACTTCTACACATTGAATCATTTTTCTTTGCAGATTCTATGGTAGTGGTTATTGCTACACATTGAATCATTTTACTTTGCAGATCCTATAATAGGGGTTATTCCAACACTTTGAATTCCTGTGTCATAAGACGCACTTTTTTTTCCAGAAAAATGCTCCCCAAAATTACCCTACGTCTTAATATTAAGATAAAGTTGTATATGAGACCTTGAAAACCATGAAACACCTCGGTAATGACATACAAACATGCACCAGGCATAAAATATAATCCTGAATTAGCTTATCATTCATATGTAATAAATGAATTTAATTCTAATGCACTTTCTTTGATTAGTGAAGACAATAAGATATTTGTTTTTGATTTGGTTGATAGCTGATGACTGGCCAAGCCATCTACATGCAAACATGCCAACTAATGGAATCAAAGAAGACAATGCCAGTATTTCTTATTGTTTATGCAATATTAATCTATTTTCTCATATTTTGTTGATATTTAGTAATAAAGCAATATTCTAGTAACGACTTTGTTGTATAGGTTCAAAATTATACCAACAGTGGTTGGTGAACAGAAACTTGAAAAAAAAAAAAATTCTCACTGCAAGTTGAGTGCAGTTACCAAGTTAACTATAAACAAAGTAAACCTAGAATCACACATTCAGATAAAATATTCCACCTTGTGAAATGTTTACAGAATTCTTTATTTGATCAGTAACTAATTTTGTATGAAATTTGTACGTGAGGAATTTAGGGAATATCACTGGAATTTTACTTCTCTATCGAAATTTGGTTATGTGCAATTGGCAACACTGCTTTGATGTAAACAAACACTTGACAACATTGTTACAATAGATAGTAGCAACTACGACTGGTTTAGTGGCTTTTAATATGAATATGTATTAATAGAATTAGGATAACAGATCTACAGCCAATTGATATTAACCTAACACATTTCATAATACATCCATAAATATAAAAATTTACTATGCCAAAATGAAACTACACACTAGAATTCGCCGACTAGGAATTTCTGGTACAATAGGTTGTTAAATCTTCCATTTCTTTTTTTCCTAAAAATTACTAAGCTAAATATAGGGTGGGTCTTACCACTTGTAGCGTCTTATGACACGGGAATTACGGTATTTTCCTTTGCAGATTCTAAAATAGGGTTATTGCTGCTACATTTTGAACCCCTTTCTTTTGAAGATTCTGTAATCGGAGTTATTGCTACACTTAGAATAATTTTCCTTTGCAGATTCTATAATAGGAGTTATTGCTACAACTTCAATCATTTTCTAGATTCTATAATAGGAGTTATTGCTACACCTTGAATCATTTTCATTTGCAGATTCTATAATAGGGGTTATTGTTACAGTTTGAATAATTTTCCTATGGACATTCTCTAATAGGAATTATTGCTACCCTTTGCAGATTCTATAATGTTGGTTAGTGCTACACTTTGAATTATTTTCCTTTGCAGATTCTATAATAGGGTTATTGCTACATTTTGAACCCCTTCTTTTGCAGATTCTATAATAGGAATTATTGCTACACTTTCAATAATTTTCCTTTCCAGATTCTATAATAGGGGTTATTGTTACAATTTGAATAATTTTCGTTTGCAGATTCTATAATAGGGGTTATTGTTACAATTTGAATCATTTTCCTATGCAGATTCTATAAAAGGAGTTATTGCTACACCTTGAATCATTTTCATTTGCACATTCTATAATAGGAGTTATTGCTACACCTAGAATCGTTTTCATTTGCAGATTCTATGATAGGAGTTATTGCTACACCTTGAATCATTTTCATTTGCAGATTCTATAATAGGAGTTATTGCTACACCTTGAATCATTTTGATTTGCAGATTCTATGATAAGAGTTACTGCTACAACTAGAATCATTTTCATTTGCAGATTCTATAATAGGGGTTATTGCTACACTTTAATATTAAAGGTACAACCAAGCTGAAAGCATATGCCTATTAAAGTACAATGGTGTTGTATTTGTGTAGGAACAATAATGATTTCAAAGGATTACAGTGAACTATGGTTTCCAATACCGTACACTTCGTGAAATCAAAACTATGGTCTTCTTAACGTCACAAATTCAATTTTTTCAAAAGCCTGTAAAGTTATAATGAACAAAGAAGTATAATTCGATAGTTATATTTAATTTCTAAAAAGCTTTCTACTTAGAAATAAAATATTACGAACAT
The DNA here is from genome assembly GCF_036898095.1 of Palaemon carinicauda. Classification (NCBI taxonomy): domain Eukaryota; kingdom Metazoa; phylum Arthropoda; class Malacostraca; order Decapoda; family Palaemonidae; genus Palaemon; species Palaemon carinicauda. The sequence goes on from NC_090728.1 coordinate 73,809,811, forward strand.
TTTTATTCAAAGGTTTAACATTATACTAACCATCCATATCATTAGGCTCTCGGCAATCGGTGATCACTAATTCAGAGTTGTGTCCCATCAAGTTATCTGTAGTATAAGCAATCATTGTACCAGAATAAGAAAAGTTCACTCCTCTGACAGATGTCTTTTGCTCAAGACAAGCCAGTGATGTTCCAGTTTCAACATCCCATACCCTAGGAAGATGGAAAAAACATCTATTATATCAGCAACAATAATATATAAATATTCATACCAGTGTTTAAACGATTCTAATTTCAAAATAAAACAAACTTCTATCTTGTGCACATTCAAACTTAATTTCCCTTAAATCTAGGTCTTCATATATGTCCTATCACATTATCTTACAGCTCATTTCATCTATCTATTTACCAGGGCACTTCCCTCAATTTTGGGTGTAGCCAACATAAAAAAAAAAAAAAAAAAGGATCAAATGGGGACTTCTCTCTTCGCTCCTCCCAGCCTCAGCCGAGTTTGGTTAGTACTACTTGGGTACCACAGCCCACCCTACCCCAGTATCCACCAAAAATGAAGTTTTATATGCTAAATCCCCTGCTGCTGCTATCTCAGTGGTCACCAAGGCGATCAGAGGAAGCAGCAGGGCCAACCAGAACCGAGTCACAATCACTCACCATTCATTCCGAGCATGCTCCCTGGTCTCTCACATCTACCCTCCTAACACCCAGAGTTTTCTTCACACCATCCATCCACCAAAACCTTGGCCTTCCTCTTGTAATTCTCCTATCAATTCTTGCATTCATTACCTTCTTCAGCAGTCACTTTCCATTATCTCTACATGGCCAAACCCCCTAAACACATTTATATCCACTCTAGCTGCTAAATCACTTCTCACACCCGTTCTCACCCTCACTAAGGTAGTAGGTTGGCCAGGGCACCAGTCGCCCGTTACGATACTACCGCTGGATATGGGGTCCTTTGACTGGCCACACAGTACTACATTGGATCTTTCTCTCCGACTACAGTTCATTTTCCCTTTGCCTACACATACACTGAATAGTCTGGCCTATTCTTTACACATTCTCCTCTCTTCATACAGCTGACAACACAGATTACCAAACCATTCTTCTTCACCCAAGGGGTTAATTACTGCATTGTAATTATTAAGTGGCCACTTTCCTCTTGGTAATGGTAGAAGAGACTATTTAGATATGATAAGCAGCTCTTGCAGAAATTAATTCCAAAATCAAACCATTGTCCTCTAGTCTTGGGTAGTCACATCGCCTCAGTAACATGTTCTTCTATTGTCTTAGGTTAGAGCTCTCTTGCTTGAGGGTACACTCGGGCACATTATTCTATCTTATTTCTCTTCCTCTTGTTATTATATTTTATATATTAAATATTTTAACATTGTTAATGTTCTTAAAATATTTCAATTTTTCTTGTTTCCTTTCCTCACTGGGCTATTTTCACTGTTGGAGCCCCTGGGATTATAGCATCCTCCTTTTCTATCTAGGATTGTAGCTTAGCAAGTAGTAGTAGTAATAATAATATTAATAATGATAATAATAATAATAATAATAATAATACAGTAATAATAACAATAACCTTCTCTAAACAAGATACACAAGGCATACTCCTCAGACACTTCATCTCAAACACATTCAATTTCTGTCTCTCCGTCACTTTCGTTTCCCACAACTCAGATCCATACATCACAGTTGGTATAATCATTTTCTCATACAGACCTCTCTTTACATTCATTCCTTACCTTCTATTCTTTACCACTCTCTTCATTGCTCCCAACATTTTACATACTTCATTCACGCTCTGATGTACATCTGCTTCCACTCTACCATTTGCTGCAACAACAGACTCTAAGTACCTAAACTGATCTACTTCCTTAAGTAACTCTCCATTCAACCATCCTCCCTTCTCATGCATCTCATAACCTTACTCTTGCCAACATTAACTCTCAACTTCCTTCTCTCACATAACCATCCAAACTCTCACTAATCAACCAAACATCTCCTCCCAGTCTGCAACTGCTGCAGCACAATATCATCTGCAAACAACAACTGATTTACCTCCCACTCATGATCACTCTCGCCTATCAGTTTCAACCCTCGACCAAGCAATTGAGGATTCACCTCTCTCACCACTCCATCAACAAACAAATTGAACAACCTTGGCAAAATCGCACATCCCTGTCTCAGTCCGTCTCGCTAGAAACCACTCGCTCACTTTATTTACTATCTTAACACATTTTACTGCCTATGTAAAAATTATTCACTGCTTGCACCAACCTTCCACCAATTCTATAAAACCTCATCACATTCCACAGTTTCCCTATCAACTCTATCATATGCTTTCTCCAAATGAATAAATGCAACGTACACCTCCTTGCCTTTTAGTAAATATTTCTTGCATATCTGGCTGACTGTTAAAATCTGATTCATACATCCCCTACCTCTTCTAAAACCACCCTGTACTTCTAAGATTGCATTCTGTTTTATCCTTAATCCTATTAATGAGTACTCTACCATACACTTTTCCAACCACACTCATTCACATCTCCTTTACCTTTATATTACAATACATGCAAACACCCAGTCCACTGGTACCATTGACAACATAAAACATAGTAAACAATCTCACTAACCATTCAAGTACAGTCAAACCCTTAACATCTCAGTCCTCACACCATCCAAACCAGGTGCTTTTCCTACACTCATTTCATTGAGTGCTCTCTTCACTTCCTCTCTGGTAATCTCTCTCATTCTCATCTCCCATCACTGGCACCTCAACCCCTGCAACAGCAATTATATCTGCCTCCCTATTATCCTCAACATTCAGTAATCTTTCAAAATATTCCACCCACCTTTTCCTTGCCTCCTCCCTTTCCAACCACCTTCCATTTTCATCTTTCACTGTCCCTTCAATTCTTGAACCCCCTTTCCTTACTCTCTTCACTTCTTTCCAAAACTACTATTTAATCTCTTCATATGAACAACCCAATCCCTAACCCCACCTCCAGTCAGCCACCCTCTTTGCCTCAGCTACCTTATGTTTTACTCCCCATTTTTCTCTCTATATCTTTCATACTTCTCTACATTATTACTCAGCAGCCATTCTTCAAATGCCCTCTTATTCTCTTCCACTTTTATCTTCACTCCTTCATTCCACCATGAACTACCTCCAACGATCCTCTTGCCACACACATCACTTGCAATCCTAAGAAAATTTTCTTTTACCAACTTCCACTCCTCTGAATTACCAGTTTCTCTCACTTTCACTCTGTCATATGCCACTTCCAACCTTTCTTTGATATTCACTTTTGACCTCGGGTTTTATTAACTTTTTAACCCTCACTACCTCCATTTTATATTCCCCCACTCTTTTGCTATGGTTAACTTTACTTTAACCAAAAATTATCAGACATACCGTTAACCATATCCCTAAACACGTGCCCATCTTTCAATCTTCCAAACACCCTTCTAGTTATCAACACATAATCCATTAATGCCCTTATTACCACACTTTCATTTGCCACTCTTACCCATGTATACTTGTTATCACTTTCTTTTAAAAAAAACTACAACTTATTACCAGCTCTTGCTCAACACATATCTACCAGTCTCCTACCACTCTCATTTCACCTGGTACGCCATACTTCCCAATGACACCTACCTCTCCAAAACACACTCAAGCAATTGTCACCCATCAGCATTTTCATATCTACTAAATTTCTAACAGTTCCTTTACCTTCCTAATAACATTCTCACCATCTCGGTCTCTGAGACCTCGTCTATTTTCAAGGTTTTAGAACCATCTCTCTACAGCTTCCCTATTTGCTAGGCAATTCCAATTCACTGGAGTCATGACTCTTTGAAGTTACGTAGTCACCCAAATATGAAATTCTATCTATTTTCCTTGTCAATCCCCAAGTAAGTCAAGATTACTTACCTGTGATCTAACAGATTTTACCACTGCCTGTCAATATCTGCTACAGACTCGTGCATACAGAATTCAACAGTAGTGTTCTGTTTGTTCTAACAAAGTACTCCTGCATCCTTTTTTCCCATTTGCTATTTATATACATTTTAAGCTTAAAAAATCTCTACTCCATGCCTATACAGTCTTGCAATCCTGAGCATCTCAACATCTCTGTACTGCACAGTACGTTTTTCATTCACCATTACACCTTTAACATAGCCACTTTCCTGTCAGTAATTCTTAATTTTCTTCCTTTCCAGTTGGAAAAATGTACTTCCATGATCAAAATTTATTATTTCTATAGTTACCTTCAAATCACTATGCTAATAATCTTGAAATACAAACTCTCCTACCTCAAAAATTAAAAACATTAAGCTCTCTCTTCCCTATACCCCTCCTTTCAGAGTGGCTAGTTGGTACTAGGTTTCCCTCTATCAGGAGGAAGATCAGTTCCTTCTAGCGCAACCAAGCTAAGTGTATTATATTACTGAAGGTGTTAAAGACTATAGCTCCTAACAATCTCTTGAAATTACTAAAGTGAGAAGAAGGGAGGGGGGAGAAGTAAGTGCCTTGCAGGTAAGTCTCAAAATAATACATATCAAAATGACAAATTTGGCAATAATTTGTATTTTCCTAACCATACAAACCTGAAGCTCTTTACTATGGAGATACATTTCAGCAACAGCTGAAACTAGCCATAAAGCTTTTAGCACGGTTACTCCTCTCAGCTGGTTAGTGGGAGGTAGACCCACTACCCTGCTCATATACACAATGGCCAACACAAGCGACTTTGAAATTGCATGCAGGACTTCCTGGGTATAGGTGATGGTGGGCCAGTATGTATAAAGAGCTTCAGGTTTGTATGGTTAGGGAAAATAAAAATTATTTCAAAATTTGTCATTTGTTCCGGCACCAAATACAGTGAACCCTCGTTTATCGCGGTAGATAGGTTCCAGTCGCGGCCGCGATAGGTGAAAATCCGCGAAGTAGTGACACCATATTTACCTATTTATTCAACATGTATATTCAGACTTTTAAAACCTTCCCTTGTACGTAGTACTGTTAACAAACTACCCTTTAATGTACAGAACACTTAATGCATGTACTACAGTACCCTAAACTAAAACAGGCACAAATATTAAAGGTGATTTTATATCATGCATTTCCTAAACATGCTAAAAAGCACGAGAAAAAATGGCAACCAATGTTTTCTTTACATTTATCTCTGATCATAATGAAGAAACAAACTGGAGGTAGAGCTTTGCTTATTACCCAGACATATTTCCCATACTTTTCCCTTAGAACTACATCACATCTTCCTACTTTAGATATATATATATATATATATATATATATATATATATATATATATATATATATATATATATATATATGTGTGTGTGTGTGTGTGTATATATATATATATATATATATTTATATGTATACACATATACATACCTACATATATACATAAATACATGCATACATATATATATATATATATATATATATATATATATATATATATATACATATATATATATATTACTGTATATATATGGGTTATGGAAAAAATCCGCGAAGTGGTGAATCCGCGATGGTCGAACCGCGAAGTAGCGAGGGTTCACTGTACCAACCTTTCAACTCTTTACTATGGAGATTCAAGCTTACGCGGGTGGAAGTCCAAAACCAACTGATCGGTCCCTGACTCGTGGTGTTACTCTTATGCTTTGCAAGAGCTGTGGAAGAGTACACCCTATTACCTAGCTAGCTCCGAGTTATAAATTTTAACTCAAGTACTGAATAAAGGTAAGGAAGTAGTAGCATCAACACAATAAGAACTCCCTTCAGATACACTGTCACATAAACGGCAACTGTAATAAGTTACATATTTATATGTATATGTATATGTATATATATATATATATATATATATATATATATATATATATATATATATATATATATATATATACAGTGGAACCTCTACACACGAACGTATCTACATCCGAATTTTCCAACATCCGAAGTAAAATTCGAGCAAATTTTTGACTCTACACCCGAATTTTATTTCGACACACGAAGTAAACATTACGCCATTGAGCGTTGAGTGCTCAGTTCTCTATTCTTGTGTGTATCGAGTGGTTGTCCTCTGTTTGGTCTGTTATTAACAGTGCTTATTTCCTTCCTTTTCTCACATTTCCTTTTTGATTTTACCTATAATCATGGTGCCTAAGAAGCTAAGTTTCAGTACAGGAAAAAGGCAATTCTTTCATTAGAATTGAAGCAAGAAATTATAGAAAAACATGAGAGCAGTGTGCACGTGAGTGATACTGTATGGCTAAACAATATGGCCGGAATAGGCCTTTGATCTCGAGGATCATCAAGCTGAAGGCAGCCATTAAAGCAAATAACCATCGAAGGGGATCACCATTATTACAAGACATCTTAGCAATACCCTGGAAGAGATAGAATGCCTTTTGTTGATAGGGATAAAGGACAAAGAGATTGTTGGCAACGATCATTTGTGAGAAGGGCCAGCGTGATGAACAGAAAGAAAGAAAAAAGTGAAGCAAAGAAAACCATGATAGCATTAACAAGCTCTTTTAAATAAGACTTCTCTCTTTTTCTGTTTCTCTCTAAACATAGCATTAACATGTTCTTTAAATAAAATCTCTCTCTCTCTCTCTCTCTCTCTCTCTCGTTCTTCTTCGCTGTTATAGTGTTAGATACGTCTATTATTTTTTTTCAGAGAGAGAGAGAGAGAGAGAGAGAGAGAGAGAGAGAGAGAGAGAGAGAGAGAGAGAGAGAGAGAGAGATTAAACAAAAATGTGTTTAGAGTACATATGATTTTTAACAGCGTCAACGAGTTGAAAAACAATTAAATGTAACTAAGAAAGTAATAACAGCTAATCTGAATTCCTTTATTAACTAAAACAAATATTGATACAAACACACTCGTGTGGGTATGCACAAACACACACACAGGTGCAAAAATTGCTACGCAGTAAGAGAGATGGTAGAGATGGTGACTGCGATAACATACCGTAACTCGTCACTGAAAGTGATGAAAATAAAAAATCAAACGAAAAAAAATGTAAAAATATGAAATATAAAAATAAAAAAAAATAAATAAGCTAAGTTAGATTAAAATTTCCGTAGTGTTAGTTACGGTATGTTATCGCAGTCACCATCTCTACCTCCTCGCCGATCGTGTCTCCTCGTGCGTGTGTTTGCGCATACGCACACGAGTGTGTTTGTATCAATATTTGTTTTAGTTAATAAAGGAATTCAGATTCGCTGATATTGTTTTTTTAGTTACATTTAACTGTCTTTCAACTCGTTAACGATGTTAAAAATCATATGTACACAACACATTTTTGTTTAATCTTCTCTCTCTCTCTCTCTCTCTCTTACTCAGAAAAAATTAATAGACGTCTCTAACACTAACAGTGAAGAAGAACAAGAGTGAGAGAGAGTGAGAGAGAGAGAGAGAGAGAGAGAGAGAGAGAGAGAGAGAGAGAGAGAGAGAGAGAGAGAGAGAGAGAGAGAGAGAGTATATTTAAAGAACATGTTAACACCATGTCTACCTTCTCGCTGATCGTCCGTCTCCTCCTTGCGCAAATCCTACACCTGCGTTGGCCTGTCTCTGAGGTAAAGTGGCAATAAAACACATTTTTTATTTATTATTTCTTTATAATTATCTTTTTTACATGCTTCTTTCATATTATGCAGTTATGTTATTGTTATGTGTAATCATGTGTAGCCATTTATTAAGGATTTATTATGGGTTTTTAGGCTGAGGAACGAATTAAATAAATTACCATGTACTCTTATGGGAAAATTCGTTTCTACACCCGATCATTTTCTACATCCGAAGTTGGTTGTGGAACGAATTAAATTCGTATGTAGAGGTACCACTGTATATATATATATATGTATATATATACACATATATATACATACATATATATACAGTATATATATATATATATATATATATATATATATATATATATATATATATATATATATATATATATATATATATATACATATACATATATATATATATATATATATATATATATATATATATATATATATATACACATATATATACATACATATATATACAGTATATATACATATATATATATATATATATATATATATATATATATATATATATATATATTTATATATATAACAGATTTTGGGTGACATAGCCATGTTGTCCTGATGAAAGGTTCCTTTCAGTAGCTTCCTAGGGTATATTTGACTACAGTGATATTCCCAGAGAATTTAACTAAAGGTCTCCAGAATTCTAACTCATGGCGTGAATATCCTTAAAGTTTCCTTTTAGGATATCGCATAATATCAGGGGACGTATTCTTGACACGCCACATAGCAATCTGCACCCCGTAGAGTGTTTACGCTTCGAGGGGGAAAGTGGCAAAATAAAAGAGGAGCCATTACAAAATTCTCCTCCGTTACTGTTTGAGTACTCAAATGGTGCCACAATCGTCGGCCATCTTTATTTCTTTGTAGCGTTAAGCCGGTACTTTTAGATACAGTAATATCGGGAGGGAGGCTGCCAAAGCCATTCATAGAAAGAAAGGGCGTGTCCATCAGGACGACATGGCTATCTCACCCAAAAAGATTTTTCGCTTCGCTCAAAATCCGTTTTTTGGGCTCAGGCCATGTCATCCTGATGGAAGTTTACCAGAGCATTAATGTATCGTGGATTTCCCAGTCGTGCCTTTCGACTTCAAGACAATTTTTCCATGGTCCATTAGACTTAAGGCTGAGCGATAGCCTTTCACTGCCGAGACCGAAAGGCACATTTCTTCCCGCAAATACATGACACTCCGCTATTGCTGGAATAGTGGCATCGAGTGGACAGATACCCCTTCCACGACACCAACCACAGAAAACTCTCCACTTCGCCTGGTAGACCCCTGCGAATGACTTTCACAGGTGTCGAGACATCCTTCCAGCAACTTGTTGCGAAAAGCTTCTCTCTGTGAGGAGATGCTGGATAGTCTCCAGGCGTGACGCCGCAGCGAAGCTACGGCTTTGTGAAAGATGTTGGCGTGTGGTTGTTTGAGTAGCTCGTGTCGTGGAGGAAGTTCTCTCGGGAGTTCCGTCAGGAGCTGCAGAAGGTCTGGAAACCACTCTGCGTGATGCCATAGCGGAGCTATCAAGGTCATTGAAAGGTTGACCGATATTCTGGTCTTGTTGAGTACCCTCCACATCAGACAGAACGGGGGAAAGGCGTATACGTCGATGTTGTCCCACCGTTGTTGGAAGGCATCTTGCCAGAGAGCCTTGGGGTCCGGGACTGGGGAGCAGTAAAGCGGAAGCTTGAAATTCAAAGCTGTCATGAACAGATCCACCGTCAGGGAACCCCACAAAGTCAGGACTTAGTTGGCTACTCGATGATCCAAAGACCACTTGGTACTCACTATCTGGGATGCCCTGCTCCGTCTGTCGGCGAGCACATTCCTCTTGCCTGGAATGAAACGAGCTGATAGTGAAATCGAGTGGACCTCGGTCCATCTCAGGATCCCTACTGCAAGATGGGATAGCTGCTCTGAAAAGGTACCTCCCTGCTTGTTGATATAAGCCACTACCGTGGTGTTGTCGCTCATCACCACCACGGAGTGACCCGCCAGGGTCCGTTGGAACTGTTGAAGAGCCAGAAAGACGGCCTTCAACTCTAGCAGGTTGATGTGCAGGTACTTTTCTGATTCTGACCAAAGGCCTGAGGTCCTCCGGTTCAGAACGTGCGCCCCCCACCCTTCTTTTGACGCGTCCGAAAACAGTGTCAATTCCGGGGGGAGGACGAGAAGATTCCCTCCCTTTTGCAGGTTCTCGTCGACCAGCCACCACCGCAGGTCCGTCCGTTCCAAAGATCCTATCGGGACCTGTACGTACGGGGAATCGGATCCTTGATTCCACCAGAACTTGAGCCGCCACTGCAGGGATCTCATCCTGAGGTGGCCGTTTAGAACCAGACGAGCCAGGGAGGACAGGTGACCTAAGAGACGCAACCACGATTGGGCGGGAAGCTCTTCTCGCCTGAGGAAGGGTTCCGCCACCCTCCTCAGCCTTGCTATCCTGTCGTCTGATGGAAAGGCTTTGTGGAGATTGATGTCTAACAACATACCTAGATAAACCAGTCGTTGGGACGGCTGCAGAGAGGACTTCTCGAGGTTTACCACGATCCCCAGATCCTGGCAAAGACCCAGAAGCCTGTCTAGGTGCCGAAGAAGGGTCGACTCCGAGTCTGCTAGGATCAGCCAGTCGTCCAGATAACGAAGGAGGCGGAAGCCGTTCCTGTGCGCCCAAGATGAAATCAGGGTGAACACTCTGGTGAACACCTGAGGTGCTATGGAGAGATCGAAACACAGCACCTTGAACTGGTAGGTCTTGTCGTCTAGGCTGAATCTCAAGTACTTCCTGGAAGACGGATGGATTGGGATCTGGAAGTACGCGTCCTTTAGATCCAGAGTGCACATGAAGTCTAGAGGTCTCACCGCAAGTCTGACCGTGTCCGCTGCCACCATGCTGAACCGAGTTTGCTTGACAAACCCGTTCAGAGCCGAGAGGTCGATGACAGGTCTCCAGCCTCCAGACGCCTTCTTTACAAGAAAGAGTCGACTGAAGAAGCCTGGGGAGCTGTCGACGACCTCCTGGAGAGCATCCTTCTTGAGCATAGTCTCGACTTCTGCCCGAAGGGCTAGCCCCTTTACCGATCCCATGGCATAGGAGCTCAACGACACTGGATTCGCTGTCAGGCGAGGTTGAGATGTTATGAACAGGACGCGATAGCCTTGGCCGATCACAGAAATCGTCCAAGCATCGGCCCCGTGTTGCTGCCACCTGTGCACGCAACGTCGAAGGCATCCCCCCACAGGTGGACACGCAGGGGGACTGCCACTCGTAGTTTTTGCGGCCGCGGCCGCTCCCTCTAGGAGTCTTGCCTCCCCTGGAGGACTCACCGCCACTCTTGACCTTGGCTGGAAAGGGCTGGGGCTTAGACACCACTTTCTTAGCTGCCGGTGCCTGCTTTGGTGTCTTGCAAGGCTGCTGCTGCTGTTGCTGCGGAGCTGGAGGCTTATAGGGCCGAGCTGTAAGGGCCCTATGGAGGAGGGAGTCCTGGCTAGACTTCCTCCATCTCTCAGCCGTTCGTTCCATATCCTGGGGCTCCAACAGATTCTCCCCAAGGAGGGAAGCATGTCTGAGCCTACAGACATCCACGGCAGGGACCTTCGGGTGGAACTTCTCAGTCACCGCATCACACCGCTTCAATACCGAGTTGGCCCACAGGGTGGTAACCTGATGTGCCAGGAACTCGATGGAGCGGGTGCCCGAGAGTAAGAAGGTCTCCAGGGCCTTCCTATTGGTCTCCTTAGACAAGTCCTCGGAGCGCAATAGGATGCCCAGAGTCCCTAGCCATATATCCAGCCACGAAGTGGCCTGCATGGCGCACTTCGCGACCTTCTCATGGCTCAGGATCTCCAACGGCGAGAACGTCACCTGCCGGGCGGAGAGCTTCTCGAGAGGAACTCCCTTAGCAAGCTCTTCTACGGAATGATGGAGAGGAAGAGCGAGACTGGACTCCCCCAATATCTCAAAATACCTCATCTGCTGGAGACGAGGAGGTGAGATGAGTTTGTTCCCGGCAGAGGAACGACTGGAGGAAGCAAGAGTTGCGAGTTGGGCATTGGGCCTGGCTCTGGCACTCTTCAACCCCCGAGACCAGGGCAGAGCCGCACTGGTCTTAGAGGGCTTCTGAACATCGAACACCTGGTCCAGGACCGTGTCCTTGCCTTCTCGGGGGGGGGGATCACAGGGTCCATGAACCCGTTGAGTTGCCTCATCAGGCTCAGGACCTGCCAGAAGGCATGCTCAGACTCCTGCTGGTCTCCTCCTTGCGGACTGGCAGCTAAGTCTCCCGTCCCCGGAATCTCTTCCTGGGGAGATGCGTGGACGTTCCCCCGGGGCGCAGCTGGATCCTGGCGAATCCTAGAAGACGACTTCGGGATTGTCTTGGAGTCCTTGGGTTCCCTCCTGGGAGGGATACACGACCCCAACAAAGAGGTTCGGAAAGCGCCCTCCGCGCGAGACGATTCTCCTCCATGAGGAGACTACTCCCCCCTTGGTGCCGAGGGGGAGACTATCATCTCACTGGATTCACCCGAGGACGGAAAAGCCTCGTCCTCGGGAGAAGGAGAAAGCGCCTGCGAAGGGGATGGAGCCTTCCTGATAGACCTCTTAGGAACCAACTTCTCCCTGGGGGAAGTCACCACGAAGTCCACTCCTCTCCTTCTCTTCAGCGGGGGCGAGGCAGCCGTTGGCTTGTGTCCTTGATCGGCGAGTGCCGGCTTCATAGCTTTCACTAACGCCCGCATCAGAGGACCAAACCAAGTCTGCCGCTCCACGGACACAGAGTCCGAAATCCCCGCTGGAGGGAAGGGGATCGGACGATCCTTCGGAGTGGACACCACTGGACCTGCCTGAAAAGGAAGGGGGGAAGAAAGTTGTACTGTCCTCTCTGAAGTGTCTTCCCTACCCTGCACAAGAGTCCTGCGCTTCGGCGGAGGCGATCCTGAGAGAGGTCTGGCGACACGCGTCCCTGCTGCTGTCGCGGACTGCGAAATCAGACGCGAACGGCGATCGCGCGCAGGCGAGGGAGCGTGTTGACGCGTGGGCGAACGAGATCGCTCCGATGACCGCCGACGATATTGTTCAGGAGACATGTAGCGCGTGGGAGCGATTGCGAGCAGGTGATCGGCGGCGCGCTGGTGAACGCTGGCACGTAGGCAAGCGCTGACGAGCGATAGCGCGTAGACCGCGTAGGCGAATGACCGCGCGAGGGCGAGCTAACAAAAGGCGACCCATGTCCCTCCAGATCCTCTGGGCAATGGCCCGTTGGAGAATGCTTGCGCGCAGGCGATAGGTCACGCGGGCGGCCTGGAGATCGCCGATGTTCAGGTGATCGCTGACGCGCTGGGGACCGTTGACGCGCAGGAGATCGCTGACGAGCAGGCGAATGTTGATGCGTCTGTGATCGCTGGCGAAAGAGGGCGATGCGTGGAATCCTGTGAGGGAACTGCCGGCGCGGGAAGCAGAGGCGAACACTCACGAACGGGCTCAGGAACAGGAGGCGCGTGGGCGTACAGGCATTTTGGAAGTACGCGCTGGAGACCGCGAGCGATGTTGCGCAGGGACAGGCTGACGAACAGGATCGCGAGGGCGAGGAGAAGAGTCCTTGGCCAAACTAGAGCGCTCAGGAGACTGATGGCGCGCAGGGCGCACAACAGTAACCGCAGGATGTTCGGAGTCCTCAGGAGAGTGCTGGGGCGATGGTCAGCAGAAGCGCGCTGACGAACAGGAGAGCGCTGAGGAGCGCTCTCTAACACTGCAGGACGACACGCAGGGGAACCCTGACGTGCAAGGGAAGAATCCCTTTGCCCCGAAGGGACCGTTGCCCGTCGGGTGACGAGGTCAGGCTGCTGGACATCTGCACCAGAAGCTGAAGATCTAGAAGGCGTAGGAGACCGATCCCCAGAGAGGTCTAAGGAAGCTGGAGCGGCAGGCTGCTTACGGCGAGGAGAGTCCCCCTCGGAGGAAGGAGACGAAGATTAAAAAAGGCTCCTCTTAGCACCCTTATAGGGAGACGGGAAGCCCTTGCGGCGCAGCGGACGGTGAGCCTTACGGCGAAGGCGGCCATGAGGAAGATCGTCAGGACCATCAGTCCTCCGAAGGGGAGTCTCAGTCAAAGCACTCCCCTTGGAGGGAGGCTTGGCAGCAGAAGAGTCTGCGGGACTCCCTTCCCCCTTCGAAGGATGCACGGAAGGGGGATGAGAGCCTTCAGCACCATCATCCACAACAGTACCTGCAGAGGATTGACCCGACCCGTCGGAAGCCTCTGCCACCACGACGTCGACGATAGACAGAGGATCTACCTCTGCTATCACCGGCGACTGCTTAACAGCGGCCCCTAACTGGACATGGTCAATCAGGGCTACCCTGGAGGGCAGGCCCTTAAGCCACAGGGAAGCCCAAATCTGAAAAAGATCATCATTAGACAAGGATTCATCAACAACAACCTCCCCCCCGAAGGAGGAGGAGGAGGAACCGCCCCGCTATGGGAGGCAACGCCCTCTCCCCCAATCCAAGGTCGGGAAACAGAACTAGGGCCTGCGCTCCCACTTGGCGGTCTCTCCTTAGGAGCCGAACGAGAGGGAGCTTCAGAGGAGGTTTGGGCGGCGAAAGGAGAGTCACGAGAGCCTTCCTCCTTCAAGGCAACCCCGGAAGGAGAACGGTCTCTCTTGGACTTCTTCTTACGCCGGCGGCCAAACCTCTCCCACTGGGAGGCAGACCACTCCCTGCACTCACTACACGTGTTCTCTTTGTCACACCGTCGGCCTCGACACTGCGGGCAAAGGGAGTGCGGATCTGTGTCCACCGCAGACATAAATGTACCGCAAGGGCGACCGGCAATACCAGGACACTTGCGCATGGTGAACAATAAAGGGTGAGGCCAACTTCAAAACGCACACACACAAACTGGAAGAAAAAGCAAAAAAAGATTAAGGCTGTCAACGAGGACGATGGACAGACACGTCTGTTCATCGCCGGAGCCAAAAGTGAAGTGAAGCAAATCACCGGTGTGTGGGGGGAGAGGGGTAGCAAGCTACCCCTTCCCCTACCCCCGCTAACTAGCGCGGGGGTAGTTAACCCTCGTTAAAAACTATTGGCTCGTCATTTCAGCTATGCCGAAAGGTAAACCCAATGTAAATAGCGTGGTTTGTATTTCGGTTACGGAACAAATATAATGTAGACCAGCCTACCATACAAAATCATGCTTGAAGCCTGCCTACTTGATATTATATGAGAGAGGAGTCAAACACACAAACAGCATAAACATTTTTGTTTACATGTGGAGATTCCACACATTTAAAAACCAAGATGTACGAAACATCCACAGGCAGTCATTGAAATGCAAACAAACTTTACCGACACAGCTGGTGTACTAAATCACTAAAATGATATTTTGATTATAAAATAAATTTTTGAATATACTTACCCGGTGAATATATAATAGCTGACGTCTCCGACGGCTCGACAGATTCCAAAAAACTCGCGAGCGATCGCCGTGAAGGTTGCGGGTGTGACCACCAGCGCCGACTATCGGCCAGATACCGCATATACTTGTAAATTTCTCCAGTTCTTCTCAGTCCGCTGGGTCTCTATCGGGGAGGAAGGGAGGGCCTTTAATTTATATATTCACCGGGTAAGTATATTCAAAAATTTATTTTATAATCAAAATATCATTTTTAAATATTAAACTTAGCCGGTGAATATATAATAGCTGATTCACACCCATGGTGGTGGGTAGAGACCAGTATTAATACAATAAAGGCATATATGCTCAAGAGTTTTTTGACAATTATTTCATAAAAAACCAACTTAAGTATAGGTACCTGGTAAGGAAGCTGACTCTGATAATTACTTTGCCTCATTAGTCTGCTTTCCTCACGAAGCCCAGCCATCCTCTCAGGATGCTGAAAGACTCCCAGGAGCTGTTATATCCAGGGCGAACACCCCTATAACAGGACCTCATCAATACCCTTAATCTGGGCGCTCTCAAGAAACAACATTTTGACCACCCGCCAAATCAAAAAGATTGCGAAAGACTTCTTAGTCTCCCGTACAACCCAAAAATAAGATTAAAAATTTCAAGAGTACAGTGAACCCTCGTTTATCGCGGTAGATAGGTTCCAGACGCGGGCGCGATAGGTGAAAATCCGCGAAGTAGTGACAGCATATTTACCTATTTATTTAACATGTATATTCGGACTTTTAAAACCTTCCCTTGTACGTAGTACTGTTAACAAACCACCCTTTAATGTACAGAACACTTAATGCATGTACTACAGCACCCTAAACTAAAACAGGCACAAATATTAAAGGCGATTTTATATCATGTGTTTCCTAAACACCTAAAAAGCACGATAAAAAATGGCAACCAATGTTTTGTTTACGTTCATCTCTGATCATAATGAAGAAACAAACTCATTTAGTGTACACATATATGTACGTATGGTTAGTTTTTGCATCGATTATATTGATTATACAGTACTGTATGTTGATTTTTTTATTACCAATGTTTTAGTTTACGTATTTTTCTTAGGACTTCCAAATGAAATCTTTTTCTTTATGACGCCGCCTGAAACGACGGCGTGTACGCTCAGTAAACAACCACGCTCAGAACAAACAAGGCATTTAACACGCATGATGATAGTGATAAATAATGATACAGTACATACAGTATTTACAGTACAAAGCATTTACAAAATATGTTACCTTACAAATATAAATTATACAGTACTTGTACGTAGCAAAGCAGGAAAACAATTTGAGAGAGAGAGAGAGAGAGAGAGAGAGAGAGAGAGAGAGAGAGAGAGAGAGAGAGAGAGAGAGAGAGAGAGAGAGAGAGAGATTGTTTTACGTACGTAAATGTAAATTTTAAACAAAAAAAATATGATAGGTTACAACATGTAGACTTTTAAAACCTTCCCTTTAACTTAATGCATACAGTACGTACATTACTAAACTATAAAACAGGTTAAAGTAAAAAATAAAGATTGTTACTGTACTCACCACGAAAGAAGTTCAAGAAAAACTTGAATGACGATGGCGATGAATTTGCTGCACAGTAGAAATGATGATGATGAAGCTGATGATGTGTTCTACTGTGCAGTCAATGATAGTATTTTACGTCTCTTCAGACGGAGGTGTCTTTTCCTGGGACACCTCTTCAACTTCTTCAATTTCTTCCGAAGGCGTACTAGCAGGAGGAACTGGCTCTTTTTTGCGAGGCTGAAAAAACATTGTGATCGGAAGTTGTTGCCGCTGCTTCTTTTTCGATCCAAGAGCATCCTGTAGGGAGTCGTGATGTCATCGACCTTGTTGCAGAATTGCATCGAGCGAACCATATCCTCGTCCCACTCTTGCAACATTTCTTTCGCCTCCTTCATATGGTTGCAGAACTTGGCGAGCCGTTCTAATGTTAAGCCCGTTTCTTCTACATTTTCTTGGGTCTCTTCCTGGGTACCCTCACTCTCTTCCTCACTTGCCGATTTCGTCAGGTCTTCGAGGTCTGCGTCAGTTAGGGGCTGGGAATGGCAGTCCAACAACTCGTCGACGTCTTCAGTCGTCATGTCGCCAAACCCGTCACCCCCAATTATGGCAGCCAACTGCACAGATTTCCGTATTGCAGAGTGTTGGATTTCCGACGGAGTAAATCCCTTGTCGTCGTAAACAATATCGGGCCACAGCTTCTTCCAGCTCGCATTTACGGTTGCAGGTTTCATCTCTTGAAGTGCCTTTTGAATATTCTGCAGGCACGTGGCTATGGTGTACTGCCGCCAGTACGCCTTCAAGTTGAAGTCTTCATCCTCGTCATCTTGGGCAGCATCCACACACGCAACGAGGTCCGCCAAGGTATTCTTCGTGTAGAGGGCCTTGAACGCCCTGATAACCCCCTGGTCCATTGGTTGAATTAATGACGTGGTGTTGGGTGGCAGGAACTCAACCTGAACGCCCTCACGCGACAGGTCAGTTGCGTGTCCACCAGCGTTATCCATAAGGAGAAGGATCTTGAATGGCAAGCCCTTCTCTAAGAGATATTCATGGACTTGCGGGATGAAACACTGGTGGAACCAGTTGGAGGTCAGCATCTTCGTAATCCATGCTTTTTGATTATGCATCCAGTACACGGGAAGGAGATTCTTATTTTTGTTTTTCAAAGCGCGAGGATTTTTCGACTTATAAATAAGCCCCGGCTTTAACAAAAATCCAGCAGCATTGCCACACATCACGAGGGTAACGCGATCCTTGAATGCCTTAAAGCCAGAGGCTTTGGCTTCCTCTTTGAACAGGAAAGTTCGCGACGGCATTCTCTTCCAAAACAAGCCGGTTTCATCCATATTAAACACTTGTTCCGGCTTGTATCCACCTTCAGCGATAATGTTCTTGAAAGTCTGGTTCACGTAAGTTTCAGCAGCGGCAGTGTCAGCGGAAGCAGACTCCCCATGCAGGGAAACGCTTTTCAGGGCGAAGCGTTTCTGAAACTTCGCGAACCATCCTTTGCTGGCGGAAAAACGTTGTTTCTGACGCTGGGAATCAGTGGAGGTCCCTGGTTGAGGATCATCTACATCATCATCTTCTTCAGCATGGTCGCCATCGTCGTCATGAGGTTCCTTTGCCGCAAAATTCTCATACAAGCTCAAAGCCTTTGTTCGGATGGTGTTCGTATCCAACGCTATGTTTTTCTTCCGACAGTCGGCAATCCACACAGCTAAAGCACCTTCCATGCGTACGATCGTTTTATTACGCGTTGTAACGACTTGCTTCGCTGATCTGCTATAGGTGATTGCAGCAGTCTTTCTAATGTTCGCCTCGTCCTTCCTGATGTAGCGAACGGTGGATTCGTTGATGCCAAAATGGCGGCCGGCGGCCGCGTAACTTCTACCATCTTTTAACATGTCGAGAAGCGTAACCTTCTCAGCTATCGTCATCATTCTTCGGTGGCGTTTAGGCTCACTACCAGCCTTACTAGAAGCAGAACGCTTGGGAGCCATTGTAACAGAAAGTTCAACAAAAAGTTCAACTTAAAACAGTCGCACACAGCACAGATTAAACTTCACAAAGTTAAGAACGTCTACTCAGCAATACGCGGAAAGAGAAAGTGAACGATGCAGCCCCGCGAGAACTTTGATGCTGCGGGTAGAAGATGCGGGCAAAACACCAATCACAGGCTAGATAACAAAACTTGAGTTTTGATTCGTCATCTATCAGCGCTTGAACCAATCACAACCCGTCTTACAGTACTATGGCGCGTTGGTTACTCATAGAAGATGCCCCCGCGCATACTGAACGTACGTAGATTAAGTACAACACCGTAATAATAATAAATAATAATAATAATACTGTACAGTAATAATAATAATAATAATGATTAATAATAATAACAATAATAATTTTATTAACAACAACAACAATAATAATAATAATAACAATAATAAAAAAATTTACGTACGTACGCTATTTTACGCCTCTCTCTCCCTCTCTCTCTCTCTCTCTCTTTCTCTCTCTCTCTCTCGTACGCTTACAGTACTTACAGTATTCGAAATGTGATTTTTGCAACAAAGAATATTATTGGATGCAGTACTGTACTACGTACGTATACATACAAAAGATTCATGGAAAAGAAGCACATCCATTACAGTACACACCATTCTAATATGGTATGACTGCATCTGATTTGCGTTTCATGTTCGATTTAATTTTACTACGTACTGAATTATCGTATGATCACATTCTCTTTTCGTGTTTTATTTCTTTCTGTGCTGAATTATATATCATATGTAATGCAATGAACAATCAGTAAGAGCAGATATTACTAATTACAGTATTAATGGAATTACAGGTAACAAAATATCGTATTTGGTTATCTTCAGATTTCGCGGTATTTTCGAATTTTCCGGAAAATCCGCGATATGTATATATATATGGGTTATGGGAAAACCCCGCGAAGTGGTGAATCCGCGATTGTCGAACCGCGAAGTAGCGAGGGTTCACTGTAGATTAAAAGGATATTGGGATTAAGGGAATGTAGTGGTAGAGCCTTCACCCATTACTGCACTCGCTGCTACGAATGGTCCCGTGTGTAGCAGTCCTCATAAAGAGTCTGGACATCTTTCAAGAAATATGAAGCGAATACCGACTTGCCTCTCCAAAAGGTCGCGTCCATAATACTTTTAATGGATCTATTTTGCTTAAACGCTACTGAAGTTGCTATCGCTCTGACTTCCTGAGCCTTGACTTTAAGTAAATTACGATCCTTCTCACTTAAATGAGTGTGTGCCTCCCGAATTAAAAGTCTAATAAAATAAGACCACGCATTCTTAGACATGGGCAAAGAGGGCTTTTTAACGGAGCACTATAAAGCCTCTGAACAACCTCGTAGTGGTTTAGCTCTGGATAAATAAAATTTAAGAGCTCTAACGGGGCACAGCACTCTTTCAACTTCATTCCCCACAATCTCAGAAAGACTGGGGATATCAAATGATTTAGGCCAAGGACGAGACGGAAGTCCATTCTTGGCCAAAAAACCAAGTTGAAGAGCGCATACTGCTTTAGTGGAGAAGCCGATGTTCTTGCTAAAAGCATGTATCTCACTAACCCTTTTAGCCGAAGCCAAGCACACCAAAAAAAACGTGTCTTGAGGGTAAGATCCTTCAGGGAGGCTGAATTTAATGGTTCAAACCTGTTTGACATAAGGAACCGTAGGACCACGTCCAAGTTCCAAGCAGGAGTCAAAATATGACGCTCCTTGGAAGTCTCGAAAGACTTAAGCAGGTCTTGGAGATCTTTGTTATTAGAAAGATCCAAACCCCTATGCCTGAAAACAGAAGCTAACATGCTTCTGTAGCCTTTAATGGTGGATGCAGAGAGGGAGCGACCGTTTCTCAGATAAAGCAGAAAATCCGCAATCTGCGCTACAGAGGCACTTGGAAGAGGAAATAGAGGAGGACTTGCACCAGTCTCTAAATACCTCCCATTTCGACTGATAGATCCTGATGGTAGAGGATCTTCTAGCCCTCGCGATCGCTCTAGCTGCCTCCTTCGAAAACCCTCGAGCTCAAGAGTGTCTTTCGATAGTCTGAAGGCAGTTAGACAAAGCGTGGGGAGGCTTTGATGAAATCTCTTTACGTGAGGCTGTCGCAAAAGATCCATCCGCAACGGCAGACTTCTTGGAACGTCTACCTCTGTGAACCACTCTCTCGCGGGCCAGCGTGGAGCAACCAACATCAACCTGGTCCCTTCGTGAGAGGTGAACTTCTGCAGCACCTTGTTTAGGATCTTGAAAGGTGGAAAGGCATAAACGTCCATGTGAGACCAGTCCAGCAGGAAAGCGTCTATGTGGGCTGCCTCTGGATCCGGAACTGGAAAGCAGTAAGTCGAGAGCCTCTTTGTCAGTGAAGTCGCAAAAAGATCTATGGTGGGTTGACCCCATGTCATCCATAGCTTCTCGCACACAGTCTTGTGCAACGTCCACTCCATGGAGATGACTTGTCCTCTTCTGCTGAGGCAGTCCGCCAAGACATTCATTTTTCCTTGCACAAATCTCGCCAAAGGAGGGATGTTACTTGCCTTAAATGGAGTTCCTTCTGATCCGTGGACCAAAGACCCGAGCATTCCAGACTGTCCAGTGGAGCTCCCTAACCCAAATCCGATGCATCTGAATACAACACATGGTTTGGGTTCCTGATCGCAAGAGAAAGACCTTCTCGAAGTCTGATGTTGCTGTCCCACCAAGTCAGACATGTCTAGACTGAGTTGGAGATTGGGAAGATACTCTCTAAGCCCTTCTCCTTGTTCCAATGGTTTAGGTGAAATTGGAGAGGGCAAAGGTTGAGTCTCCCCAGAGAGATAAACTACTCCAGCGATGAAAGTGTTCCTACGAGGCTAGTTCAAACTCTTACAGAGCAACTGTTTTTCTCTTGCAAGTGAAGGACTTTTAACAGAGCTTGTTCCATTCTTGTGGGAGACGAAAAGGCCCGAAAAATCAGACACTGTATCTCCATTCCCAAATAAAGAATAGTCTGGGATGGGGTACTGTAAGTTACGACTTCTCTACGTTCACTATGAGACCTAGCCCCTTGGTTAGGTCTAATGTCCATTAGAGGCTCTCCAGACAGCGATTTAATGACGACACCCTGATTAGCCAGTCGTCAAAATAAAGGGAGGCTCTGAATCCTCAAAAAATGTAGAAAGCTTGCTACATTTTGCAAGGGCCTTGTAAAAACAAGAGGAGCAGGAATGAGGCCGAAGTACAGTGCTCAAAATCGGTACATTACTTTCCCGTCCACAAACCTCAGATGTTGTTGAAAGTTTGGATGAATCGGGATGTGGAAGAATGCATCCTGAAGGTCGAGAGAGACCATCCAGTCGCCTTCCCTTACTGCTGCCAAGACAGATTTGGTAGTCTTCATCGTGAAGTTTGTCTTGACAATGAACACATTGAGCGCACTTACATCTCAAGTACTCCTGCAGTGAACGTGGCTGCCAGATCATTGGAGCCATCCCTGATAGCCTTGTTCATGCATGACATAATTGTACAGCAATACATTGACAGCTGGAGAGACCTTCTTACTTAAGGCTCCCAGGGACCAATCCAACAAATAAAAACTTCAAACGCTCGGAAAAAAAAAAAAAAAACCCTAACAGGAGATGGTCTAGCTCTGAAGCCGACCATAAAATCGTGGAGCGTCTCATGGCTAGACAACGAGGAGAGTCCACAAGGCTTAAGAAGTCTCCCTGGGCAGAGGCAGGTACTCCTAAGCCGAGAACTTCTCCTCGAGCTTCTCCTGTGTCACACCAGATGCCCGAGCGAGAAGCTAATTAAGAAGTAGGAAAAGCAAAAGCAGACTTTCCTAAACTTCTCCTGGATTCCAACCAGTCTCCCAGTAAGAGCATGGCCCTCTTGGAAGAACAAGAGAGAACTGACTTCGTAAAAGTAGGCGTCGAAGAAAGTCTAGGACAAAATTTCACTAAAGAAATTCATAATTAAAATACAAGGGATTGTTGGACCACACTAGGTTACTCCTCTTCTGAATGACTCCCCAAAGGTACATTAGTTGAAAGGGGGTCATCTACTTCTTCAGAAGGCACATCATCTGATAAATCTAAAGTCTTGCGAGAAGGAGATTTATATTCAGAATGACGTGAAGGAAAAGCCTACATCAACTTGTATATGAACAGAAGTTAAAGTTGGAGGGTCGATGTCACGTTGTGACTGCAGAGAATGTTATTCTACTACACGTCGTGACAGAAGTAACTGACGTTCAAACGTCCCGTAGTAACAGCGGTGACTGCTGTTCGATGCTATATCGTGACTACGATGACTGACCCTCGACGTCACGTCATGTCTACGGTGTCTACCGCTCAATGTCACGTCGTGTCTGCGGTGTCTGCATCTCAACGTCACGCTGTGACTGCGGTGGCTGACGTTCAAAGCGATCAAAGTTACATCGAGATTTATGCTCCGCATCTCGCTTAACAGCAAAGCTGTCACTAGAGATAACGTCAGCGTGGCGTAACAAAGCTCGTCTAGAAGGTTGAAGACCCGAATCACGTATCCCAGAACCGTGACGTACAAAAAGCAAAGGATCCTTTCGCACAGGAACAGGATCGAAAGCTTCTATTGAAGAAGAAAGCTTTAACAGCATATCTAACTTCGGATCAACCTGTGACTGCAGTGGCTGACGTTCAAACGTCACGTAGTAAACAGCAGTGACTGCTGATCGATGCTATATCGAGACTACGGTGACTGACACTCGATGTCACGTTGTGTCTACCGCTCAACGTCACGTCGAGTCTGTGGCAGAAAACGTCTGTACATGAACGTCATCGCTATGAACGGGACTCTTATTATGACTACAGCTAGGACGTTGAACTTGTTCTGAAGGAACTAATAAATGTTTCAACCGTCTCGAAACTTAACGCCCAGGCTTTTAAAGAGACGAATCATCGGAAGACGAGGAGAAACTTCGTCTCTCCTGTCTTATGGCAAGGACGTGCTTGCCGAGCAACGTCTGATACCTTTGAGGGAACGTCTGTTCGTTGGTTTACACTCCTCACTCCCTTAGGTCCTACGACATTCCTTCTCCCTGGTGCAGGGGAGCCTGAAAGAGGTCTCGGACTAGGCAAGTGACAAGCACGAACAAACGAACCCTCCGCAACACAGAACATGTTTTTTGCACTTACTTCACTGATATCGTATTTTTCAATAATTTCACATTAAACATGAATAAAACTGATTTCTACCTGAAGCACGCAATTCTCCCTTACATCAAAAGGTTAGAATTGCGAAATGAGTCGTATAATGTAAGCACATTAGTACAAAACGAAACACACATGCAAAAATCAATAAACATATACATATATATCGAATAAAACGGAAATATATAAAGTTAAAAAGATCAGTGACTGGGGAGGAGACTAAACACTAGTTCACTACGGACTACGTTTTCAATCTCTCACCGTACAGTGCCTTGGGACGAGAATAAAAACTAAAACGTTTATCCTCTATCCCCGTACAGAGACTTGGGACGAGAGTAAAAAACTGAATCCAGAACAACGTTACTCGCTCCCAAACTCCTTGTACAGAGACTTGGGACGAGAATAAAGATCGGATCGTTCTCTCTTTCTCTCTCTCTCTCTCTCTTGTCACACACAAGAGAATGGCCCACTCACCCTTCGTCAATAACAGGTTATTTGACTAAAGGAAAAAACTGAAAGGACTAAGAAATTGAAAATTAACAAGTTCCTTTAAATTAGTATCTAAAACACTTCAGTTTGAAAGAAGAATGAACAAAACCTCAAAATCGATTTACTCTTTCTGCAAAGTGAAACCGTGATTCTCTCTTTCTCTATCGTAACGATAGAGCGCAAACTGCGTAGCATAAATAAACCAAACGTTAGTTCATCTTTGAAAAAACAGCACGAAGACTATTCAAAGAATATATTTCTTAAAATATTCATCTCATCACTCTTACAGAGCAACTGATTTAAACTTAACAAAAATAAAAGTTGAATGGGCTCAACGTTGTTTAACTTCGTTTTCCAAGTTAGGACCGCCTACAAGGAATAGGTAAATGCCGCATATAAACAAAACATAAAATTTATCTTGATGTTTAGTATAAATGGAAAGCTAATCGAAGAGGCCTAATAAAGGCGGGTGAGATATAAAATATAAAATATATAGAGGTAAATCTATAAATATCAACAATAATTTATAAAGTGATAAAATAATTACTAAAAGCCTTAAACACACTTCCGTACACTAAGGGAAGGGTCGGCCATCTTTTCTCTATGGAAAAACCAGAGATTAAAAAAAAAAAGCAAGGGCAAAACACTTTTCCTCTCCTTTCAAAAGCATTTCTTTTGAAGATAGTATTGAATAATCCAACACGGCTAAAGCAATAAAACCAAAACCAAGTACTTCACCAATTCGGTAGAAAACTCGAGGTCATAAAGCGAGCGGAACCAACTTGTCGACAAGACCGACAGAGAAGAACAGGAGAAATTGACAAGTATATGCGGTATCTGGCCGATAGTCGGCGCTGGTGGTCACACCCGCAACCTTCACGGCGATCGCTCGCGAGTTTTTTGGAATCTGTCGAGTCGTCGGAGACGTCAGCTATTATATATTCACCGGCTAAGTTTAATATTTAAAAACCTCGTCATATCATCACATATAGTCATATTTAGGTGTACAATACCTAACCTTCACACTCCTAGCATATTCATAAGCACCACAAACCATAACTTAGAGACAAAATATTACAACAGTAATGAGAAAAACCAAAAAACACTCTTCATTCATGCGCTGTTGGTTCCCGTTCTCTAATGGAGGGACAGAGCTGTGTAACTCCGTTTTCTCTTTCACTCTTTAGATGCTAACTAGCTTAAAATAATATATGTTGTCTTGAGAGCTTTTGTATAGTACACCCATATGTATGGTTCGTCCAGAACTCACCCTATATAATTTATATTATCAATATTTATTTACAGGATTCTTTAATGTACTAATGATAACATATGCATTTATAGGGTTAATATACTTAATGTTATCATATATACATGTACACAAAAAAATGTACGTATTCCAAAAATAGGGAGGGAACCTACTTAATGGTTTTTCACCTATCGCGGTCGGTTCTGGTCCCCATTAACCACGATAGGTGAGGGATTACTGTAGTTTGATTTACCTGCTTGAGAACATAATGGC
Organism: Palaemon carinicauda; assembly: GCF_036898095.1. NCBI lineage: Eukaryota > Metazoa > Arthropoda > Malacostraca > Decapoda > Palaemonidae > Palaemon > Palaemon carinicauda. Next base: position 73,835,669 of record NC_090728.1, read on the forward strand.
ATCACACGTCAGAAAGGAAACTTCCACTATCGGCACAAAGAGATTATACTTCGCAAATGGTCCACTACATATCCTTCCCGAAAGATAGCATCAAAACAAATATAGAGGCACAGGTGTAAGCTGAACCCGCCAGTTCGGACTGCACCCAAGAAACTATGGAATCATCCTCCCCATATCTGTAATGATGTGCTTCCAGCCAAAAGCTGAGAGTTCTACCCCAAGTAATAGATCCCTCTGGATTCTGAAGACCCAATACTTGAGAATAGGTCTAAACCATCTTCTGGATGGCTGAGATCATCCAATACTCTCACATATAGCTTTGAATGCAAACACCTCCCATTCATCGAAGCAGGCAGCAAAAACGGATGTAGAAACTTTTGCGCCATGAGAAAAATAAAGATAAATATATATATGTACATATATGCACATATAATAAGGTAAATTTTACCCATAGGGTTGGGATATTAACACGACGGAAGTTTACTAAATTAGGAGAAGGTCGAAGTAATATTCGGAGGAAGAAAAAGATGACAGAAATTTAGATTCAAACTGGGGGAGCAATTTACCCAAGTTCTAGAACCCTCTTGCCCGTCACAATGCTTTCTCTCGTTAAGAGGCCCCCGGGAGAGAGGCAGGGTCGCTTGGCTAGGGGAAGCGACATCGTCTCTTAAGGACTGAGGTTGTCAGGAGTTAAGCGGCCTGCGCTACTGCTTGACGGTCCCGCGAAGGAGACCGAATGAACAGGACCCCGGAGGAAGATCGGGAAGCAAAAGAAGCCTCAGGTTTCTTCTACTTCAAAGTAACCTTCGAAGGAGAAGAGTCCCGCTTAGGCTTCTTACGCCGGTGCCCAAACAATTACCACTGGGAGGCAGACCACTCCAAGCATTCATTACACTTATTAGACTCACTACACCATTGGACCTTGCAAACTGGGCAAAGGCTGTGAGGATCAGTGTCCTCAGCAGACATAAAGATACCACAGGTGTGGCCCTCAAGACCAGGGCAGGTATGCATGGCTGCAGGGATGGCTCCAACACACACAAACACTGGAAAGAGAAAGCCAAAAAGATTAATGGCAGTCCAAAATTGCGAGGAGGAAATGCGGCAGCAACCGTTTTCCATTCGAGCCAAAAGCAAAGTGAAGCAGTTAGCCTACAGGTATGAGTGAGAGGAGTAGCTAGCTAGCCACCTTACCCCAGCGAAATGGGTAGTTAACCCTAACTAAATTTTAAAGGCTCATCCTTTCAGCTTCGCCAAAAGCAATACCCCATTAAATAGTAAAGATTTGTATTCCAGTTACAGAACAAACCAGAAATAGATAAGGATCCACCCAAGGGATGGGGCAGAGCTGCTTCTCTAGGGTAAGCAACACTGTTGACCTGGTGTTAATTGCTCTACATTCCTATTTGACCATTCTCCAGAAGACAGGTCAAGCAGGTTTCTTCAACTTTGAGGAAGACCTCAAAGGCAAAGAATCTTTCTTGGCATTCTTCTTGCGCTGGCGCCCAAATCTCTCCCACTGGGAGGAAGGCCACTACCTGCATTAATCGCATGTGTTATCCAGATCATAACGTCGTCCTCAGTCTCGGCAGAGGACATGAAAGATTCACAGGTGCATCCTTCAGGGCCTGGACTGTTCCACATGATGGATGGCAGTGAGAAACGAGCACACCTGTCAGGGGAAAAAAAAAAAAAAAAATGACAAGTCTAAACAGTTGGAGAGACAAAGAGCTGTAACGCTCGCTCTCAGCCGAGCCAAAAGCAAAAGTGACAAGAAAACACTAGTGTTTGACTGCGCTAACTAGCAGGCGGGTAGTTTTACCTCGCTTTAAAGTCTTAAGGCTAGTCTTCCAGCTTCACCGAAAGTATAATCCCTATAAATAGCGAAAGTTTTTATTTAGTGCCGGAACAAAGTATTTTTAAATCAATAAACAGTAGTATAATTAGGGGGATGTATTTTCCAAGGGATAAATTCTTGAGGAAGGAATTTTCTAGGTGAAATTGATTTGGTGGAACTTTCGGACCACCGTTTTTTTATATTTTTATAATTTCAATAAAAATAGTTCCAAACTAATAAAAAATCCAAACTTACCTCATAGTTTGATCAGCAGATCCAGTAACAAAATGTGTTGAATCCCATTTAACATCCAAGGACCAGACAGTACCTGTGTGCCCATCAAAGGTGCCAAGGCGTTCTCCATTGATTGAATACCAAACATTGGGTTTGGTATCCTTGGAAGCAGAAAAGAGAAGATCCCCTTCTCTATTGAATTTAATTTGCGTTATAGAACGCTCATGGCCTTGTAACATAATAGGTTTCTGAAAAAAAAGTAGAGAAAAATTACAAATAAAACTTACTCTAGAAAACACAATATTAATAATAATTTTTTTCATTTCTATTCTCACCTTATATTCATATTGCTTCTTTTAAGAAGCTTGTTCTATTGACATTTACCACGAAAATTTTGCAAAATTTGTTCCCATTACCTTTCCTTTCTAAAGATAATATATATGGCCCAGTAATGTAATGAGACAATCTAAGGGAAAATGGGAAGTTTCAAACTAAGAATTGCCCATTTTTCAGTTTTCAAGTTAAAAATAGTCCCTATTCCTTGACATCACAAGTGGGTATGGGTGGGTATGTATATGAACATCAGTGAGTATAGAAATAAAAAGGTTATTATTAAAATTGTCTATTTCTATGAACCTTCCTTTATGTTCATATTGCTGACTCTTACACTTAGATGGAAGTGGGATGCCAGTGAAGGGAAGAAAAAAGTCAACAAAGTTTGAAATATATAACCTAATCTGAATTCTAGACTCAATAGGTCTAGGATTTGAATTTAATGGGAATCATTTCAAAGGGATTCTGACGTAGGAAAATTCTAATTTTGGGTGAGATAGCAATGTCGTCCTGATGGAAGTTCCTTCTGGCAACTTCTACAGTATAATATTTCTGCAATTGATATTAAAAGAGAATTACCGTCAGGTATCACAGGGTTCCAAACCCCAGAAACGACTATCCGAAGATATCGTGTATAATCAGGGACGTATCATAAGATAACCATAGATATCTGCACCCCAAACAGACCTTACCCAGTCTAATCCACTAAGGGGAAGGATAAGTAAGGAGCCACTACACCTCCTGTCACCTTCGAGTGCCCCTATACGTTCCTGCCTCTCATTCCACATCACAGCTGAGCTACTGTGAAATAGAAGCCTCCAACGAGCAAAGGGGGCAGGGAAAAGTAGGACGTAAAGGGTGGGACATCAGGACGACATGGCTATCTCACCCAAAAATAGATTTTTCCTACATCAAAATACATTTTTTGGGCTCGAGCCGTGTCGTCCTGATGGAAGTGTACCAGAGAATTATTTATACTCGGTGTGAGGCTTTTCCATGGAAAAAAACTGCTATAAATGGAGGCTCACCACTTATATGATGAAGAATAATCATAAATATGACAAATTCGAAGATAATTTGTATTTTTCCTAACCATGCAAACCTTAGCTATTTACATTGGGTTTACCCTTTAGCGTAGCTGAAATGGCGAGCCACTAGAATTTAACAAGGGTGTAATACCCCCGCGCTAGTTAGCGGGAGGGGGGGGGGTAGGGGAGTGGTAGCTAGCTACCCCTCCCCCCCTCACACACAGGTGAATGCTCCACTTTCACTTAGAGGTAGGACTTGTCTTGGGGGACAGGGCTGGCGGGCAAATATATGTAAATAGCTAAGGTTTGTATGGTTAGGAAAAATACAAATTATCTTCGAATTTGTCATTTGTTCCGTAACCGAAATACAAACCACGCTATTTACATTGGGTGACTTACCCCTTAGGAAGGATGGAAAGTTCCCAGCCATACTGGCTTTGGCTTTACCCGGGGACTCAGAATCCGAGTGAGTCGCACTCGAGAAAAGGAGTCCCTGCACCTCACAAGTTCGCAAGGAACCGTGTGGCCTACATAAGCTTGTGTGTGAAGGAAGAAGTGTGACCTGTCCTAGGCAGTTGACCTGGAGTTCCAGAAGAACTCTGGGTTAGGACGTTCCCAATACCACCTCGTCAGGGTATGGGGGACGCGACAGTATTGACTCAATATTCGGAACACAAGGAAGCATGGTTTACCTGCAGAGGTTCGAGGTCAGCTATGCAGAGACCAGGATGCTGCTTCCCAGTAGAGGGGAAAATGAAGAAAGAAGTAATTGCCAGACATACTACCTTCGTTCATGCAGACTAAAACCTGATAACAATGCCCTCAACCTTCTGCTACCTGTCCAAAAAGGAGCCTGAGGTTAGACCAGCTGTTGTGTAGCCACCACAGAGCGATAGAAACGTATCAAAACTCCTGTGGGTCACGCCCAGCAGGAAGCGGGCTGCGAAGGTCATTAGACGCTTCCAGACTCCCGCTTGTAGCACCTGCGTCACAGAGTAGTATTACTCGAAGGCGAGGGACGTTGCGATGTATCCGACATCATGTTGTAGGGCGACGTGACGGGGGAGGGTCTGGATTCAGGTCGAGATGAATGTCCTTGAGTTCGAGCTGAACAGGTATACTGGTGACTCTCCCCCGTGTCCTTCTTGTGCTCCCAACCCGGCTGCACGTGAGGACAAACTGCAGCTGTTCCCAAAGCTAGCCTCTCGATTCCTTTACTGGCAAGAAGGAGAAGGTTTTGGGACATCAGATATAGAATGGTGACTCGAAATCTTGAAGGGATTGGACCGAAGGCCGGGACCCCAAGATTCTGAGTCTAGCCAACAAACTCAGGAGCGAACCTGAATGTTGCCTTCCCCCATTCCTTAGAAAGGGCGGAGTCGTACAAGACCAAGAAGATTGCTTACACACTGGCCGCGGCCAGAGTGAGCAGGAGACCCAAGACGGAATAGGATCAGAGGCCTGACGTAAAGGGTCTTGCGAAGGTCTCTGAAGGGACTAAAAAGTCCGAGCCATACTCCATGTTGGAGGTCTCACTCTGACTAGGGCAGGGACGTTCGCAGCTTCGCATGAGCGAGGAAAGGTCCAGCGGGAAGGAAAAAGTTATTCCTTTAAGCCTGAAGGCTGAGCGACAGGCTTCATTGCTGAGAGCGGAAAGGAGTTTCCCCCTCCCAAAGGCAATAAGTTCGTTATTGCTGGAGAAGAGGCCTCAAGGGAAGAGGTATATCTCCCACGACACCAACCACTGAAGACTCTCCACTTCGCCTAGAAGACCCCTGCAGATGACTATCGCAGATGACGCGACCTCCGTCCCGCGACTGTAGCGGGTTGTCTCTTCTTGAGGAGGAGGCGTAGTGTCTTCAGGCATGAAGCCGAGGCGACGCCCCGGCTCGTGAAAGATGTTGCAGTGTGGTTGTTCGAGAAGTCTGTGCCGTGGGAGAAGCTCTCCCGGGAGTTCCGTCAGGGGAAGCAGAGGGTCTGGAAACCGTTCTGCGTATAGACCCAGTGGAGCTCTCAGGGCCATTGAAAGGTTGACAGACAACCTGGTCTTGTTGAGACCCATTCTCAACAGACAACAAAGGAGGGAAGACGCAGGCGTCGATGTTGTCCCACCATCACTGGAATGCATCTTGCCAGAGTCTCGGGGTCTGAGACTGGGGGGAAGAACAGCGGAAGCTTGAGGTTCCAAGCTGTCGCGATCAGGTCCCCCAGGCCAGGACTTGCTGGTTACTCAAGGCCAAAGACCTCCAGGTACACTCTTTCTACGAAGCTCTGCTCGGATAGTCGGAGAGAACATTCCTCTGCCCGGAATGAGAGAGCCGATGGTGGTATTGAGAGGATCTCAAATCATCTCAGTATCTCTACTGCAAGATGCGAAGGCAGAAAATGCGTCCCCTGCTGGTTAGAACACGCCAGTACCATGAAGTCGATGCGCACGGAGCGACTCGGCAGGAGCTGTAGGATCTGTAGAGGGGCCAGACTACGGCCCCTAAGCCTACCTGAATGATGGAGAGGTATCCTTCAGGTCCTGACCATAGGCCTGGACCGGAACATGCCCCCCCCCCCCCCTTTTCTTTGACGAGTCCGAGAACAGCATAAAAAATGTGGGGGAAAGGACGAGAATATCCACTACCATCAAGAGGTTCTATAGGTCGACACCCATTGCAGGTCTAATCGTTCCGCTGGTCCCATAGGGGCCAGAAAGTCCGGTTAATCATTGCTTTGAAACCACCGGAACTTGGGCCGCCCCACAGGGAACTTATCCTGAGGCGACCGTTCGGAACTTTAGACGGGTCAATGAGGAAAAGAGAATTAGGAAACGTTCCAAGGTAGGGCTGCAAGCTCTGCTTGACTGAGAACAGGTGCTGCGACTCTCCCCAGCCTTGCCAGTCAACTGAAGGGAAGGCTCGGAGGAGGCAGCAACAGAATCTGGCGTCCCCAGGCGGACACCCATCCAAGTACCAACCAGACCCGACGTTGCTTAACCTCGCTGGACGGACGAGAAGCGGGGTTTCCAACGTGGTAAGGCCGTTGACTCAATATCATGGCTAGATACTCCAGATGTTGAGGCAGAAGAAGAGAAGGCTCCTAGCAAAATACCATGAACCCCCACTCATGGTAAGCATCCGGAAGTTTGTCCCGGCGCTGAAGAAGGTCGAACCCGAGCCTACCGGAGTTGACCAGTCCTCCAAAAGGCGAAGGTGGCGGAAGGCTGCACGTGAGCGGCCATGAGGAAAGCAGGGAGAGTTCTCTGGGGGAAAAACCTGCGATGCCACGGCGGGATCGCCACACTGCATCTTAAGCAGGAATACCTGTAGTCTAGGCTGAATTCCACGAACTTCCTGGAAGATGGATGGAATGGAAACTGAAAGTACCCATCCTTCCGATCCAGGGCCTAAGGAGTCCTGTCGCCTCGTTACCAGTCTGATCGATTCTGGACGAAGTTTGTTCGACAAACTTGATCAGAGCTGAGAGGTCGACTACGGAACTCCCATCTCAGATACTTCCTTACAAGAAAGGATCGACTGAAGAAGCCGGGGGGGGGGGGGGGGGGGGGGGGGGTGAAGCCGTCGACGATCCTATGGAGGACCTTCTCCTAAGGCATGAATCATTCTGCCCAAACGGGCAAACTCTTGCCGACCCTATGGCATAGAGGTTCAGAGACACTGAATTCGCTGACGGAGACAGCAGGCGCGATATCCTTGGCTGATCACAGAGATCATGCAGGAATGGGCATCGGAAAGCTGTCATCCGGATGAGTAACCTTAGGCATCCTCCCAGCGTGAAACCTGCAAGGGGGGGGGGTGCCAATCCTAGAGTTCGTGAACTCTGCCACTCCCTCTAGAACTATGCCCGCCCGGGAGAGCCTCCCGTGCCACCTGTTCCTGACAGGAGGGAACTTCTATTGGACACCTTGTCTCAGTTGTCTTAGCCGGTCCGATAACTTAGGCCTACGTGGCTGAAAGAAAGAGGCGCTGGAGCCCTGCAGGGTCTGGAAGAAAGCGCCTTGGAGGAGTGAAAACGGAAGTCGACTTCCTCCGCACAACCGCTGTCTATGTCTCTGTCCTTGGGCACAAACAAACTCTTCTCAAGGATGGAAGGGTGTCTGAGGTTGTCGACATCCACGGATGAGACACCCGAAAGGAAGCCCTCGGTCATTGCGTCCAGATGGTCCAACATCGAGCTTGCCCGCAAGTACGAAAGTTGACGACGAAACGCCAAGGTGCCTGAGCCCGAGAGGAGGAAAGTACCCATGACCTTCCTGTAACTTCCTTGAACAAAACCTCGGGTCGCAACCGAGGAGGGAAAGGACCTGGTAAGCCCCTTTCACGAGATGGAGAAGAGGAAGGGGTAAACCAGTCACCCCTTGGCCGAAGGAGAAATCTCGAACGGAAAGCCCACTGGCAAAACCCTTCCAGGGAATGACGGGGAAGGGCTAACCCAGGTTCTGGAAAGAAGAATGTTGCTCAGACCTCCCTGAAGATTCTTCAAGCTCTTGCATGTGCCATGCTCTGCGTTTACGGGGTGAGGCCATATTCTGGAAATACGCTCCAGAAGACTCGCCAGGCTGGCCATGCTGCGAAACCCCAACGGGAATCGCGGTCGCAATCGCCCTGGCGCTCGCGCGATGGTAAATCAATGGTTTGCGCGTGGGCGAACGTGGAAGCGCCCATGCGCGGGCACGCAGGATCGCAAACGAAGGTGAGCGAAGGAGAGCGAGCGTGGTAGGAAGGGCGAGAGCTGGTGGTCGGCGAGCGATAACCCATAGGCGAGCAATGGATACTGCAAGAATTAAGCCGACGTTCACGCGATGGAACACCGCCGGTCCGCGCGACGGAACACCGCCGGTCCGCGCGACGGAACACCGCCGGTCCGCGCGACGGAACACCGCCGGTCCGCGCGACGGAACACCGCCGGTCCGGGCGACGGAACACCGCCGGTCCGGGCGACGGAACACCGCCGGTCCGGGCGACGGAACACCGCCGGTCCGGGCGACGGAGACCGATGACGCGTAGGCGGGCGATGGCGCGTTCTGGCGAGCGATAGCCCGTAGGAGAGTGAAGGCGCATTGGCAAGCGATGGCGCGTTGGCAAGCGGTGGTGCGTTAACAAGACGCTAGCGCGCAGGTGAAGAATCGCGCGGGCGCGTAGGCGATTGCCAACGCGAGAGAGACTAGTGATGGTTAGCGCGCAGGTGCATCAGGAAGGCGAGCGCTGAAGCAAGCTGTTAATCAGGCGATCCTAGACGGTCAGAAAACCGTTGGCGCCCATTGGTGCTTGGCAAAAAAGGGCGAGCAGATGTGCGCTGGCGATTGAAGAAAGCTGGCGCACAGAAGGACAGAAGCAAAGGTGAGCGCTGGCGAGCAGGAGGGTGATCTACGGCAAGACTCAGCTACCGGAGATCGTGGTCCACAGCAGGCGAGCGCTAGATCGCTACAGATGGTGTCCAGGGGAACTGACAAGTGTGGCAGATCGATGGCGATCGTTGACGCGTAGGAGATCGCTGACGAGCAGGTGAACGTTGACGCGTCTATGGTCGCTGGCGAGCAGAAGGCAACGCGTGGAAGCCTGTGCGTAGAAGAGGAGTCCTTGTCCAAGACCTGAACCGAAGTTCAAGATCGCGAGGGCGAACGTGGGCACACAGGGCTCGTAACGGGAACCAACAGGAACAGCAGAGATGATCATCATGAGAGCGCTGACGAACAGGAGAGCACTGACGAACATTAGAGTGCTGACGAACATTAGAGCGCTGGCGAACAGGAGAGCGCTAGCGATCAGGAAAGCGCTGATGTGCAGGAGAGCGCCTGTGCGCTAACACTGAGCAGGAGAGCGCCTGTGCGCTAACACTGAGCAGGAGAGAACACAGCAGAAGGGCGCGCAGGGGAACCCTGACACGCAAGGGAAGAACCCCCGTGGGCGGCAACCCTTTGCCCCGAAGGGATCGTTGTCCGTCGAGAGACTGATGTCCGACGGAAGACCGTTGTCTGTCCGCCGGGAGACTGATGTCCGTTGGAAGACCGTTGTCCGTCGGGAAGACCGTTGCCCGTCGGAAGACGAGGTCAGACTGCTGTCCATCTGCACCAGGGGCGGAAGATCAAGAAGAAGGAGTTGTAGGCTGCATACGGAGATTCAAAAAGGCGCCTCTTAGCACCCTTATAGGGAGATGGGAGGCCCTTACGACGAGGCGGACGGTGAGCCTTACGGCGAAGGAGGCCAACAGCAACAACAGCAGAAGAATCCTCCGAAGAGGAGTCTCTATGAGTGTACTCTCTCGCGAACGAAAGAGAAACACTTCGTAGAAGAGACTGGTCAGCCAGTGACCTAAAAGGAGCAATCCTCCGAAGAGGGGCTCCTGCAGTTGCCCAGCCCCTTGAGCGAAACTGCAGGTGCGACCGCTCAGCACCAAGAGCATAGTCGCACGAAAAAAAGGCAAGAGAAGAACCCCCCAAAAGGGGAAAAACTCAAGCCTGGACAGGAAAAACTTCCCTCGGAAGGAAAGTTACCCACCCAAGGAGGCGAGCCTCCTGAGAGTTCTAAAATGAACTGGAGAGCTGTTAATCGTCACGGGAGTACTTCCAGAAGGAGACACGCCCCTGACGAAAATCCATAGGGGAGGCAGCAACAGCCGAATCCCCAGGCCTCAACAAGACAGCTCACACCGTTGCCATATTACAGAAACGAAGTAGATCGGTAACTGTAAAAAAATAAAACAAAAATCATTAGAACACATTCATTCCCCCGGGAAGGCTCCGAAGAGGAATCCCGAGGGAAAGGAACACAAGAATTACACAACAGGCACGTGCCCTCACAACCACTTACACTCATGGAAGGAGAGCTGTAACCAATACAGAATTACAACAATTATGTAACTATGTAATTATGTAATTTAAAAAAGAATGAACACTAAAGAAAGAACGAAAACCCCGAAAGGAATCGTTCTCCAAAGCTGAAAAATCAACAAATACAATTAGATTCATACACTAATTGAGACAAAACGTACGGCGTAGAAACCCCCTCCACACGGGAAGGAAGCTACAAAAGGCGTAGTAACGTAGTAAAATGTTATTTTTATTAGTAAAATAAATTTTTGAATATACCCACCCGATAATCATGTAGCTGTCAACTCCGTTGCCCGACAGAATTCTATGGAGGGATACGCCAGCTATCACAATACTAGAAGGGGGTGTACTTACCAGCGCCACCTGTGGCCAGGTACTCAAGTACTTCTTGTTGACACCTCCTCAATTATTCCTCGGTCCACTGGTTCTCTATGGGGAGGAAGGGAGGGTCGATTAAATCATGATTATCGGGTAAGTATATTCAAAAATTTATTTTACTAATAAAAATAACATTTTTCAATATTAAACTTACCCGATAATCATGTAGCTGATTCACACCCAGGGGGGTGGGTGAAAACCAGTGTACAAGATTAAAGGATAGCTAAGTATCCCGTATTTCATATAATCAGTTATCCACAATAACAATGAAATAATAAGTACCTGGTAAGGAAGTCGACTTGAACCGTTACTCTGCCTTTAATAAGATCGTCTTCCTTACTGAGCGCAGCGTTCCTCTTGGGAGGCTGAATCAACTCAAAGGTGCTAAAGTATACAGGGCTGCAACCCATACTAAAGGACCTCATCACAACCTTTAACCTCGGCGCTTCTCAAGAAAGAATTGACCACCCGCCAAATCAACAAGGATGTGGAAGGCTTCTTAGCCGACCGTACAACCCATAAAAAGTATTCAAGAGAAAGGTTAAAAGGTTATGGGATTATGGGAATGTAGTGGCTGAGCCCTCGCCTACTACTGCATTCGTTGCTACGAATGGTCCCAGGGTGTAGCAGTACTCGTAAAGAGACTGGACATCTTTGAGATAGAATGATGCGAACACTGACTTGCTTCTCCAATAGGTTGCATCCATAACACTCTGCAGAGAATGGCTCTGTTTGAAGGCCACTGAAGTAGCCACAGCTCCCACTTCATGTGTCCTTACCTTCAGCAAAGCAAGGTCTTCTTCCTTCAGATGAGAATGTGTTTCTCTAATCAGAAGCCTGAATAGTAAGAAACTGAGTTCTTAGAACTTGGAAAAGAAGGTTTCTTGATAGCACACTATAAGGCTTCTGATTGTCCTTGTAAAGGTTAAGACCTTTTTAGATACTACCTAAGAGCTCTAACAGGGCAAAGTACTCTCTTCAGACCATTCCCCACCAAGTTGGACAGGCTTGGGATCTCGAACGACTTAGGCCAAGGACGTGAAGGAAGCTCGTTTAGCAAAAACCGAGCTGCAAGGAACATGTAGCCGTTTCAGATGTGAAAACAATGATCCTGCTGAAGGCGTGGATCTCACTTACTCTTTTAGCTGTTGTCAAGCACACGAGGAAAAGAGTTTTTAATGTGAGGTCCTAAAAAGAGGCTGATTGGAGAGGTTCAAATCTTGATGACATAAGGAACCTTAGGACCACGTCTAGATTCCAGCCTGGAGTGGACAACCGACGTTCCTTTGAGGTCTCAAAAGACCTAGGGAGGTCCTGTAGATCTTTGTTGGTGGAAAGATCCAAGCCTCTGTGGCGGAAAACCGCTGCCAACATACTTCTGTAACCCTTGATCGTAGGAGCTGAAAGGGATCTTACTTTCCTTAGATATAACAGGAAGTCAGCAATCTGGGTTACAGTGGTACTGGTTGAGGAAACTGCATTGGTCTTGTACCAGCTACGGAAGACTTCCCCTATAGACTGATAGATACTGAGAGTGGATGTTCTCCTTGCTTTGGCAATCGCTCTGGCTGCTTCCTTCGAAAAGCCCCTAGCTCTTGAGAGTCTTTCGAAAGTCTGAAGGCAGTCAGACGAAGAGCGTGGAGGATTGGTGTACCTTCTTTACGTGAGGTAGACTTAGAAGGTTCACTCCTAGAGGAAGAGTCCTGGGAATGTCGACCAGCCATTGCAGAACCTCTAAGAACCATTCTCTCGCGGGCCAGAGCGGAGCCAACCAACGTCAGCCGTGTCCCTTTGTGAGAGGAGAACTTCTGAAGTACCCTGTTGACAATCTTGAACGGCGGGAATGCATACAGGTCGAGATGGAACCAATCCAGCAGAAAAGCATCCACGTGAACTGCTGCTGGGTCTGGAATCGGAGAACAATACAACAGGAGTCTCTAGGTTATCGAGGTAGTGAACAGATCTATGGTTGGCTGACCCCACAGGGCCCAAAGTCTGCTGCAAACATTCTTGAGAAGGGTCCACTCTGTGGGGATGACCTGACCCTTCCGTCTGAGGTGATCTGCCATGACATTCATACCGCCCTGAATGAACCTCGTTACCAGTAAGCTTTCGATCTTTAGACCAGATGAGTAGGTCCCTTGCGATCTAGAACAACTTCCACAAAAGAGTCCCTCCCTGCTTGAAGATATAAGCCAGGGCTGTGGTGTTGTCAGAGTCCACCTCCACCACTTTGTTAAGCTGGAGGGACTTGAAGTTTATCAAGGCCAGAATAACCGCCAACAACTCCTTGCAATTGATGTGAAGTGTCCTTTGCTCCTGATTCCAAGTTCCCGAGCATTCTTGTCCGTCCAAAGTCGCACCCCAGCCCGTGTCTGATGCGTCCGAGAGGAGACGGCGGTTGTGTTTCTGAACAGCCAAAGGTAGACTTCCTTGAGAAGAAAGCTGTTCTTACACCACGCGAGAGAAGACCTCCTCTCTTCGGAAACAGGACTGAGACCGTCTCTAGCGTCATGTCCTTTATCCAGTGAGCAGCTAGATGATACTGAAGGGGGGGGGAGGTGGAGTCTCCCTAACACGATGAACAGGGCCAGCGATGAAAGTGTCCCTGTTAGACTCATCCACTACCTGACTGAGCATCGGTTCCTTCTCAGCATGCTCTGGATGCATTCTAGGGCTTGGAAGATCCTTGGGGCCGACGGAAAAGTCCGAAAAGCTCGACTCTGAAGATCCATACCCAAGGAGACAATGGTCTGGGATGGGACGAGCTGAGACTCCTCAAAATTGACCAGGAGGCCCAGTTCCTTGGTCAGATCCATAGTCCATTTGAAAATCTCCAGACAGCGACGACTTGTGGGAGCTCTTAAAAGCCAGTCGTCTGACGGAGCCGGACACAAGATCATGGTACTGCTGCACAGTCTGTGAACTGTCAATCATGGGCAAGCGAGGAAGTACAGTGACAACCCGAATCTGTCTAGACTGTCTGGGTCGTACAGACAAACTCCTTATCGGGTTGCTGAGGTTGCCGCACTGTGTCACAACAAGTCACTTCTGTTGGTTGTTGAACGTCTTCCCCGTGACACATTGACTCCGTAAACAAAAAATCCTCTAACAAGGACTAAGCTTGGACTGCATGTCTTGTAACACAGCTCAAGGTCTATGGGAGCAGGTGTGGTAACAGACGAGATTAGCGACTGAAGTGGAACCATTACCTTCCCTGGAAGCATGTTATGCTTAAATAAAAGTCCATAGGAGGCTATGCAGCTAAAGGCTCCCTCCAAATGACAGAGTCCTCAAGGGAATATCAGAAGGAGGGAGAAAAGAACTTTCTCATCTACAGGGACCATATCCTAGAAAAGCTAAGTTCTCTCAGTGAGGGTTCACTGGTGCAAAAGCAGCAGACTAGAAGGCAACGTTATGAAACTGCTTGACAGTCTAGTGAGTTGGCAACAACCAAAGATGTGTGACTGAGAAGCATGCGGTAAGGTATGCAGAGCATGTTGTATGCAGAGTATGCTGTATGCAGAGCATGCTGTATGTAGAGCATGTTGTATGCAGAGCATGCTGAATGCAGAGCATGCTGTATGCAGAGCATGTTGTATGCAGAGCATGCTGAATGCAGAGCATGCTGTGTGCAGAGCATGTTGTATGCAGAGCATGCTGTATGCAGAGCATGCTGTATGCAGAGCATGCTGTATGCAGAGCATGCTGAATGCAGAGCATGCTGTGTGCAGAGCATGTTGTATGCAGAGCATGCTGTATGCAGAGCATGCTGTATGTAGAGCATGTTGTATGCAGAGCATGCTGAATGCAGAGCATGCTGTATGCAGAGCATGTAGTATGCAGAGCATGCTGTGAGCAGAGCATGTAAGGTAAGCAGAGCGTGTGCATGGCGTTTAACATTTCTCAGAAATTCCATGACCAGTGCTAGAGTGCTTTATGCATGCTTGCATGGGGTTTTAATATCAACATAATATATACCTTACATTCATAACTCATGATTCATATTTTTGCCATATTTTGCGATATTGTTAAAAATATATTGCCAGGAATACAAATATATTTTTATAAGTAATACAAATAACCTCCATTATCATAGGTTTGAAAATGGAGGTAAGGTATGCTGAACAGCAGAGTCAGAACGAGCTGGAACAACCATAGTTGTGGTTTCCTCTTCAAGACTCTGTTGAGGGAACACCTGAGGCTCAGTCTGCAAAGGCTGATCAGCAGAAGGTAGGCTCATGGGTGGAGGAGGCTGACTCCTGGCATGAGTGGCTGAACTCAAGGGTTGCGCTTGCTGAGTGGTTGGCGGATGCGCAGTAGCAAGTTCCTGAGGAACGAGTTGAGGTTCCTGCGGTGTGAGCTGAGAGCGAAAAGGTAGTGGCTGCGCAGAACGCAGTAAAAATCTCACAAGTTGAGGCTCCTGAGGCGCAAGGCTAAGGTGTTGAGGTGCTTGCCTTGAGGAGGGTTGAGCTCGCTGCAGCGAGAGCTGAGGAGACTGACTCATGGACGGGAGAGGTTGTTGTACCTCAACCGAGTGTTGCATCACTGGTGGAGCAGCAAGTGGAGGAGGAGGAGGAAGAGAGGTATAATCCTCCTGATCCCATTGTAAAAGTTGCCTTAAGGAAGGCGGAGGCTGAACACCACTGGGAACAGCAAACTCAGAACGTGGCTCAACATCGTACGCCTGGCAGGTGGAACTGCGATCAGGCGGAGCGAGCGCAGGCGGAGGCGCAACACTCTCAGCCCGACACTCACGCATCAAGTCCGAAAGCAGTGCTTGCATGGACTGTAGTAGAGTCCACTTGGGGTCGGCAGAAACTACAGTAGGCTGAGGTAAAGCCTTAACAGTCGAGCTCTGTTGTGGCAGAACCTTACTCCTCTTAGGCGGAGTGCATTCAACTGATGACTGAGGAGAGTCAGAGCTAACCCAATGACTGCATCCGGGTTGTTGAACTCTAACTTCGTAGGTCTGGCATAGGTCTGGACTTTACGTTTAAGAGGTCTTGAGACCTGAGACCAGCGTTTTCTCCCCTAAATTTCTTCTGCAGACGAGCAAAATAAGGGCTCAATCGTCTGCGGGTGGGAGTGACGGTCTCGGTAAGACACGCCCACAACCACCGAGGATACTTCTGTGCGCCGATCAAGGCCTGCTGAACCCTTCTGCCCTTCGACATTGCTTCTCCCCTGGGCTTGGGAGCTTGCAAGAGGTCCCGGACTGGGAGGACGACTGGCGCGCACAGAAGCACCCTCACGCACAACACTGAACTTTGCGCTAATCACTTATCACTTTGATTTTCTGTTTGCACTTATTTCACTGAACTCGAAACTTTAAGTGGTTTGTACCTGAAACACGCAATTCTATCCTTTCTCAAAAGTTAGTAATTGCGAAAACAGAATTACAATGTAACAGAAAAATCTAATGAAAGATAAATAATTCAGTGGCTGGAAAGAGACTAAACACTAGATCACTCTAGAAACGTTTACCTTCTTCCCCTAAAGAGACTAGGGAGAAGAGTAAAAACGATAACAACGTTATTCGTACGCCTGGCAGGCTTGAATGAAACGTTTATTCTCCTCTTTCTCCCTCCGTCTCTATCTATCTCTCTCTCTCTCTCTCTCTCTCTCTCTCTTGACTTAGAACCTGAGAGAAGAGCCCAATCATATATATCGTTAAAACATATTATTGTTAAAGGAAAAAACAAATATTTCCCAAAATGAAAAATTCCTTTATTAGGATCAAAACCATTTAGTTAAGAAAGAATGAACAAAACGCTAGACACGGTTACTCTTACTGCAACGTGAAACCGTGAAAACTCTTTCTCTATCGTAACGATAGAGCGCAAGTTGAACGTTCTGAACGTCAACAACTGCAGAGACAAAACAAAACGTTAGTTCAACTTTGAAAACAGTACTAGACTATCAAAGAAATTCTTTCAAAGACATTAAAATAGCATAATATGTTAACAGGTAAAACCGAAATGACGGGCTCAATGTTAATTAACTTCGGTACCAAGAAAAGACCGCCTACTATTAGGAAGGTCGAATATAAACAAATATAAAAATTAATTTTAATAAGTTTATAATAAAAGGAAGTTAATCGAAGAGGCCTATAAGAGGCGGAGAGATATAAAATAAATCTATAACTTTTGTTACAAAATTAAGAAAGAGAGTCTATACTCTCTTAGACACCAACACTGCCGTCTAAGGGAAGGGTCGGCCATTGAAAGGTGAAAGAGAGTTCATACTCTCTTCGACACCATAATTAATCAAATTAATTCCAAAAGCTAACTAAGCTAATATAGAAGTTTCCAGTAAAGCGACAGCCGAAATCAAAGAGAAATACTTCACCAAAGTCGTGAAAATACTCCAAGAACATAAGCGTATCCCAGAACGTCTTGCCGGAAGCACGACAGAGGAATAATTGAGGAGGTGTCAACAAGAAGTACTTGAGTACCTGGCCACAGGTGGCGCTGGTAAGTACACCCCCTTCTAGTATTGTGATAGCTGGCGTATCCCTCCATAGAATTCTGTCGGGCAACGGAGTTGACAGCTACATGATTATCGGGTAAGTTTAATATTGAAAAAGGGTGAACGACCTCAAGAGAGAGAGAGAGAGAGAAAGACCGAAGTCAAACTCAATCGCGACCCATAAAATTACACCATGGTGGCCTAAACTGCCGAGGGCTCCACGGAGATATCGTACACTACACACACAAGCACAAACTCTGAAAAGGAATCTTACTGATTTCTATACTCAAATATATACATAAACATGAGAAAATGTTTACATATATATTGAGTAAAAGAAAAGTAAGTGATTAAGTAAAGACAAAACAACAATGGCTGCCAAGCGAGGACAAAGACAGAGACGTCTGTCCATGTCCGAGCCAAAAGTGAAAGTGGAGCATTCACCTGTGTGTGAGGGGGGGGGGGGGAGGGGTAGCTAGCTACCACTTCCCTACCCCCCCGCTAACTAGCGCGGGGGTATTACACCCTCGTTAAATTCTAATGGCTCGTCATTTCAGCTACGCTAAAAGGTAAACCCAATGTAAATAGCGTGGTTTGTATTTCGGTTACGGAACAATTCTACCTTAAAAAGAATCCAAAATGAACTTGATTTGGTAAATATATTTTCATAATAAAATAAATTTTTGAACATACTTACCTGGTAGTTATATAGCTTTACGTCCCTGACGTCACGGCACAATTTCAAAACTCGCGGCAATCGCCGATTGGGTAGCCAGGTGTACCACCTGTGCGCCCTCTACCCAGGTACTTGGAACCATTCCAACTATTCCTCAGATCTTCCATGCCCTTATCATATATAACTACCAGGTAAGTATGTTAAAAAATTTATTTTATTATGAAAATATCCTTTTTAAACATCTGACTTAATTGGTAGCTATATATGTAGCTGATTGACACCTTTGGTGTAGGGTTAGAGACAGCCAACATCGTTGGAATTTATCCAAGAGTTAATAAACAAACTTAAGGGTTTGTACCTGTTAAGGAAGCTGACTTCAATGATCTCCTGCCTCATTATGTCCGCTTTCCTTAAAAGATCCAGCGATCCACCCAGGGGGCTGAAGACCTCTAAGAGCTGTCAAACCGGTGTATAACCTCTATGTGACAGGACCTCCTCCAATACCCTTGTTCTGGGCACTCCAAAGGAACAAACTGACCACCTGACTAATGATTGTGGAAGACTGCGTCCAGTTTCCACAACCAACCATAAAAATTCAACAGTTCCAAGAGAAGAAAAAGGGTATTAGGTTATGGGAATGGTCCCAGAGCGTAGCAGTCCTCATAAAGAGTCTGTACTTGTTTCAAATAGTGTGAGGCAAACACTGATTTGCTCCTCCAGAATGTCGTGTCCATGATACTCTGCAAGGACCTATTCTGTTTGAAGGCTACAGAGGTTGCTACTGCCCTAACCTCATGTGCTTTGACCTTCAGAAGCTTGAGATCCGCCGCACTTCATTGTGAATGAGCTTCCCTTATTAAGTGCCTGATGAAAAAGGATAGCGCATTTTCTGACTTACCACGTAAATCCTTCGTTCTCTCCAGGTAAAACTTCAGAGCTCTTACCGGACACAGGCCCCTCTCTAATTCCTCTCCAACCAAATCCGAAAGGTTTGGAATTTCAAAAGCTTTGGGACAGGGTTGTGAAGGGCGTTCGTTCTTTGCTAGAAACCCCAGCTGTAAGGAGCAGATAGCCTTGTTATGTTTAAAGCCTACAGCTTTGCTGAAGGCATGTACTTCACTGACCCTTTTTGCTGTCGCCAAACTGACTAAAAAGTGTCTTCATGTCTTCATGGTGAGGTCCTTTAATGAAGCTCTATGCAAAAGTTCGAACCTACTACTCATCAGGAACTCCAGGACTACATCTAGATTCCAAGCCGGTGAGTCCTGATGTTCTTCCTTAGTGGTTTCGAAGGATCTGAGAAGGTCCTGGAGATCTTTATTATCAGACAAGTCCACATTTCTATGTCTGAAGACAGCAGCTAACATGCTTCTGTACCCCTTAATGGTTGAGATCGAAAACTTACGCTGCCTTTTAAGGTACAGAAGGAAGTCAGCTATCTGAGTCACAGAGGTACTGGAAGAGGAAAGAGAGTTGTCTCTGCACCATTCTCTAAAAACCTCCCACTTGGATTGCTAAACCTTGATTGTGGAAGATCTCCTTGCTCTCGCAATCGCACTAGCTGCTTCCTTCGAAAAACCTCTAGCTCTCATGAGTTTTTCGATAGTCTGAAGGCAGTTAGACGTAGAGCTTGGAAGTTTTGGTGATACCTTTCCAAGTGGGGTTGTTTGAGTAGATTTACTATCATAGGGAGACTTCTCAGTGTGTCCCCCATCCATTCCAGTACTTCTGTGAACCACTCTCTTGTGGGCCAAAAGGGGACCACTAGTCATACTGGCGCCCTCGTGCGACACGAACTTCTGAATCAGCTTGTGTACTATTTTGAATGGCAGAAAAGCACACACATCTAGGCGAGACCAGTCCATGAGGAATGCATCTTTGTGAATTGATTCAGGATCTGGCACTGAAGAACAGTAAGTCTCCAGCCTCTTCGTTTTCGCTGTGGCAAACAGGTCTTTGCAAGGATGACCCCATGTTTGCCACAGGCTCTTGCAGACTTCCTGATGAAGAGTCCATTCTGTTGACAAGACTTGACCCTTTCTGCTCAGACTGTCTGCCATCACATTTCTTTCACCTTGAATGAATCTTGTGACTAGACTCAAGTTCTTTTCTTTTGTCCAGTAAAGGAGCTCTCTTGACGTCTCGTAAAGAGACCTCGAGTGCGTTCCGCCTTGTTTGTTTATGTAGGCCAATGCCGTAGTGTTGTCGGATTTGACCTGCACCACTCTGTTCAGAACTGAATCCTCGAACCATTTGAGCTAGAAAGACTGCCAACAGCTCCTTCTGATTTATATGGAACGTCTCCTGTGTTTTTGTCCAGGAATCTGAGATCTCCAACTTTCCCAGTGTTGCACCCTACCCCGAGTCCGAGGCGTCGGAAAACAACACTAGGTCTGGGTTCCTCTGTTCTAGAGAAAGACCCTCCTGGAGCTTGAAGGGGTCGTTCCACCACCAAAGACATGGCTTCATGGACTCTGATATGGGAATACACTTCGTCTCCAGTTCCATTCCCTTGTTCCAATGTTGATTGAGGTGGAACTGAAGAGAACGAAAATTCAGTCTTCCTAAGGAGACAAACTGCTAACCTATTAGTTCCCAGGTCACAATCCCTAGCCAGGAACAAGCCCTCAGACCCCCTTCACAGGTCACATCCCCAAGCGAAATTTGTAAAAGGCAATAGAACCTAACAAACCCACCTAACCTAACCTAATAGTTCCCAGGTCACAAGCCCTAGCTGGGAGCAAGCCCCGGACCCCCTTCCCAGGTCACAAACTAAAACAATAAAAAATAAATAATTACATTATGATAAAATCAATCACAAATAAATCTCTCCTCTACACAATAAAAGTGATGGGCAGCACTCTACATTATATCTTAACTAAACTGTAATAAAAATGTTACTCAGGATTACCTTTATGTGAATATTTTACGACAATTACACCTCCAATTATACACGATCGTCCTCATAGCATCAAGCTGATTGATATGAGTACAGTGGTCCCTCGGTTATCGCGGTTAATGGGGACCGAGACCCCCCCGCGAAAACTGAAAATCCGCGAAGTAGCGGCGCCTCTTCAAAAATGCTTAAAAAAACGTATATATACCCCCCCTGTATACAGTACACCATATAGAATACGGGTAGAGAGAGAGAGAGAGAGAGAGAGAGTGAAATTCATGTTATAACAAAAAAAAAAAAAAACTGTAAAATATGTTGTCTGTTTACAATAACAATTGAGGGTCTAGAACACTGTTCTACCGAACAATTTACTTGCGAACAACCAATTATCGTTATCAGCTTTCAAAAACTAGCTAACATAATTAGTCCGTCGTTTTGCGCAACAAATTAACATTTATAATTTCTATTTCTGGGGGTTTAAGATGACAAATTCGAAGATAATTTGTATTTTTCCTAACCATACAAACCTTAGCTATTTACAAAGGGTTTACTTTTAGCGCAGCTGAAATGACGAGCCAATAGTTTTTAACGAGGGTTAATTACCCCCGCGCTAGTTATCGGGGGGTGGGGAAGGGTAGCTTGCTACCCCTCCCCCCTCCACACACCGGTGACTTGCTTCACTTCACTTAGAGGTAGGACTTGACTTGGGGGTCAGGGATGGCGGGCACATATGTGTAAATAGCTAAGGTTTGTATGGTTAGGAAAAATACAAATTATCTTCGAATTTGTCATTTGTTCCGTAACCGAAATACAAACCACGCTATTTACAAAGGGTGACTTACCCCTTAGGAAGGGTGGAAAGTCCCCAGCCTTACTGACTTCGGCTTGCCCGGGGGCTCGATCCCTTAGTGAGCAGCACTAGAGAGAGGGAGCCCCTGTATCTCACAGGTTCCTAGCATCGCTAGGAACGAGTGGCCTACATAAGTAGTGTGAGGAGGAGAGTGTGACTCGTCCTATGAAGTTGACCTTGAGACCTTCAGATAGGAATTCTAGGATAGGACGTTCCCCATACCACCTCGTCAGGGTATGGGAGACGCAACAGTATTAAGCTTAATACTAGGAGCACAAAGAAGCATGGGTTACCTGCAGAGGTCGAGGTCAGCTATGCGAGGACCAGGATGCTGCTTCCCCAAGAGAGGGGAGAATGAAGAAAGAAGTAAGGGTCAGACATACTCTTTCATTCACACAGACTAAGACCGGGTAACAACGCCCTCAACCTACTGCTACTTGTCCAAAAAGGAGCCTGAGGTTAGACCAGCTGTTGTGCAGCCACCACAGGGCCGATAGAGAACGTATCGAGGCTCCTGTGGGTCACGTCTTGCAGGTAGTGGGCTGTGAAGGTCGTTTGACGCTTCCAGACCCCCGCTTGAAGTACCTGCGTCACAGAGAAGTTTCTCTTGAAGGCCAGGGATGTAGCAATACCCCTGACATCGTGGGCCCGAGGGCGACGTGACGGAGGAGGGTCAGGATTCAGGGCATGGTGGATAACCCTTCGAATCCAAGCAGAGATGGTGTTCCTTGTGACCCTCCTCTTTGTCCTGCCTGTGCTCACAAACAAAGCTCGCACATGAGGACGGACTGCAGCCGTTCTCTTCAAGTAGTACCTCAGACACCTCACTGGGCATAGTAGCAGCTGGTCTGGGTCGTTTGTTACAGAACGGAGACTCGCGATCCTGAAAGAGTCGAACCGAGGATCCGGCACTCCAGGATTCTGAGTCTTGGCCACAAACTCAGGGACGAACCTGAACGTTACCTCCCCCCATCCCCTTGAATGGGCGATGTCGTACGAGAGACCATGAAGTTCACTGACTCGCTTGGCCGAGGCCAAGGCGAGTAGGAAAGCCGTCTTCCAAGACAGGTGGCGATCGGAGGCCTGGCGTAATGGCTCGAAGGGAGGTCTCTTGAGAGACCTGAGAACTCGAACCACGTTCCAAGGAGGGGGTCTCACTTCCGACTGGGGGCAGGTAAGCTCATAGCTACGTATGAGTAAAGAGAGTTCTAGCGATGAAGAAATATCCACGCCCTTCAATCTGAAGGCCAAGCTTAAGGCTGAGCGATAGCCTTTCACTGCCGAGACAGAAAGGCGCATTTCTTCTCGCAGATACACAAGGAAGTCCGCTATTGCTGGAATAGTGGCATCGAGTGGAGAGATACCCCTTCCACGACACCAACCACAAAAGACTCTCCACTTCGCTTGGTAGACTCCCTCAGAGGACCTTCGCAGGTGCCGAGACATTCTCTCCGCAACCTGTTGCGAAAAGCCTCTCTCCGCGAGGAGACGCTGGATAGTCTCCAGGCGTGAAGCCGAAGCGAGGCTACGGCCCTGTGAGGGACACCGGAGTGGGGTTGTCTGAGAAGCTCGTGTCGTGGAGGAAGCTCCCTTGGGAGTTCCGTCAGGAGTTGCAGAAGGTCCGGAAACCATTCCGCGTGATGCCATAGCGGAGCTACTAGAGTCATGGAACAGTTGACCGATAGTCTGGTCCTGTTGAGCACCCTTCTCATCAGACAGAATGGTGGGAAGGCGTACACGTCGATGTTGTCCCACCGTTGCTGGAAAGCATCTTGCCAGAGTGCCTTGGGGTCCGGGACTGGTGAGCAGTACAGGGGCAGCTTGAAGTTCAAGGCTGTCGCGAACAAGTCCACCGTCGGGGAACCCCACAAAGTCAGGACTTTGTTGGCTATCTGAGGATCCAAAGACCACTCGGTACTCACTATCTGCGAAGCCCTGCTCAGACTGTCGGCGAGCACATTCCTCTTGCCAGGAATGAAGCGAGCTGATAGTGTTATCGAGTGGGTTTCGGTCCACCTCAGAGTCTCTACTGCAAGATGGGATAGCTGTTGCGAAAAAGTGCCTCCCTGCTTGTTGATATAAGCCACTACCGTGGTGTTGTCGCTCATCACCACCACGGAGTGACCCGCCAGGAACCGTTGGAACTGTTGAAGGGCCAGAAAGACGGCCTTCAATTCTAGCAGGTTGATGTGTAGGCACTTTTCTGATTCTGACCAAAGGCCTGAGGCCCTCTGGTTCAGAACGTGCGCCCCCCACCCTTCTTTTGACGCGTCCGAAAACAGAGTCAATTCCGGGGGAAGGACGAGAAGACTCACTCCCTTTCGCAGGATCTCGTCGGCCAGCCACCACCGCAAGTCCGTCTGTTCCAGAGACCCCATTGGGATCAGAGTGTCCGGGGAATCGGATCCTTGATTCCACCGGGACTTGAGCCGCCATTGAAGGGATCTCATCCTGAGGCGGCTGTTTGGAACCAGACGGGCCAGGGAGGATAGGTGGCCCAAGAGACGCAACCACGATTGGGCGGGGAGTTCTTTTCGCCTGAGGAAAGGTTCCGCCACCCTCCTCAGCCTTGCTATCCGGTCGTCTGATGGAAAGGCTTTGTGGAGATTGGTGTCTATTAGCATGCCTAGATAAACCAGTCGCTGGGACGGCTGCAGAGAGGACTTCTCGAGGTTTACCACGATCCCCAGATCCTGGCAAAGATCTAGAAGCCTGTCTCGGTGTCGAAGAAGGGTCGACTCCGAGTCTGCTAGGATCAGCCAATCGTCTAGGTAACGAAGGAGACGAATGCCGTTCCTGTGCGCCCAAGTCGAAATCAGGGTGAACACTCTGGTGAACACCTGAGGAGCTGTGGAGAGACCGAAACACAGCACCTTGAACTGGTAGATCTTGTTGTCTAGGCAGAATCTCAGGTACTTCCTGGAAGACGGATGGATTGGGATCTGGAAGTACGCATCCTTTAGATCCAGTGTACACATGAAGTCTTGTGGTCTCACCGCAAGTCTGACTGTGTCTGCTGTCTCCATGCTGAACTGGGTTTGTTTGACAAACCTGTTCAGAGCCGAGAGATCGATGACGGGTCTCCAGTAGCCTTCTTTACAAGAAAGAGTCGACTGAAGAAGCCTGGAGAGCCGTCCACGACCTCCTGGAGAGCACCCTTCTCGAACATGGTCTTGACTTCGGCCTGAAGGGCCAGCCCCTTTGCCGATCCCATGGCATAGGAGCTCAACGACACTGGATTCGCTGTCAGGGGAGGTTGAGATGACGTGAACGGGACGCGATAACCTTGGCCGATCACCGAGATCGTCCAAGCATCGGCCCCGAGATGTTGCCACCTGCGGACGCAACGCTGAAGGCATCCCCCCACAGGTGGACACGCAGGGGGACTGCCACCCCTAGGGCTTGCGGCCGCGGCCGCCACCCCTAGAAGTCTTGCCTCCCCTGGAGGACTTACCACCCCTCTTGACCTTGGCTGGAAAGGGCTGGGGCTTAGACACCACTTTCTTAGCTGCCGGTGCCTGTTTTGGAGCCTTACGAGGCTGTTGCTGCTGTTGTGGCGGGGCTGGAGGCTTATAGGGCCGAGTTGTAAGGGCCCTGTGGAGGAGGGAGTCCGTGCTGGATTTCCTCCACCTCTCAGCTGTTCGCTCCAAGTCTTGAGGCTCAAACAGGCTCTCCCCCAGGAGGGAGGCATGTCGGAGCCTACACACATCTACGGCGGGGACCTTCGGATGGAATCTCTCGGACACAGCATCGCGACGCTTCAACACCGAGTTGGCCCACAGGGTGGTAACCTGGTGCGCCAAGAACTCGATGGAGCGGGTGCCCGAGAGCAAGAAGGTCTCTAGGGCCTTCCTATTGGTCTCCTTGGACAAGTCCTCAGATCGCAATAGGATGCCCAGAGATCCTAACCAGAAGTCCAGCCACGAAGTGGCCTGCATGGCACACTTAGCGACCTTCTCGTGGTTAAGGATCTCTGCCGCCGAGAACGACACCTGCCGGGCAGAGAGTTTCTCCAAGGGAACTCCCTTCGCCAGCTCCTCCACAGAGTGATGGAGCGGAAGAGCGAGGTTGTGCTCACCCAGGATCTCGAAATACCTCCTCTGCTGAAGGCGAGGAGGAGGGATGAGTTTGTTCCCGGCAGTGGAACGACTGGAGGAGGCAAGAAGTGCGAGCTGAGCATTGGCCCTAGCTCTGGCACTCTTCAGCCCCCGAGACCAGGGCAGAGCTGCACTGGTCTTAGGGGCCTTCCGAACGTCGAACACTTCATCCAGAATTGTGTCTTTGCCTTCACGGGGGGGGATGACTGGATCCGTAAGACTGTTAAGTTGCCTTATCAGGCTTAGGACCTGCCAGAAGGCATGTTCGGACTCTTGCTGTTCTCCTCCCTGCGGGCTGGCAGCTAAGTCTCCTGCCCCAGGAATCTCTTCCTGGGGTGATACGTGGACATTCCCCTGGGTAGTCATGGGTTCCTGTCGAATCCTTGCAGAGGATTTAGGGATGGTCTTGGAATCCTTGGGCTCCCTCCTAGGAGGGATACAGGATCCCAACAACGAGGTTCGAGGGGCCCCTTCCTCACGAGACAATTCTCCTGCCTGAAGCGAAGTCTCCCCCCCTGGTGCCGGGGGGAAGACTACCGGTCCACTGGACTCACCTGAGGACGGAAAGGCCTCGTCCACGGGAGAAGGAGAGAGTACTCGTGCAGGAGAGGGGACCCTCGAGACCGACCTCTTGGGAACCAACTTCGCCCTGGGGGAAGTCACCACGAAGTCCACTCCTCTCTTTCTCTTCAGCGTAGGAGAGACAGCCGCTGGTTTGTTACCCTGGCCGGCGAGTGCTGGTTTCATAACCCTCACTAACGCCCGTGCCAGCGGACCAAACCAAGTCTGCTGCTCAAAGGACACAGAGTCCGAAATCCTCGCTAAGGTGAAAGGGATCGGGCGATCCTTTGGAGTGGACACGACGGTACCTGCCTGAAAAGAAGGTGGGGAAGAATGCTGTAATGACCTGTCCTCGTCCTGCAATACCAACCTGTGCTTGGATGGAGGTGATCCCGAGTGCCGTCTAGGAGCACGCGTCCCTGCTGCTACCACCGGCTGTGGAATTCGCCGCGAACTATGGTCGCGCGAGGGTGAACGGTCGCGCAAAGGCGAATGGTTGCGCGAGTGATCGCGCGGGCGCACAGGCGAGCGGTCGCGCGGGCGCGCAGGCGAGCGGTCGCGCGGGCGCGCAGGCGAGCGATCGCGCGGGCGCGCAGGCGAGTGGGCGTGAGGGTGGGCAGGTAAATGAACACGTGTCCGAGGCGACGAACGCAAGCGATGGCGCGACGGCGAGGGATCGTGCTGCCGCGTAGGTGAAGAAGATCGCTGGCGATAATGATCACGTGATGGTAAGCGATGGCGAGCAGCATGTGAAGGTGAATGATTGCGCGCAAGAGGGCGGTCGTTCAGGGTTGCGCGATGAGGAGCAGCATGCGTAAGCGGGCGATCGTTCAGGGTTGTGCGATGGCGAGCAGCATGCGCCGGTGAATGATCGCGTGAAAGGGTGCGATGGTGATCAGCATCCGCAGGAAGGCGATCGTTCAGGGTTGTGCGATGAGGAGCAGCATGCGTAAGCGGGCGATCGTGCAGGGTTGTGCGATGGCGAGCAGCATGCGCAGGTGAATGATCGCGTGAAAGGGTGCGATGGTGATCAGCATCCGCAGGAGGGCGATCGTTCAGGGTATTGCGATGAGGAGCAGCATGCGAAAGCGGGCGATCGTGCAGGGTTGTGCGATGGCGAGCAGCATGCGTAAGCGGGCGATCGTGCAGGGTTGTGCGATGGTGATCAGCATCCGCAGGAGGGCGATCGTTCAGGGTATTGCGATGAGGAGCAGCATGCGTAAGCGGGCGATCATGCAGGTTCGTGCGATGGCGGGCAGCATGTGAAGGTGATCGCTGGCGAACTGGTGATCGCTGGCGAGCTGGTGATCGCTGGCGAGCAGGTGATCGCTGGCGAGCAGAAGGTCGACGCGTGTCCTGTGAGAGGATAGGTTCACGAGCAGGAACGGGAAGATCGCTGGCGCGTTGGCGAACATGTGTTTCTGACACACGATGGTGAGCAGGGAGTTCAGCAGGAACTAAAGGGTGGTCAGAGACCGCAGGGCGATGGTCCTCAAATGAGCGCTGACGCTCGGAAGAGAGCTGACGAGCAGGAGAGCGCTGGCGAGGGGGGCGAACCTCAGGAGAGAGCCGACGAGCAGGTGAGCGTCGGCGAGCAGGAGAGTCTTGGCGAGCAGGAGATCGCTGGCGAGCAGGAGAGCGCTTGTGCGCTGGCCCTGCTCGCGTAAGGGAAGAATCCCTTAGCCCCGAAGGGACCGTTGCCCGTCGGGTGACGAGTTCTCCAGAAGGCGAAGATCCGGCAGGAGATGGAGAGCGGTCCGCAGAGAGGTTCAAGGAGGGCGGAGTAGTCGGTTGAGGCTGACGAGGAGAGTCCCCCCCGGAGGACGAAGACCCAAAAAGGCGCCTCTTAGTCCCCCTGTAAGGGGAAGGGAGGCCCTTGTGGCGTAGAGGGCGGTGAGCCTTACGGCGGAGGCGGCCTCGGGGGAGATCGTCGGGACCATCGGTCCTCCGAAGGGGAGTCTCCTTCAAAACACTTCCCTCAGAAGGAAGCTGGGCAGCAGTCGAGACCGAAGGACTCACTTCCCCCTTCGAAGGATGCACGGAAGGAGGAGGAGAGCCTAGAGCACCATCACCAGCAACAGCACCTGCGTCGGAAGGCCCAGCCACGTCGGAGGCCTCTGTCACCACGACGTCGACAATAGACAGAGGGTCTACCTCCGCTACCACCGGCGACTGTTTAACAGCGGCCCCCAACGAGACAAGGTCAATAAGAGCGACCCTGGAGGGCAAGCCCTTAAGCCCCAGGGACGACCAAATCTGCAACAGATCATCACTGGATAAAGAATTATTATCAATAACCTCCCCCGGAGGAGGAGGGGGAACCGCCTCGCTATGGGAGGCGACGCCCTCTCCCCCCACCGAAGGTAGGGAAACAGAACAAGGGCCTGCGCTCCCACTCGGACGACTCTCCTTAGGAGGCGGACGAGGGGGAGCTTCGGAGGAGGTTTGGGCGGCGGAAGAAGAGTCCCGAGAACCTTCCTCCTTCAAGGCTAACCCCGGAGGAGAACGGTCTCTCTTGGACTTCTTCTTACGCCGACGGCCAAACCTCTCCCACTGGGAGGCAGACCACTCCCTGCACTCACGGCACATGTTATCCTGGTCGCACCGTCGGCCCCGACATTGAGGGCAGAGGGTGTGAGGATCCGTAATCACGTCCGACATGAAAGTCCCACAAGGACGGCCGGCAACTCCAGGGCATGACTGCATATTAAATAAAAGAAAATAACTGAAGGTCAACTTCCAACCAATCACACAAGCTGTAAAGAAAAAGAAGAAAATTAAAGGCTGTCACGAAGGCGATGAACAGACACGTCTGATCACCGCCGAGCCAAAAGTGAAGTGGAGCAAGTCACCGGTGTGTGGAGGGGGGAGGGGTAGCAAGCTACCCTTCCCCACCCCCCGATAACTAGCGCGGGGGTAATTAACCCTCGTTAAAAACTATTGGCTCGTCATTTCAGCTGCGCTAAAAGTAAACCCTTTGTAAATAGCGTGGTTTGTATTTCGGTTACGGAACAAATTACAGTTAATACATAAATAAAATTGTACCATACCATATAGAAAATGGGTGTAGAGAGAGAGAGAGAGAGAGAGAGAGAGAGAGAGAGAGAGAGAGAGAGAGAGAGAGAGAGAGAGAGAGAGAGAGAGAGATTCATGTTATAACAAAAAAAAAAAAAAACTGTAAAATATGTTGTCTGTTTACAATAACAATTGAGGGTCTAGAACACTGTTCTACCGAACAATTTACTTGCGAACAACCAATTATCGTTATCAGCTTTCAAAAACTAGCTAACATAATTAGTCCGTCGTTTTGCGCAACAAATTAACATTTATAATTTCTATTTCTGGGGGTTTAAGATTACAGTTAATACATACAGTAAATAAAATTGTACCATACCATATAGAAAATGGGTGGAGAGAGAGAGAGAGAGAGAGAGAGAGAGAGAGAGAGAGAGAGAGAGAGAGAGAGAGAGAGAGAGATTCATGTTAAACAATCAAACAATAAAACATTTAACTTACCTCTTACAATAAGTTCTTCTAAGCGTAGTTGATGAAAAGACCTGTGCAGTACGATGAGGTGATAATGATGAATGACTGCACAGGGGCATGAAGAGCTTTACTGCTCCTCGGATGACGCCGCAGACGATGCAGGAGAAGCTGCAGGAGGCGGCGTAGTGGCTGCAGGAGGTGTCGTAATGGATGCAGGAGGAGGCATAGTGGCTATAGGAGGTGGCGTAGTGGTTATAGGAGGTGGTGTAAGGGATGCAGGAGGCGGTGTAGCGGCTGCAGGAGGATCTTCTTCTGGTTTTTTGCGCGTAAGAAACATCGTTATTGGGAGTTGTGAACGTTGTTTTTTTTTGTCGACGAAGATGCGCCTATACACAGCCATGACGTCATCAATACGATTGCTGAATTCGACGGCTCTTACCATGTTGTCATCCATTTCTTTGGCCCTTTTTTGGAGGTCTTTGGCAACATTGAAGAGGTCCTGTAAATTATGCAATGTAAGGCCACCTTCTTCAGCTTCGTCACCTTCGTCACTAGCAGACTCGTCTTCCCCCTCACTCGCTGATTTGGTCATTTCCTGTAGGTCCTCCTCTGTCAGTGGGTTTGAGTGGCAGTCGATGAGATTGTTAATTTCATCAGCTGTCATATCCGAGAAGCCTTCAGTCTGCACCAACCGAGCCAGCCTGACAGCCTTATCAACGGCAGAGTGATGGATTTCGTTAGGCGTGAAACCCTCATAGTCATGAGTGATTTTGTTTGGCCACAATTTCTTCCAGCTGGAGATGAGTGTCTGTTCTTTCATGTCCTTTAGGGCATTCTGAATATTAGCCAAACACGTAGCTATGTTGTAGTCCTTCCAATAAGCTTTGATGCTGAAGGTCTCGTCGGTCTCTTCAATGGAGGAGATGAGACCCTCCATTGTTGACTTAGTGTAGAGGGCTTTGAAGGCCCTAATAACCCCCTGATCCATGGGCTGTATAAGGGAAGTGGTGTTGGGGGGAAGGAACTCCACCTGTACCCCTTCATAATGCAAATTAGTTGCATGACCTCCTGCACAGTCCATGAAGAGAACCACTTTAAAGGGCAGGCCCTTTTCAGCCAGGTAAAGCTTTACCTGTGGTATGAAAGAGTTAAGGAACCAATCAAGTGTGAGGGCCTTGGTGATCCATGCCTTTTTATTGGCCATCCAGTACACTGGCAGTAAGGCTTTGTTCTTGTTTTTCAATGCTCGAGGATTCTGTGACTTGTAGATAAGGCCGGGCTTCAGCATGAATCCTGCAGCATTGCCACACATGAGCAGAGTCACTCGATCCTTGTGAGCTTTGAAACCTGTCTTTTTAAGTTCGTCCTTGAAAAGAAATGTTCGGGACGGCATCCTCTTCCAGAAGAGGCCTGTTTCATCCATATTAAAGACTTGCTCCGGGACATAGCCATTTTCTTCTATTATTTCCGGAAACACATCCTCAACATAATGCCTCGCTGCTGCTTCGTCTGCAGAGGCTGCCTCTCCATACAACGACACACTCTGAAGTCCGAATCGCCTCTTAAACTTATCAAACCAGCCCTTGCTGGCAACGAAAGTCGTACGTGGTCGTCGTGGGATAGTCTGGCTTGAGGTACCAGGCAGAGGATCATCTTCGTCGCCGTCGTTTTCTTCCTCATCTTGAACGTTGTCGTCGTCACCACCCTCAGGCACCATAGCATCAAACAAAATTTTAGCCTTACTTCGGATCATGTTTGTATCCAGGGTGATTTTCTTCTCCCTACAATCATGGATCCAAATAGCCAGTGCATTTTCCATTCGCACCATGGTCTTATTCTGGGTGTTTACAACCCTTTTGGCATCTTTCGTGAAAGATATTGCAGCAGTTTTGCGGATGTTCTTCTCTTCCTTCTTTATGTACCGTACCGTGGATTCATTAAGGCCATATTGTCGGGCTACGCTTGCGTAGCTATTTCCCGCTTTCAACTTGTCCAATAAACTCACTTTTTCGTTAATTGTTAACATCTTTCGCTTTTTCTTCGGTTCACTAGATGCACCAAGGGATAAAGAGCGTTTGGGAGGCATCACGAAGGGCTTCACAAAACTTTTACACTTAAAAAATCACCGCGAGACAAAGACTAACTAACCGCGATCTATGGCGAGAAGCGTATACGAGAAAAGCGTGGAGAGATGGGCATCGGGAGAAGCTTGGGCTAGTGAATGGGCCAATGGGGAGTCGAGTTCTCAGCGAGTGCTGGCCAATCAGCTTGCGTTTATGCCCGTGATGCTTAGCGTATACAGACGTGCATTTCTTTTAGTTTTAAAATTTTGTAAAATGATGCAATTACTAATTCTAATTGAATATTTTGTTTTCAAAATTTGTAAAATAATGTAATTTCTAATTTTAATTTAATATTTTTCATTATTATTAATTTTTTAATATTTTTTGATATTTTTAATTTTTTAATATTTTTTAGCCCCGCGAAGCTCTGAACCCGCAAAAGTTGAACCGCGAACTAGCGAGGGACCACTGTAATAAATTCTTTAAAAATTGCTCAAAATAAAAACTATAGAATATGTCTGTCCATCACGGCGGTTAGTGTTAGAAAGGCTGACCTCGGAGGCTCGGTCAGGTCAATCTTGGATCGCAGCGGGGGGATCAAAAATTTTGAAATCAAAAGCAGGCCTACAAGTGCATGGAAATGAAAGGTTAGTTCGTGTGGGGTGATTGACACTGGCTTAATCCTCCTCAACATCTTAACTAGATATTGCCTATCCTAACTTTTGGTTGTATATATAACAAATTAGTGGTATGGCATAATTCCAGGACGTGTCCTAATGAACTACAATATTAACAAGGATGGAAGAATGTAGATTGTGTGAATAGCAAAAACATAAGTCCGAACATCACAAAATTTCCAAGCTTACGACCCCAGCTGATAGGCAAAAGGAGCGCTGCCCAACCTGTGTTACTTTAGTCAGGCAGGAGGCCATGTTTGGGGCAGATTTTACAAACGAGTAACTTGTCCGTAGCTTCAGCAACTGATGCATTAAAATGACAGCAGTATTAAATGGCTATTACAGGATGTGCCCCAACCAACTACAAACTCAACTGAGAAGTAAGAATGTATATTGATAGGACAGCATTAAATTGTAAAAACGAAGGCTTCACAGCCTGAGGAAACACCGGCTCTATCTATCGGGAAATTTTGAAACTAAGCGGGAGGTACTTGTGACTTGTGTGCAGACCGGGCTGAACTTAGATAATATTGCCGTGGTAAAGGTAAATGATAACATTAGGTAAAATGATAAATTAACTTCATATTATGGTATATCGGATCACAATAAAGGACATATGGTATTATTGTACTGTATTACAGGGCAATGTAACCTAGGGAAAAAACTACTTTTTTCTATAAAAAAAAAATTCTGCTCCCGTCAAAAATGACACTCATTCCCGTCGCAAATTAATAGTTTCAGAAATATATATATATATATCTATATCCAACGATAATGAGGGACCCCCAGTGGGAACTCGGGGTTTAGGGTGGGGAAAACATACTGAGGAATCGGCACATAATGGTAAAACAAGCCTTTTCTTCTCAGTACATTACCTTCTTGGATGTAAAATAAACTGATGAAAAAATACGGTAATATTGAGCTGTGCAATCTAACATTAGCAATGTTAGCGTAACATGCTAACATTAGCTGTGTTTTTCATTTATTTTATGTCATTCTGCTGGTCGGTTGTAGTCGCTCTCATTCGTTCATTTGTAAATGGCAGGTTTTGTCCTTCTGCGCATAAACTCCTCCCCCCTACGCATAGACTCCTCCTCCGCCAATAGGATTTCTTCTTCTCTACCGGCGAAATATAACTACAGTATTCGACTTCACCCGCTTTATTCAAGTATGACTTGATCCAGTACAACTATACCATTCCTATTATGTAAAACCCTCGTATACATATTACGTTTAACCCCAGTATTACTCATTTTATTATCCAATACCTTATAAAATCACCTAATTTTATATTCCCATTAAATATTATTTATCATAGACTCCATTTTATCTTGCTATATTTCTATTGTACATTTTGTTATTTTCTTGTCACTCCCAGATTTCACATAAATACTTGCTCTGGACAAGTTTCCCATTCTAGTTCATTCATGTTTACTCTCTAGACTCCGCTGTTTTTCTGTTAACCAATCACGAACTCATACATGTGGAAAGTTTGCACAGGGGGTGGGGGTTAATATTTCCCTACCCCCTTCCCTTATCTGTTTATGTGGTCTCTTCATACCCCTCCCAAGAAATCCTTTTCCGTGGAAACCTTTGTCCTAGTCAGGTCTTCATCATTTCAAGTGAGTTTTTTTTTCGTATTTAGCGATGGAAGTTATAGCAACTTGTAACGGCTGCAGTATTCCATACTTAAAAGCATTTGCTAAATTTCATGGCGATTTTTTTTATATGTCATCAAATGTTGGTAATTTCCTTAAATCACAATGTAATACCCCAACATTTACAGTGTTCCAAGTGTCGTTCATAGAAGTTACGATGTCACAGTCTCAATACCCTGGTGACCCAGAAGTTTCGTCGTCCGGTGTGACGGTCTGAACGATCCGCCGGTCTCAGAATTCTCCTTGACATTGTATAATGGTTCTTTTCCGCCATTAGCTCGCTTCGCTCGCATGAAAATAAAACATCAAGCTCGTATGTACTGGCAAGCGGTAATGTTGAGCTGCGCACGCTAACATTACAGGAAAATAAGACATCAACCTCGTATGCACTGGCAAACGGTAATGTTCGCGCATGCGCAGATTATCAAGGAGAATTCTGAGACCGGGGGATCGTTCAGACCGTCACACCGAGTAATAAAAGTGTCATTAATTTCTTTAATTTAAATGTTTTTAGTGTGCGCAGATCAACATTACCGCTTGCCAGTACAAGTTTGTGACCTGGGAAGGAGGTCCGGGGGCTTGCCCCGTCTAGTTGTGGTATGTAATACAGTAAAACTTTACCGCCAGTGCATACGAGGTTGATGGTAACTTTACCCAATTTTGGAGTAAATGGAGAGCGAGCTCTTGTTAACAAAAATATGATAGTAGAAAAATATGGAAATTAGACTCGGCAAAGAAAGGGGTTGCCCGATATAATAATACAGATAATGGGAGATGAGATTAAAATTATGCAAGATGGGCTGTCAGATTTGGAGGAAACTAATCATCTCCAATCTTTTGTTGTGGATTGAGCTACCTGGACCCTATAGTCCAGCACCCAGATAGCTTATGTGGATCAAAATTCCTTCTTGAATAAAAAATACACAAATATATCAGTGAAGCTTACCATGTTGACCGCAGATGTTTAACTCAATTTCTTTAAAATATCGCAACTTGGTGAAAGATTGTTCACATTAGCAATAGGTGCGACAGCGGTGAACACGACATACTAGAGAGAGGAAAACTCTTCTTCTTGTTTCTTCTTCTATTCTTAATAGGAATTGAAGATCTACCTCGATCTTTGGAGACAATCTACTTCTCTGTAAATATAATACAAAATGAAACATTTGAACTAATCGATGCAGTTATTATATTGAAATGTTTGTCAGTCAGTAAATGTATAACCCTTCACCGAAGGAAATTCTCTCTAATTCCATTCTACCACATGGGTGACATGG
This sequence comes from Palaemon carinicauda, assembly GCF_036898095.1. NCBI lineage: Eukaryota > Metazoa > Arthropoda > Malacostraca > Decapoda > Palaemonidae > Palaemon > Palaemon carinicauda. Next base: position 73,871,029 of record NC_090728.1, read on the forward strand.
GGCTTATTCAAACATACAAACATTGTCCCCATATCACTGATATTGTTTATTTTGATAAAATAATTCACTTTATTTTAAGATTTTACATTAATTCATTTTCAAAACAATCTCCTGTGGTTTCTATATCAAGTTGCAAAAATCATTGCATTAAATGTGGTTTCTTTACAAAAGTACATTTAAGTGGGTTTAGAGATAACTCTTGTCATATAGTTATTTTCACATTAGAAAGGTTATTAAAAACTTTTTCATCCTCTTCTTTATATCCTTATCTTCCCATTTTCCTAGTAGAATAATCAAAGTGTATTTCAATTTGAGTCCTGTTGACTTTACTTTTAACTCGTTTTTTTTTTTTTGTAGCCTATTTTCACAATTTATGATTACGTGTAAAATATCCTCCACTACATTGTAGGATATCAAGAAATGTTGAAAATGGCACATGGCAGAGTGAAATTAAGAGAAACTGGTAATTTAGAGGAGGAGTGGAAGTTAGTGAAAGAAAATATTGTCGGGATTGCAATTGATGTGTATGGCAAGAAGTTTGTTGGAGGCAGCATTAGGGAGGGCAGTGAATGATGGAATGAAGGGGTGAAGGTAAAAGTGGAAGAAAAAAAAGGGGGCATTTGAAGAATGGCTGCATAGTAATAGTGCAGAGAAGTATGGAAGATATAGAGAGAGAAATTTGGAAGTAAAGCGCAAGGTAACTGAGGCAATGAGGGCGGCTGAACAGAGTTGGGGTCAGGGATTGGGTCGTTCATATGAAGAGAATAAGAAGTTTTGGAAAGAAGTGAAGAGAGTAAGGAAGGCTTGCTCGAGAATTGAAGAGACAGCCAAAGATGAAAATGAAAGATTGTTAAAAGGGGAGGAGGCAAGGAAAATGTGGGCGGATTATTTTGAAAGTTTACTGAATGTTGAGGATAATAGGGAGGCAGAGGTACCAGTGAAGAGAGAGAGAGAGAGAGAGAGAGAGAGAGAGAGAGAGAGAGAGAGAGAGAGAGAGAGAGAGAGAGAGAGAGAGAGAGAGAGAGAGAGAGAGGATTAGATGCAACGAGAGTAGGAAAAGCACCTGGTAGGGATGGTGTGAGAACTGAGATGTTGAAGGAAGGGGATGTGACTGTACTTGAATGGTTGGTGAGATTGTTTAATAGGTGTTCTGTGTTATCAATGGTACCACTAGATTGGATTTGTGCATGTATTGTACCACTATATAAGGGTAAGGGAGATGTGCATATGAGTGTTGTAATTCAAGGGTACTAGTTTGTTGAGGGGTTGGAAAAGTGTATGGTAGAATACTCATTAATAGGATTAAGCATAAAACAGAGAATGCAATCTTAGAAGTACAGGGTAGTTTTAGAAGAGGTAGGGGATGTGTGAATCAGATTTTTACAGTTAAGAAGATATGCGATAAATATTTAGCAAAAGGTAAGGAGGTGTATGTTGTGTTTATGGATCTGGAGAAAGTGTATGATAGAGTTGATATGGAAGCGATGTGGAATGTGATGATGTTATATAGAATTGGTGGAAGGTTGTTGTAAGCAGTGGAAATTTTCTACAAAGGTAGTAAAGCATATGTCAGGATAGGAAGTGAGGTGAGCAATTAGTTTCCGGTGAGAGTGGTGCTGAGACAGGGATGTGTGATGTCGCCATGGTTGTTTAACTTGTATGTTGATGGAGTGATGAGAGAGGTGAACGCTCGAGTGCTTGGGCGAGGATTGAAACTGGTAGACGAGAATGACCATGAATGGGAGGTTAATCAGTTGTTGTTTGTGGATGATGCTGTACTGGTTGCAGACGTGGAGGAGAAGCTTGGCCGATTAGTGACAGCATTTGGAAGGGTGTGTGAGAGAAGGAAGTTGAGAGTTAATGTGGTTAAGAGTAAGGTTATGAGATGTACGAGAAGGGAAAGTGGTGCAAGGTTGGATGTCATGTTGAATGGAGAGTTACTTGAGGAGGTGGATCAGTTTAAGTACTTGGGGTCTGTTGTTGCAGCAAATGGTGGAGTGGAAGCAGATGTACATCAGAGAGTGAATGAAGGATGCAAAGTGTTGGGGGCAGTGAAGGGAGTGGTAAAGAATAAAGGGTTGGGCATGGGTGTAAAGAGAGTTCTGTATGAGAAAGTGATTGTACCAACTGTGATGTATGGATCGGAATTTTGGGGAATGAAAGTGACAGCGAGACAGAAATTGAATGTGTTTGAGATGAAGTGTCTGAGGAGTATGGCTAGTGTATCTCGAGTAGATGGGGTTAGGAACGAAGTAGTGAGAGTAAGAACGGGTGTAAGAAAGGAGTTGGCAGCTAGAGTGGATATGAATGTGTTGAGGTGGTTTGGCCATGTTGAGAGAACGGAAAATGGCTATCTGCTAAAGATGGTGATGAATGCAAGAGTTAATGGGAGAAGTACAGGAGGAAGGCCAAGGTTTAGGTGGATGGATGGAGTGAAGAAAGCTCTGAGTGATACGAGGATAGACGTGAGAGAGGCAAGAGAGCGTGCTGGAAATAGGAATGAATGGCGAGCGATTGCGACACAGTTCCGGTAGGCCCTGCTGCTTCCTCCATTCGCCTTGGATAACCGCAGAGGTAGCAGCAGTAGGGGTTTCAGCATTATAAAGTTTCATCTGTGGTGGATAACGGGGGAGGGTGGGCTGTGGCACCCTAACAGTAACAGCCGAGTTTTTCAGGCTGGGAGGAATATAGAGAGGAAAGGTCCCCCTTTTTTCATTTGTTTGATGTCGGCTACCCCTCAAAATTGGGGGAAGTGCCTTGGTATATGTGTGTACATTGCATGTGCTACATAAAGTTGTATTTGTCATCTTAAATTTATATAAATGTACAATTACTCTTACATCCCCAATCTCAAATTTCCAATCAAGATTTTTGTTTTTTTATTTCTATAATTAGGTGCCTCACATTTTTCGATAACTAGTGTACACGACTCGTCATAGTGACTGCTAAATATTTATATGTGTATGCACCCACTCGTACCCCCTCTTATCAGGATATGGCTCCTCACTCTCCTCTTACCCAAGGGACGAGGTCAATGTGTTGATTTTGTCAATACGAGAGTTGTTGTAGTACACGTGAGCGCGTCTAGTGAAAAGTTGTGGGTAAAGTAAAAAAAATAAGCTCTAAATGTGTTATGAAACTAAAACGAAAATTGACAACAAAGACAAAACAGGAACGAGACCGAAGGGAAAGACCATAAGAAACGATGACGAAGAGACTTGTCCAGAAGAGAAAGTTGAAATGGAATCAGTTGATTGCTCTGAATGCAATAAAACGGTAACAAAGAAACAGTATGGTGTTGCCTGTGTCATTTGTAAGTAGTGGTACCACAATGGTTGTGTTAAACTAGGCAGAGATGAATATAAAGTACTGCAGAACAGTAAGCTAGAATTATGAAATAAGCCTTCTGATAGCCAAAACGTCCGTGAAACCAAAAACGCAAACCGAGGCCAATACTGGTCAAAATGAAAAGTGAAAGGGAAAGTGGGCAATAATAGTAAAGACTCTAGATTTAGGAAATTGGCAGGAAACAAGGGAGAATAAAGAGAGAGAGAAATGGGAGGTCTAAGGGGAGGACTGCAAATAAAGAACCAAAATGGTAAAGATGGATGATACATTAAGAAAGAGAAATTACACAGAAAGAAAATTTTTTTGCCAGAGCGAGTAAGGTGAACATGGGCTATAAGGAAAAAGGAAAATATAACTAAAAAATAAAAATAAAAAAAAAACTTTAAAATTTATCTGTTGAATATACAATGCTTAACAGAACAAAACCCGATGGAAGTTGAAAAGGAATTGAATAAAAGAAATAAACTATTTTGCTGGACAGAAACACAAAAATGTAGATGGATTAAACCCCACACCGAAAGACAGATAAATTAAACTTAAGTAAACATGAAGAATATGAATGATAAGAAGGGAGGGAGCTTAATGATACTTTTTACAGCAGAAATAGTGATAGCATATGATTGGAAAGCAAATAGAAACTAAAAATAGACATAATGTGTATAGTGCATACAATTATACCTTGAAATTATTATTAGTCTATTTTTTTTTTTTCAGAAGGAAATACCAAAGAAGACAAAAATGGGGACAAAACAATAAGACAGGAAATGTAATGTAAAAAAAAAAAAAAATATGAGAAGTCTAAAAGAAAGGGAGTCATTAATGGTATTAGGGGACTTTAATGGTCATGTAGGATTTTTAGGATATCAGTATTTAGATACGAATGGGAAAATGATTTTAGATTGAATGAATGATCATGGGTTAGTGTTACTGAATGGAGAAGTTATATGTAAAGGGGTCCACACTTGGGAAAGATTGCAACACAAAATGTAATAGACTACGTTCTAGTAAATATGCAAATGTAGAAAAACTTTAGAGAAATAAATATAGACGATGAAAAATAAAATTTTGATATCTCAGATCATAATCTGATCACAATAGAAATCGAATCTAAGATTGAGCAGAATAAAAGATATAATAAGGGAAGATGGAAAGAAGTAAAATACTTCTGGATAGATGAAAATAGTTTAAGGGAATACACTACAAGAGTAGATGAAATTGTCAGTGTTTTAATGCTTTTATTCTACCTTGATTTGAGTATTGTTCTCCTGTCTGGTCTTCAGCTGCTGATTCTCTTCTTAATTTATTGGACAGAAACTTACAGTCTATTAAATTTCTTATTCCTGATCTAGATATTAATCTTTGGCACCGTCGTTCAATTAATTCATTATGCATGTTGCATAAGGTTTTTCATAATTCTGACCATCCTCTACATTCATATTTTCCTAGGCAATTCCATCCTGTTCGTAATACTAGACAGGCACTTAATTCTAATAACCAGACCTTTTCCATCATGAGGCTCAATACTACACAGTATTCTAGAAGTTTTATTCCAGCTGTGACCAAGTTGTGGAATGATCTTCCTAATCAGGTAGTTGAATCAGCAGAACTTCAAAAGTTCAAAGTTGCAGCAAATGTTTTTATGTTGAACAGGCTGACATAAGTCTCTTTATAGTTTGTATATGACATGTCTGTTTTGACGTTGTTACTGTTTTTAGAATGATTTATTGTTAATTTGTTCTCATTATTTATATATTTTCATATTTCCTTTCCTCACTGGACTATTTTTCCCTGTTAGAGCCCTTGGGCTTATAGCATCTTGCTTTTCCAACTAGGGTTGTAGCTTCGCTAATAATAATAATGATAATGATAATAATAATAATAATAATAATAATAATAATAATAATAATAATAATAATAATAATAATAATAATAATAATAATAATAATAATAACAGACAAACGGACAGAATAGAAGGAATGGACCGGACAATAAAAGAAATCGCAGAAGAGAAATTGCTAAAAGTATAGAAAAAAAGATAGTGCTTATCAAGAAAAGATATGTGAGCAACCTTGGATGAATGATGAAATAAGAAAAGGAATAAAGGAAAAGAAGGAAGTAAACAGAAAGAAAAGAAATTAAATTAATATAGATGTTTAAAAACACTAGAGGATAGATATGATCAAAACAAGGGAGAAGTGCGGGAATTGAAAAAGAAGAAAAGTACTATATTTGAAAAAAAAAGATAACAAGAAATAAAATTAGACAAGAATAAGAAAAACTTTAGGAAAGCATAAACAGAATAAGGAACAGACAGAAAGCCATGGTAAGGTAATAGGCCTACAACTTTATGGAGGGCAAGGAACTAAGCTAAATGATGAAGAAACGATAGGAAAAATAATCAAATACTGGAAAGCCATATATTGTGAGCATGGAAATAAAACAGACTTAGTTTTGAATGAAGAAACCGGATAGAATAGGGAAATGAAATAACGCAACACGAAGATAACAAAGTAATAGATGGATACAGTATCCCAGACATACTTAGAGAACACTATGATCTTGTAATGGGCACAAAAGGGAAAAGAAAACCAGTGGAAAACCCCAAAATCACACTAAAAAAAAAGTAAAGGATTGTCTGGGAAAACTAAAGGCAAGAAGAAAGCAACAGGACTGATTGGCCTTAAACCCGTCTCACAAGGCACTAGGAATAAAAACAAAACATGTCTTAGAACCCTACAGAAATGTTAACAAAAAGAATTAAATGAAAAAGAAAAACCAAATACGTGGAAAAGGTCATGAACAAAAATGGTTGAAAAGAAGACCAATGGCAAAAGCTCTAAGACTGAAGCTCTATTGAATATATTATATAAAACATTCATGATGATGGTGAAAAAGGAAATAGAAAATCTCCTGAGAATGAATGAGGAAGACAATGAGTGCCTTGAAGGATTTACAGGGGGAAGAAGAATAAAAGGCAATATCTTCAAACTACAGTACTGTATATAAGAGAGTTATAGAAGTAACAAACCCCTTATAGTAACTGCTATAGATTTTAGTAAAGCCTTCGACTCTATAAAAAGGGAGGTATTGATTGAAGTTTTGAAATAATACAAAATCCACACCAAAATTATAAGTGTAATTGAAAATATTTACCAAGGAGACACTACAGTCAAGAAGAAAACAGAATAGGAAGGAGACGGGTTTAGAAATTATTTAATAAAGCTATGATCATAATTCTTTGCAGCTGATGCATTGGTAATTGCAGAGGATTTAAATAATTCGAAGAGCAACTTCTAACTTTTAGGAAAAACTGGTAAAAATGTGGGGTAAAACAAAAAAAAAATAAAAGAGTATTATTATGATACATAACAAAAAAAGCCAGATCTCAAAGAGGGAATCAAAATAGTAGAAAGTTTAACGTATTTGGGAATTAAACTAGACAGTATTAGGAAAATATTTAAAACTCAGAAAAATGCTATTGCTTAGAAAAATAAGGCAACTTAACGTATTTAGTCATAGAGAAAAGTTGTAATAAAGTACTAATACGATTTTTTTTTTGAAAAGTGTTGTCTTGCTATCTATTGTTCTATTCTGCATGGAACAAACATTATAAATTTGTCAGAATCTGAAATAGAGAGAATCCAAACGATAGAAAATATTGGTATATAAGAAAATGTTAGGAGCCATTAAGAGTACAGCTAATACTACTTCAAGGGGAGAGATAGGGGCATCTTCTATGAAAACAAGGGTAGCGGATGGGAGGCTGCAGTACATAAACTGTGCCTTAAATGAAAAAAAAAAAAAATGAAAACAATAATCTATGACATTCTAGAAAAAGGAGGAAGATGGTGGAAACAACCAGCATCTAAGGCAGATAAGAAGAATAACCAAGACAGAAATAAACTCCGAAACCAGGAAGTGGGACACTGAAAAATGGAAAGGAGAACTACAGTAGATAGTAATGTGAGCTCAGAAATAAACAGAAAGTGGATGAAAGAAATTAAAGAAGAAGGAATATATGAAGATATAGGCTTCAGTATTTGTATCAATGATATTTTAGAGCAAGAACTAATACGTTAAACCAAACATTATGAATAGACATAATGGGGGAAGTTTAAACTGTAATGTTATAAAAATGAGGAAGAAGATTTGACCCATTGTTAATGTTTTTTTTCAGGAATATATAAAAGAAAGAAATTAATTAATTATCTTAACAACCCTACGAGAAAGATCTAAAGAAAACGATAGGATCATTTCTATTCAGCGAAAGAAGTTTATATAAGATAGGAGTATTAAACCTGATGTGGAGAAAAAATATATAACAGAAAGATTAACTAAAAAAAAAAAACCTAGATTATTAGAGGCGCCGTGGCAAAGGCTATGGCTCATACTTAAACCAAGTTCCAGTTTCCTCGTTGCTCTCTACACAACACCATGATTGTGGGCATACTACTAGAAGAAGCGTAGGTGGTGCAAAGCGCTGCAATCTGCAGAAAATTCATCGCCATTAGTTACCTCCCAAATAGACAGCACAGCTTGCATATTTTTACTTCTAACTTTAAGGTCCTTTCTAATATACCGGGTAATCTCTTTAGTGGGTATTTCTAGATTCCCTATCTTTATGTTATTATTTCTAAATTTTCTTAACTCATTACAGCTAAACATATGCTCAGTAGTATTCTCTGCCTCCCTACACAACACACAAGGTCTATCCTTGTTATTCCTTTTTCTATAATTTTCTTTTAATTCTAGCATATTCAACCTTATTTTCATAACTATTACTGCCTCATTAGTGTTAAGTTCTTCTATGTCATCTCTTCTGCCATTACTATTCACAAACCCTAGGGCTCGGCCACACCGAGCGTGATGAGTGTCGCAGTAGAGGCATGACTTGGGCGACAGGCCAGCGACAAAATTTTTCGTAGCCATACTGGAACCGCCACACCTCTCTTGCCTCCTCACTCCCACCAATCAAAGTTAGCCTTCCTTGCAAACATGACGATGATGTTTAGCTGGAAATTACTTCCGATTGAAAATCTTAGTTTTAAACTGAACAATAGATTATACAAGAGCCTGGATTTACGATTTTAATAAACAGAGAAGGGAAAATAAGTTAATTTTAGAATTAATGTTGCCAGTCTCGTTTGTACGACGACAGATTTAATGAATATCTGCGTATTTCACAAGTTTTTTGATTTTTTGATGGCAACATCCTTCCTGGATTCAGGCTCAAAAAACAAACGTCAAACTATAGACAACCTCAATCTCTCTCGTACTAGGTATTATAATTGCTTCAAATATGATAAAGTTCACGAAAAATTATTGTCCCTTTCATTCCAGAATTAACTAACATTTTCATAAGATATATTGTTTAAAGGTACATAAGATTCCTTTTACATTTGAAATTTTTCTACTTCGTCTTTTAGATTTTTTGTATGTATGCATGTATATATATATATATATATATATATATATATATATATATATATATATATATATATATATATATATATATATATATTTATATAGAAGTAAATGGTGATTAAATAGGTTGCAAAGCACAAAAAGTCGTAGGCTTACCCACTATTTTATTACCATCCATTTGCAGTTGATTGCCATAATTTCCATTTATTTGATTTATTTTTGCTCTCCGAAACACCTCCCAATAAATTGTTGATTAGTTATGACTGGAAACGAACAACTGAATGCGTACCCCTTGAGGAACTGATGAAAAATGGTGTAATCTTGGGTGAAGACGCTCGGAACCGCCGCGGTTTTTTAAAACATGAAACATAGCTTGGCGGCAGCTGCAGCAGTTGGACGCTTCTCGCGCCTCCTATATGGCCACATACATAAGATACCTTAGGTTTCAATTTGCCGCGGGAACCTCTTCCCTCTAACTGCACCGCTAGTCGAGCTCGGTGTGGCCGAAGCCTCAGTTTGGTCATCTCTGCTTTTTTTTTCTTCTATTTTTCTTTTAATTTCATTTGCCACTTTACTTTGTATTTATTTTTTGCTTTTTATATTTTGTTTCTTTTCCAATTTTAATATCATATTTATTGCATATTTCTATGATACCTTTCCCCAACATTCTCCTTATGGTTCTCTTATTTGATCTTCCACTACCTCCTTAACTAGTCGTTTGTCATTCGATATTACGGTGTTATGAAAAAGCATCACCTTTTTATACTCTATTCCTCCAGTTCTTCATTTTTTTTTCTATTATTACACCCCATGTCCCAATATTCGCAAACATTGGAGGTACTACTTTTGTTTCACAGATCTTTATTCTCACTAGCAATGACAAATCTCCTACTCTGTTACTATCTCCATACTTCCCTAACTTCTTGTACCATGCATTCCAGGTTTCTCGTTGCTCCCTCCACAGAACGATGATTGTGGGCACACTACTAGAAGCGTAGACGGCGCAAAACGTTGAAATCTGGTGGACATTCATCGTCATTTGTTACCTCCTACACAGACGGCATAGCTTGCATATTATTACTTCTAACTTCCAGGGCCTGTCTAATATATTAGGCAATATCTTTAGTTGATGTCTCAAAATTCCTTAATTCTATGTCATTGCTTATAAATTTTCTTAATTCATTACAGCTAAAAATATGCTCAGCTGTATCATCTGGCTTTAAAAAAAAAAAAAAGAAGAAAACCTTTCATTATCATTCATGTTTCTATTATTAACTTTTAATTGTATCATATTCAATCTTGTTTTTATAATTATTACTGCTTTCTTAGTCAAGTTCTCCTATGTAATCTCTTCTCCCATTACCATTTATAAACATTAGTTTAGTCATCTCTGCCTTATTCTTCTATTTTTCTTTTAATTTCATTTGCCACTTTACTTTTTATTTATTCCTTGAGTTCTTTCTTTATATGCTTTCTTGCCAGACACTTGGTCTTGATTATTTTTAAGATATATTACATTAATATGAGGGGTATAAAATGAGAAGTGGACTCGCTAGGGAAGATAATAGAAAAGGTAAAACCAATTGTCATTTGCATCATTGAAACTCACACGAAGGAGGGAGAAAATTTGAACATAGCTGGTTATTGAACTTAATAACAGAAAATCAAATGGCGGAAGAGTGATGATTGCAGTAAAGAAAGAATTGGAACATGTAACCGTGGAAATAAAAAGGTATATAAAACTATAGTTATGAGTCTCGGTGGTTGAAAATTGATAATGGGAAAACTAAAGTTCGAATATAGGTAATTCATGCTCCACAAGAAAATAAAACAAAAATAAACTATTTATAAAATATACACAGATCAATAAGAGGGGAATTAATAATATTAAATAGCAAAGAAAAAAATGTAGTCGTAATGGGAGACTCCAACTGTAAAGTAGGAAATATAAAAAAGGCAATAATGAAGAGATTTCAAAATCTAGCAAAGTGTTAATTGATCTGGCAAATGAGTCCAATATGATAATTGCCAATAGTAACTGGAGATGCAGAGGAACATAGACTAGAGCTGAAAAAGATAAGAGAGTGATCGATTATGTTCTAATTAGGGAAGGAGATGAAGGTATTAGTAGCATGGCAATAGATGAAGATAAGGTGTGATGCATATAGGATATCAAAAGAGATTGGGAATTCTGATCTCTGTGCGATCCTACTTGAAATGAAATGGTTGACCTTAAACAAGAACGAAAGAAAAGACAGCTACAAAGTAGTATGGAATCAAATGAAAGTAAATAAAGATAAAAAAATAGTGAAGATTGTCAAAGAAAAGGGTGATATACGAAAAAAAGTATTCAAAATGGCAAGAAAAAGTGCAAGAAATAATAAGAAAATGTAGTATTAAACAATCAGGAAAACCAAGAAGTCCAAAGAATTAAGGAAATTAATGAAACTTAAAATAATCATAAGAAAAAAAAAATGATCCATCTTGGAAAGGAAAACAATGAGATAAAGAGAAGAACTACTTCAGGAAAGCCTCTTAGACTCATATATACGAGAAGAGAACCAAAGAGAGGAAGGTCTAAGAACGATCAATGAAGTAGAGGATATCAAAGTATCAGGAGTGAACATCACAGCTTTCTGGGAATTCAAGAAGACAGTAGATCGAAAACCACTAATAACTGCGCAGCTATCATAGGAAAGGATGCAGAAATAATAGAGGAAGTTGAAGAAATGAAAGAAAGAATATGAGGAATTCTATATTGATTTATTCAAGCTAAAAACTCCCCTGAGCAAAGAGATCTTGTCAGAAGAAATTATCAACTTATTCTATGAATGGCTGTCAGGAAGTGACAGGGTGAGATCCAGCAACGAAGAAAAATATAAGATATCAATAAACAGAAGCCATCGTAAAAAGCCTGGAAGACAAGTACACAATGGACAGGCAAGGATTTAACAATGTTATGATAAAAATGATGGGAAAAGAAATAACAGAAAGCCTGATGTTGGTCCTAACAAAATACACGAAAAAAAATACGTATTTCAAAAGAGTCGGATAAGATGTGGATACTCTCATTCCACAAAAAAGGAAATAAGATAGAATCAGAAAATAAAATAGGAATATTTATTACAAGCATAATTAGCAAGATTTTTGGGAAAATAATGATGGAAAAATCAAAGAACAGATTTATTCAAGAAAGAGATGAGTAAGTTCCAGTGTAGAGGCATTGAAGGAAGGTCGACGGCCGATCATCTGCTAACTCTGAATGCAGTAATCGACTATAATGCCTATTTGAGAGGATCAACGTACGTATGGTTTTGTGATGCATATAAACACTTTGACAAGCTAGACCGGAAAGATTGCATCAAAGAAATGGGGAAAATGATAAGATGAAAGGAAGCACCGATAGTTAAGGAAATAAATAAAAAGGTTAGAGTGGCAGGGACAACAGAAAACAGAGATTGAAGGAATAACAAGACAAGGAACTATATTGGACCCAAAGTATGCAGTATCGTTACTGACAAAGTTCAAAGCATTAGTAGAAAAATATAACGTTGATATAGAAGATTGAAATTGAATCATTGGTATTTGTAGATGATATTATGTTTCTCGCAGGCAGGAAAAATGGAGTAAAATGTGCTATATGTAATTGTCTTAGCTAGGAGATCTTAAAGAAGTTCACAATCAATACCATCCCCCCAACCCCCCAAAAAGAAAAAATAAGGAAGAAGAAGAGATTAAAACAAAAGTGAAGAATGGGCCAGTAAGTATAATTAAGGAATAAAAGTATCTTGGACAGTGGTACACCGAGGAAGGAAACAGAAGCCGGATGGCCGCGTATATGGCCCAAGAAATACGATAATATGAAGATATGAGAAAAGTAGAAAAAATGGTATTAGAAGCGAGAAATAAAATATATGAGACATTAGCAGTACCAACAATATTGACTAATATGGAGACCTGAAGTGAAATAAGAGATAAAGACTTAAAAGATCTGGAAAACCTTCAATATAGGATAATAAGAAATATGTATGGATAACTAGCAAGAACTCCATGTGGGGGCATCTTTGCAGAAACAGGAATATGGTCAGTGTCGTGCAGAATAGAATAAAAGAATTGATGCTCTTCCATAACATCGTAAATTCTGATGAAAAGAGACTACTATTGAGATTCATAAAAAGAAATTACCTACAGCCTTATATCAGAGATACGGATATAGATAAGGCAATCCTTGTAATGAAGGCAAAACTAAATATGCTCAACCTAAAAGAAAATTTCAAAGGAAAATACAAAGATGATGTGCGTGACCTATGCAAAGATGAAGATACTACAGAACATTTATTTTCATATCCAAAAATTAGGACAGCTAATGAAACAAGACATAAACGTGGGTATGTTGCAATATTGTAGCAGGGATCTGGTTGCAAACATAAGAAGGACAATCTACATGAAAGAAGAATTTAAGAATACCAAACTTACCACAATAGGTTGCAAAAACTGATGATAGCAAGGTATTATCCTAACTGATTTCAAGGTAGAAGGGGATAAAATTAAAAATTGAGAATTTCATTAGTAATGTTGTTTATGGTACAGGTAAAATAGCTTGATTGTAGTAATAAGTATGAGCTTAGAAGCTTTGTACCTATCTCATGTGATAGACTACCCACCAGCTTATTTTGAGGAGTGAGCAGTTAGGAACCTGGAACTAGGGGATATAAGCTTGAACATACCGAAGCATTTACTTAATTTCTTGGGCTCAAGCCATGTTGTCCTGATGGAAGGTTCCTTAAAAATTCTCTTAAGGATATCACATAATATCAGGGGACGTATTTCTTGATACGACACATGGCAATCTTCACCCCGAATAGAATTTTCGCTCTAAGGGGGAAGAGTGGCGATTTTGAAGGGGAGCCGTTATCAAGGTTACCCGGTGTATCCCCTTTCCGTACTACTACAGGGCCTAAAATGGCTACCCATTCCTTTGTTAGTAGCGAATTACGCACGGTGTATCTCCCACTTGCTCTGGGTGTTTTTGTTACTAATATCTGGATTTATCATGCATTCTCCAGCATCTTCAGCCTCTGGAAAGTTGAGCATTTAATCTTTCCTGTGTATGATTTTTAGCTCCCTTCTCACAGTTAAATTAGCATAATTTAGTTGTGTTAATCAGAGCTTAGCCGTTCACCGGGGGCGCCATTTTGGACGCTGTCGTTCGCCATATATGCCTAATTTAGTCAGTAGAATGATGTTCCTGGTATTTAGCTTTAATGAATTATAGCTATTTAGGCAAATTATACTAGTGAAGATAAGATCATGCACGTATATTTTCTCTTCCTTACAATGTGTCGATCGTATATGTTAGAGTCTCGGCGATATAGCGTAGCCAAGATCTTGACTCGCACTAGGCTAGCCTACGTGTTTTAGTATACTTTCGTACATTATCCCCGTTTACCCTCTTGTATCATTTTATCAATTCAACAGGAGATAGTATATCTCCTAGAATTACCTATATAATTTGGTACTCGTCTCTTTTAGAGATTTAAGGGTAAACCCTACCTTCCCTCTGAGTGTTGCCATTAGGCGACAACCCTATCTTGGTCTTGCCATAGAGTAGCGTACTCCGGTTTGACTAGGCTAGTCTTTTCTGTCTTCCCTCTTTGTTGGTGAGCATCCCGGCCTTGATTTACGACAGTAACTCAGAGTATTCAGTCTTGATGTCGGCAACTCTACTGCCGGGGGAGTAGTCACTCCCCTGCAGGTTTACAGTTGCAGTCATAGGAAGCCTAGCTTCCCTAGCCCATATCCGAAAGTGGTAGTACACTGCCACCACCTTCTCCCTTGCGGTCTAGAAGACATATCTTGTTTCGGCAAATTCTTGGGCTGAGGAATTGATATTCTTCTGCCGGCCAAGACAGCGCCAATATTGAAACGATTTTTCTGAGATCGTGACCGAAAGCGGGAGGCAATTATGCCAACTTCTTCCGACATGACACACAAGACCCTTTCCCTTCCCCTCTCTGTCCTTTAGGGATGGCCTAGCCATTGCAATATCTTTGGCCGGTATCCTACAATCTCCCCGCTCGCCGGGTGGGTTGTGTTGCTGGCCGGGTTCCTACATAGGCGGCTAGATTGCTGCTTCGACCTTCCCCCTACGGACGCAAGGCTCCAGGAAAGGTTGTGCCAGCCATGACGGCTACCGGTGGGAAACCCTGATGTCTTTGAGTGTTCTGCAGTCCTCTCTTGGACTGCCATCCACAATCCCTGGAACCGGCAGAGTAGCCAGCAACAGACCCTGTGGTTGGATGGAAGCTAGAATAATATATTCCCCCCTTCCATTTGAACCCTCATTCTGGAAGAAGGCAGTAGGGACAGTAGCCCCTACACCCTTACTTATTGTACTAACTATAATTATAAGGTAGCCCTTCTCTCCATGCTTTCTCTCTCTCTATTGGCTAGTGCCGTCAGGTACTAGCCTAGCCGGCAGCATGCCGGCGGAACTACAGTATAAGTTTATACAGTAGCCAGTATTTCTGCAGTACAGTACACACTGCAGGCAGAAAACCATAGTATATATTATACAGTAGTTTATATTTCCCAACATAGTCTGTGTGTCCTCTCACAGTCCATTGTTGAGACCAATTACAATATTGAAGTGAAGTATTTCTTCAATACCCTGATGAGCCATAGGTCATCAGAACTTATATATTTTACCCTACAATATTAATATTACTTTTAGAAGGGTTAGTGCTAGTATACACTAATTTTAGCTCTGGAGATTAGAGCTCGTCCACTCTAGTTTTTCCTTAAATAAGGAAATTCTAAATATTAATGTTGAGGGAGGTCGCAGCAATTGGCTAGACAGGAGGTGCAGCAATACCATTTTATGCATGCATAAATGATTTATCAAGTGTGATAAATTACCATATACTCATTACATTTTCCTTTCTTTACAGGAGGAGACCAAGGTGAAATGCGAAGTTATGTACTGTAACCACAAGAGTAGGGACTTTTGTGGTCACACTATGTGCAGGTCTCATACCCCCTGCTCAATCACAACCGAAACCTTGAGGTATTGGGACCCCAAGGACTGTAACATCTGCTCAGCCTTGATGACCGGGGGTTTCGGAGATCCCAAGTCGATGGAGTCGAGGGACGCTGCAAGGGAAAAGTTTCGGAGATGGGTATGAGGGTTCCAGAAGAACTCTCCGGGACGGTACCTTCCCAACAACATGATGAGAAGCATGCTGTTCCCGAAGGCAACAGCTGATGCCGTCGTACCCCAGGCACAACCCGGGCCTCCTTGCATCCAGATTGCAGTTGAGGCCGACATCAACGAGGCGATGAAAGGCTTGGACATCCATCAGGAGAGGATGTCTGAAGTGTCCTCGGACACAGAAAAGGATCTCCTTCAAGAGGATCCTGAAGAAGAGTTGGCCCTACCACCCGGAGGAGATGAGGACCTTAAGTCGACGGAAGCGGAGGACCCCCTTCTGTCTGTGTTGACATTCCATCCAGCACCGTCCACGTCTTCGGCTCCTACCCCTCCATTAGACTCGTGGGTCAAGCGGTTATGGCCCAAATTACGATGCTAATGGATACTCTACGTAAGGAAAACGTAGATATGAAGAAGGAAATGACGAAGGAGTTCCGCAAAGCAACTCGGATAGTCACTTCCCGTGGGTCTTTCAAGCGACCTAGAGTACAGGACCTGCCACCTTGCTCCAAAACGAATCCATGGAGGTATGCAGAGTTCATGCCAATTACGAATGGGAAACTCTACATTTAGGAGAAGAAGGGAGCCGTCCACCTGGACGACATCGAATTTTGGCCAAACTTTGCGGCTTACACGGAGTGTTTTATCCGGCTGAAGAGTGAGCCAGTGTCTAAAGAAGAGACGGAACCAAAGGAGGTCATGGTTTTCAACCACAACAAGGCACAGGCTCTCTTAATGAGTAGCCTAAAATAGGCAGAGTATACCAACTCTAGAGTTTCTGCACTGAGCAAGAAACACCCTACTTTTCTTGCTCCTTCTTCAAGAGCTTTCCCCTTCTCGTCGAAAGCTCTCCAAAGTGTGATGAAGGCTATTGATGCAGGCAAACCATGTCCTACGCTAGAGGAGTGTAGGCCATTGTCTCTGGCCTTGCCCACAGATGAGAAGGAATGGAAGGAGGTCCACCTAACTTTCTCAATCTCGAAACTCGATGCAGACATCGCAGGACAGCAGTTCAGCGAGAACCTCCCGAAGTTGTCTGACTTTCTCCTGAGAAGAGAACAGGAGACATAGGAGAGGCTAGCCGCTTCTCTTTCCCTCCAGAACTGCATGGAGATGTGTGCAGGCGCTCCTAGTACCCCAGACATGTACACAGTCCTGGCCAAGATGCATATGGCCATTTTAGTCAAGGACTTGTACGCTTTCGTGAAGGCCAGGAGGGCCTGCAGGGAGTTTGTGTTTGCCAACGCAACGGTCAAACACGAACCCAGGAAGCTGATTACGTCTTGTATCTGGGGCAAGGACCTCTTCCCAAAGGAAGTAGTCCAAGAAGTCGTCAAGAAAGCCACCAGGAAGAATAGGAATCTTCTCCAAAAGTAGGGCATTTCTTCGAAGAGAAAATCTATCTCTGATGCTGGTCCCCAACCTAAGAGGAAGACAAAGAAGCCACGACTACCTTTTCGACCGTACAACATCCCACGGTCACCATGACCACGATGCCCCAAGTGGTTGCTCAACCACAAACCACCTTCCAAGTGGTGCCTCAACAGCTGGTAGCCCAGTCACCAGCCTTCAACCAAGGTTTTGAGAGGCACACCACTACCTTTCGCCCGAAAGGAAGAGGATTTAGTCAGGGCTCCTCAAGAAACCCCTCACGAGGCAGGGGAGGACGTGGTCAGGGTGGCAAACACTCAGGACCATCCAAGCAATGAGATGCTCCAGGTAGGAGGGAGACTCCTCCACTTTCAGGATCGTTGGACCTTCGATCCCTGGGCCCAAAGCCTAATAAAGAATGGACTAGGATGGAAATGGAACAAAACTCCACCTCCATTTCCTCAGTTCTTCCAACACTCCACCCCCTTATTGGAAGAATATACTTTAGAAGTCTTGAACAAGAAGGTTATAAGGAAAGCAAAGTCCATCAAATTCCAGGGAAGGCTGTTTTGTGTTCCCAAGAAGGACTCGGACAAACTCAGAGTCATTCTAGACTTATCGCCACTCGACGAGTTCATCGAGAACAACAAGTTCAGGATGCTAACCCTTCAACACATAAGGACCCTGTTACCGAAAGGGGCGTACACAGTCTCAATTGACCTGGCAGATGCTTACTGGCACCTTCCAGTCAGTTGCCCCCTCTCCTCCTACCTAGGATTCAAGGTACAGAAGACAAAGTATATCTTCAGAGCCATGCCCTTTGGACTAAACATAGCCCCAAGGATCTTCACAAAACCTGCGGACGCATTCGTACAACAACTACGCCTAGAAGGTGTTCAGGTAGCTGCATACCTGGATGACTGGCTGGTGTGGGCAGCATACAAGACTGCTTGTCTGCAAGCATCCAAGAAAGTGATCCAGTTCCTGGAACATCTAGGATTCAAGATCAACCACAAGAAGTCTCGCCTCTCTCCAGCTCAGGAGTTTCAATGGCTGGGAATCCATTGGAACTTGTAGTCACACCGCCTCTCTATTCCACCAAAGAAGAGGAGAGAGATCGCGGGTTCTGTCAAGAGACTACTGAAATCCAACAGGATCTCAAGATGCCAACAGGAAAGAGTACTGGGCTCTCTCCAGTTTGCAGCATTAACAGACCCAGTGCTAAGAGCACAGCTGAAAGATGCGTCAGGAATCTGGAGAAGATACGCATCAAACACTCGAAGAGATCTACAGAGACCGATACCTAATTTACTACGATTAGTTTGAAAAGCAGGATGCTGTAAGCCCAGGGGCCCCAACAGGGAAAATATCCCAGTGGGGAAAGGAAACAAGGAAAAAATAAATATTTTCAGAACAGCAACAACATTAGAATAAATATTTTCTATATAAACTATAAAAACTTTAGCAAAACAAGAGGAAAAGAAATAGGATTGAATAGTGTGCCTGAGTGTACCCTCAAGCAAGAGAACTCTAACCCAAAACAGCGGAAAACCCCAGTACAGAGGCTATGGCATTACCCATGACTAGCGAACAATGGTTTGATTTCGGTGTGTCCTTCTCTTAAAAGAGCTGCTTAACCATAAGTATTGTTATTTTATTTTTCTTTTCGCCTCGGCCGATGTCTTCCAACCCCTCAATAAAAAACAGAGAAGACATTTTCTTGATGAGAAAGAAAAGAACCAGTTGTCGGACTCGGATACTAGTTTAGATCAAGAGTAGTTACGAAATGAGGCATCGTAGAGGAAAAGATGGGGACAGACCCATCTCTTCTTTTCGAGGGAGGGGGGGGGGGGGGGGGTGTCAAAGAGGCCTCCGTTTCCGGTCATATAAAAAGGCCTTTGTCAGCATCATAAAAGGCCTTTGGCTGTTTGCCAACACTAATTTTAAAGGCTTTTAAAGGCCACTCATGAATGGCAGAGGCAAGGAACAATGCCCTGGAATTCCATAATGAATGGGTTTCCAGATCTCTGGATTGGCTGTTCTTATTTGGCTTTGGAGAAAACAGGGTGATTGGAACTTCACATAGGTGTCTTGAGGATTGCATTTTTATGTATTGTTAAATTAGTTGTGATAAACTGAGTGGGATGAGAAGATCAGAAAAATGACTTGGTGTTAAAAGTCTAGAAACAGAGTTTTTTATTCGTTATTTTACCGGGTCATTGGTTTAAAGGCTGCTCATGAATGGCAGCAGCAAGGTACAATCAATGCCCTATAGACCTACCATATATACATATGATCAGCGCTGCTCCTACCCTCACCAAAGCTATAGTCAATTCTTTTTAGCGAGGCAGATTTGCACCGGCTCGCAGGGGTGCCCTTTTTGCTCGGAAAAGTTTCCTGCTCGCTGATTGGTTGAACAAGGTAATTCTAACCAATCAGATAGCAGGAAATTTTTTTGAGCTAAAAGGGCACTGCGGCGAGTCGGTGCAAATGCGCCTCATAAAAAAAAAAATAAAATGAGTATAGGACCAGGGAGGGTAAGGCAATGGCTGCTCATGACTCGGCAGGTAGACTTATAGACATCCCTAAAACCCCCATCCTTAGCTCACAAGGATGAAGAGATTGGAGACACAACAAGAAACTATAGAGTTTAAGGAAGACTCGACCTCGCGTCCAGCAGAACGCCAGGCAGGGACGTTTCCAATAGGCCACCACAAACACCCCGTGGTAATAAAAGGCCCTAGCTTTCGGCCATCTTTAAAGGCCTTGCTTATTGTTACCATTAAAGACCTTAGCTGTAGTAAGAATAAAAGCCTTAATTTTCAGGTTTATTGCTAAAAACTTTAGCTTTTATTTTGTTATCATTTTGTTACCATACAAACAGAGGTGACTAAGAAAGGGTCATGAATTTGGTGTCCGACAAAAACAGCCCAAATTGCATTGAAGGCATACAGGAAATTCGGGAAATTTAAGAGAATACGCTTTGAAAATTAATAGTATTTTTGATAAATAATAAGAGAAAACCCAAAGAGAGAGAGAGAGAGAGAGAGAGAGAGAGAGAGAGAGAGAGAGAGAGAGAGAGAGAGAGAGAGAGAGTTCTCTTTAGAGACTAACCAATAATAAATGATTAATTAATTATAATTTATCTAGAGAGAGAGAGAGAGAGAGAGAGAGAGAGAGAGAGAGAGAGAGAGAGAGAGAGAGAGAGAGAGAGAGAGAGAGAGAGAGAGAGTGTTCATTTAGTTTTCTCTCGAGACTAGCCAATAATATATGATTATTTATAAGTTACCTATCGTCATAACAGTGAAATACATATTGCAAACCAGAGAGAGAGAGAGAGAGAGAGAGAGAGAGAGAGAGAGAGAGAGAGAGAGAGTTCATTTAGTTATCTCTTGAGACTTACCAATAATAAGTTATCCAACGACATAACAGACGAACCAATGAAATAACTCTTAAACACTATAAAGACAGAGAGAGAGAGAGAGAGAGAGAGAGAGAGAGAGAGAGAGAGAGAGAGAGAGAGAGAGAGCAGGAAACGGTACTATACAGGATAACATCTTTTACTACATGAACAGCTTCGAGCGAAGCCTTTCCCACTGGGAAGAATAAAAAAGCGAAGAACAAAGAGTGAAAAAGAGAGGAGAATAAAAGAGGGAATAAAAGTATAGCAAGAAATGAATGATGAAGAGGGGAAGGGAAGAAAGAAAATAGAACTGAAAGAAAGAATAAGAGAAAAGAAGTAGAGAGTACTTTGATTCACAGACGGAAGCGAACATGTATGATACCCGCAGGAGATCCACAATTTTTTTTAGGATGAAATCATTGACCTGAATAAGTTAATTAGTAAAAAGGGAACTGATATTAAATATGAAGGGATTTTCTTAATTAGAATTTCTTTGTGTGTGTATATATATATATATATATATATATATATATATATATATATATTATATATATATATAATATATATATATATATATATATATATATATATATATATATATTATATATATATATATATATATATATATATATATATATATATATATTTATATATATATATATATATATATACAGAGAGAGAGAGAGAGAGAGAGAGAGAGAGAGAGAGAGAGAGAGAGAGAGAGAGAGAGATAAATGAAGCGATTTTTAATTACATTTATTTCACTATATATATATATATATATATATATATATATATATATATATATATATATATATATATGTCTTAAAAAACAAATACAGTAAACGAATATAAAGCAAAATCCTTAATATAACTATCAAATAACACGCAAGTTATAAATGCAAGTAATAAATCCAAACGAGAAAAAAAAAGAAAAAAAAAGGGGGGGGGGGGGGGGGCAACCAGTAACCCAAGACGTGAGTTAACTCAAATGTATTAGCAGCTATTAATTTTGCAACTCTGTTTCAAATCGTGTATAAAAGTGACCTCGGGACGAATTCAGAGGACGTGAGGAGACTGGGAAGCAAAAACAGAAGAGAAGTGCTCTATTTGTTAACCCTTACACTACTATTGGTGACGTAGCAAAAATTTGAAAAAGTGAAATATCTTTTAAAATCACCTGAAACATATTATTATTATTATTATTATTATTACTAGCCAAGCTACAACCCTAGTTGGAAAAGCAAGATGCTATAAGCCTAAGGGATCCAATAGGGGAAAATATCCCAGTGAGGAAAGGAAATAAGGAAATAAATAAATGATGAGAACAAATTAACAATAAATCATTCTAAAAACAGTAACAACGTCTAAATAGATATGTCATATATAAACTATTAACAACGTCAAAAACAGATATGTCATATATAAACTATAAAAAGACTCATGTCAGCCTAGTCAACATAAAGACATATGCTCCAACTTTGAACTTTGGAAGTTCTACTGATTCAACTACCCGATTAGGAAGATCATTTCACAACTTGGTAACAGCGGGAATAAAACTTCTAGAATACTGTGTAGTATTGAGACTTATAATGGAGAAGGTTGGTATTCATTGGAAAGGTCTTGATGTAAGCTTCCCAATAAAAGGCAACAAGCTATATAGAGTATGTGTGGTTTTGAAAGATTTTGCTGCGTCAGAAGTTTTGCTGAATCCGCCACTGGCAGTGAAAGGGTTAAAGTACAGAAGTGGTCTATATATTAAAGTAGAGAAGTGGTTTATATATTAAAACAGAAGAGAAGTGGTATATATATTAAAGTACAGGAGAAGTGGAACGGAAAGAATAGAACTAAGCACGAAAGAACGGATTTTGAGCGAAGCGAAAAATCTATTTTTGGGTGAGATAGCCATGGCGTCCTGATGGAAGGTTCCTTTTTGGTAGCTTCCTTGGGTATAAGACTACTAAGATATTCCCAGAGAATTTAACCACAGGTTATCACAGAATTCTAACTTCTGGAGCGAGTATCTCAAAGGTTTCCCTTTAAGACATCGTAATACAACAGGGGACGCATGTCTGAACGCGCCACATAGCTATCTTCACCCCGAACAGAGTTAATGCTTCGGTGTGTAAGGACTGAGAATAGCTGGGAGCCGTTCCACAGCCAATCTCACTCGTGGCTACTACTGATACTCGAGACGTAAACAAACGGACGCCATTGCTCTGATGACGTCACGCCCGTCTTCATCCTGAAGCCAGTTGCTGCCCATCACCATGATACAGTAGCACAGGGTGGGAACAAACTGGACGAAGTAGTAGGGAGGGTCCATCAGGACGCCATGGCTATCTCACCCAAAAATAGATTTTTCGCTTCGCTCAAAATCCGTTTTTTGGGCTCAAGCCATGGCGTCCTGATGGAAGAGTACCAGAGAATCAATGTATCGTGGTAGATTTTCCCCTAGTATTAAGTGCCAAGGCATTGACAAAACAGCAAAGTAATCTTAAATAAAGAACCATAGGGAAGAAGTATCCTGCCCCCCTTGGCAGTGAAGTTCCCATGGGCTATGCCGACGTCAAAGTGGTATTGAAGGGCTATTCATCCTGATAGAAGAACTTGAAGAACTTAGAGATGAAGCTGAATGTTTGGTATTTGTATAGGAACATTCTGAAATTAGATCAGTGGTGGTTGGACACTGTGTATAGAGTTCATCTCTTGGGTATCAAAAGTAAGTATTCGTGTAGGAACCTTACTTAGTCAGAGTGAATATAATTTAGGATTAGACATCTTAAATTCTTCATAACCATAAGAAAGGAGGAATAAATAAAACTATGACAGGTATGTATTTCATAGTAAGTAGGAGCTGATTGAGACGCACAAGTAATAAAATAGAAATTTTATTTCACAAATGCAGAAATTGATTAATTTACAGCAATAAGTAAAGTTCATTTACAGTAATTATAATGTACATAGAAATAAAGGCTTGCTCTTGAATCTGAAAAGGAATTTCAGGATTATTAGTAGGTACTCGTTCTCGAGGAACGCAAGTCTTTAATTAAAAACACATCATGCTCAAGGCATGCGGCACTTGTGTGACACTATGACATTTCACCTGGGATAAGAACAGTTATAAAAGCACTAAGTGTTTTTCAACATCACTATGAATCGCTCGAGGGTCAACATAGGCACCCGAAGAGTTAGAGTCCCAAGTAACTCACTGTTCTACGCAGAGTTAGGTGCAGGTTTCATAACACTACCTGCGGCTACCACAAAATGTTTGACTTCGTGCACTTGTTTCGCATAATGTTTAAAGAAAACTCGCGAGGACTTCCAGCCCGTGAAGTTTTTAAGGCTTTCAAAGTCCATGCTCTGAAAGAAATTCAGAGATGATGCCACTTTTCTAGGATCATGACCAGCGGGTGTACTGTTCGGATCCGCTCTGCGAATGAAGTAGGTGATTTTCGCTCTTAATTGTTTCAGTGACAGGTCGCTGCCCGATGTTTCTCCTTTGAAGAGTTGGCCTCCACCAAAGTTTGAAGTTCTGCGAAGATAGACCTTGAGGCTCTCTAATGGACATAGAGAGACATCCTCCTTCAGGGGGCATATTCTCCAAGGGCCCCATCTTTTGGTGGGTAATTCATTTTTAGCGAGAAACGTCGGATCAGGGGAGAGGGTAACTTCTCCTGAATCGGTAAACAGGATGTGTCCTTCTTCTCTTGATAATGCCACTATTTCGCTGACTCGAGCTCCCGAAGCGAGAGCAAATAAAAATATAACTTTCTGAGTCAGATCCTTGAGAGGGCATGAATCATTGTCCAAGTTGGAGGCGAAATGGAGTACCTTGTCTAGTGACCAGGAGATCGGTTTCGGTGGGGGTGCTGGACGTAGGCGAGCACATGCTTTTGGTAGTTTGTTGAAGATGTCGTTGGACAGATCAATTTGGAAAGCATATAGAATTGGTCTAGTCAAGGCTGATTTGCAGGTTGATATCGTATTAGCTGCTAATCCCTGTCCATGAAGGTGAATAAAGAAGGACATGCAGAAATCAATCGTGATTTCTTTAGGATTTTTTGTCTTGACAAAGGAGACCCATTTCCTCCAGGATGATTCATATTGCCGTCTCGTGGATTCGGTCTTGTATTCCTCTAGGAAGTCCAGACTTTTCTTCGAGATCCCAAACCTCTTCTTTGCGGCAAGGGAGAGAAAATCATGAGATGAAGGTCCTTGATTTTCGATGATGAAGCGAAGACAGTCGACTTCTGTACTTGTTGAGAGAGAACTGGGCCCGGGAGAGGGGTCAGCTTGGGCTGCAGCTCCAGGACCAGGGGTTACCAGTTGCTCCGGGGCCACTTGGGAGCCACTAGGGCCGCTGTCCCTTTGAAGGTTCTCAGTTTGGAGAGGACTTTCAACAGAAGGTTGGTGGGAGGGAACAGGTAGATCTTGGACCATCTGTTCCAGTCCAGTGACATAGCATCCACTGCTTCTGCTTTGGGGTCCTCGTACGGGGCTACGTACAGAGGAAGTTGATTGTTGTCGCTCGTTGCAAAGAGATCTATCTGAAGTTCTGGGACTTGGTGAGAGATGAAGGAGAACGATCTTGCGTCTAGAGACCATTCCGACTCTATCGGGTTTGTCCGAGATAGAGCATCCGCTGTCACGTTGCGGAATCCTTGTAGGTGAACTGCAGACAGGTGCCACTTCTTCTTCTCTGCCAGATGGAAGATTGGGAGAAGCACCTGATTTATCTGGGGCGATCTTGAGCCTTGGCGATTGAGACAACGAACTACCACCGAGTTGTCTAGGGTTAGACGGATGTGGATCGAGGGCGGCGGGGATAACTTCTTCAGTGTTAGAAGGACCGCCATGGCCTCCAAGATGTTTATGTGGAACGTCTTGAATAGGGGAGACCAGGTACCTTGAACCTGTTTCTGGTGGGAGTGACCTCCCCAACCTTCCAGTGAGGCATCCGTGTGGATGTTGAGTGATGGAGGAGGGTGTTGGAGAGGAATGGACCTTTTCAGGGCCTTTTCTTCCGACCACGGCTTTAGGAGGCGTCGCAGTCTGTTTGGAAGCCGTCTCTTGAGGTCTCTTCGAGCGATGGATGCCGAGCGTCTCCAGACTCCCGCGGCATCCTTTAGCTGTGCACGAAGCACTGGGTTTGTCACTGAGGCGAACTGTAGAGAGCCTAGAACTCGTTCCTGCTGTCGTCTTGAAATGCGTTTGGATTTCAGTAGTCGCTTGACAGACCCTGCTATTTCCTTCCTTTTCTTCTGGGGGATGGAAAGGCGGTGTGACTGAAGGTTCCAGTGAATTCCCAACCACTGAAACTTCTGAGCTGGAGAGAGGCGAGATTTTTTCTCGTTGATCTTGAATCCCAGGTGTTCTAGGTACTGGGTAACTTCGTTGCAAGAATTTGCACACTCTTCGGGCGATGGAGCCCAGACTAGCCAGTCGTCGAGGTAGGCCATCACCTGGACGTTTCTTAGGCGGAGTTGTTGTACTATGGCATCCGCCAGTTTTGTGAAGATCCGAGGGGCCACGTTGAGGCCGAAGGGCATGGCCCGGAAGGCGTAGCTTTTCCTTTGGAGTCGAAATCCTAGGTAGGAGGAAGCGTGATGGTTCATTGGAACGTGCCAGTAGGCATCCGCCAGGTCTATAGAGACCGTGTAGGAACCTTGAGGCAGAAGGGTCCTTATTTGTTGAAGTGTCAGCATCTTGAATTTGTCGTTCGCTATGAACTTGTTGAGGGGGGATAAGTCCAGAATGACTCTGAGTTTGTCTGAGTCCTTCTTGGGGACACAAAACAGTCTCCCTTGGAACCTGGTGGACTTTACCTTCCTTATCACCTTCTTGTTCAAGAGGTCTAGAACATATTCTTCCAGAAGGGGGGTTGATTGTTGGAAGAATTGCTGGAAGATTGGGGGTGGTTGAGTCCAACTCCAGCCTAGACCTTTCTTGACGATGCTGTGCGCCCAGGGATCGAAGGTCCAACGATCCTGGAATTGGCGGAGTCTTCCTCCCACCGGAAGCACTTCATTGCTTCTGGTGTCCCGAGGGCTTGCTGCCTCGGCCGCTAGCTCCCTTTCCTCCTCTACCTCTGGAGGGACGGCGAGATGCGTCTTTGCTTGCACCCCTGAATGAGCCTCTACCTTTGGCACGAAAGGTAGTTGATTGTTGCTCAAAGGCAGGGGTGAAGACCGGTGACTGTGACAACACCGGTTGGGGGACCAATTGAAAGGTCTGTTGTGGTTGGGCAACCACTTGGGAGGTAGCGGGTCCCGGAAACTGACGTCTTTGCTGACGTTGCTGGGGTTTTGGCTTTTGGGATTTCCTCTTAGGCTGAGGTCCGTCGTCCTGAGAGGGTTTCCTTTTCCTGGACATGCCCCACTTGTGGAGAAGGTTCCTATTCTCCGTGGCGGCTCTGTCAGTGATTTCCTTCACAAGGTCAGAAGGAAAGAGGTGTTTTCCCCAGATGTTGGAGGAAATCAGCCTCCGGGGTTCGTGTTTCACGGTGGCACCGGCAAACACGAATTCACGACAGGCTCTTCGAGCCTTTATGAAGTGGTACAAGTCCTTCATTACAGTCAATAAGTGGGATTTGGAGAGTACCATGTAGTGGTCTGGTACTCTAGTGTCACAGGCCATAACTTCAAGTTGGACTTGATGAGATAGGGATGCCGCAAGCCTCTCCTTCGTATCTTGTTCCCGACGAAGGAGGTGATCGTTGAGCTTAGGGAGGTCTTCATTAAACTGACGTCCGGCGACGTCAGGATCGAGCCTTCCCACGACGAAAGTATGTTGAACATCTTTCCAGTGTCGAGCGTCAGGGGGGGTCACTATGGAGAAGGGTCTGCACTCCTCCAATGCAGGGCAGGGTTTCCCTTCATCCGCCGCTTTAAGGCATGCAGCTAAGGCCTTTTCCAAGAATGGAAGAACCGCAGTTTCAGGTGCAACGTAAGTAGGGTGCTTCTTGCTCAAGGCCGGAAGCTTAGAGCAGGTAAAGCCTCTACTCTTGAATGCGGCGGCTAGCATAGCCTGGGCCTTTGCGAGATCGAACACTATCTCTTCCTTAGGTTCGGTCTCTTCCTTCGAGGCAGGTTCGGAACGAAGCCGGACGTAACAGTCCGGGTAGGCCTCAAAGTTTGGGAAGAACTCCACGTCTTCCAAAGGGACCGTGCCGATCTTATCACTGACAAAGATCCTGCCGGTCGCAATAACCATATGCTCTGCATACCTCCACGGGTTGGCATGAGAGCAAGCGGGGAGATCCTTGACCGAAATCCTCTTCGGTTCTCTGGATCCTATCATAGACCTGATGGACTCCTGGTTCTCCTTCAGCCTGTCGTCCATGACGGCTCTAATCAGTCGGATCAATTCTTGAGTGGAAGAAGAAGGATCCGGAGTCGAGGAGGTAGACGGAATAGACATTTCCGTCGGTGTAGGAGTAGGAGGGGGGATGGACGGGGGAGCGACCTCTTGCTCCGACTCGGCGTATTCCACCTTGTCTTCGTCATCTTCGGCTCCTTGAGCCATAAGCGTTTTCTCCGTGTCTTCCGAGACATCCGAAATCTGTTCGTCATCTTCGGAATCCAAACGGCACTCGTGCATGGACTGAGCCATGACTACATCAGGTTCCACCGTAATTTGGACAGTGGGGATCACGTCTTTGGGTACCACTGAATCAGGGGAGGCCTTAGGGAACAACAGTGACCTCAGTTCTTCGGTGGCCAGGTACGGTCCGGTAGCATTTTTCTGGAAGCCACGCACCCACTTGCGCAGCTTTTCACGAGAAATGTCTCTAATCTCCGCTGAGGGAGGGTTATGGAAGGCTTCAACTAGGTGAGCCTGACAGACCGTACAGTTCAGTGGATTCCAAAACTTCAAATCCCCTTTCTTGTCTGCACAAGGGGCGTGAGTCCTGCAAGCCGTATGCCCGTAAAACTGCGGGCGTTTCACAGCGCAGAAGGCGATATCACACTTCATCTGCTCCTCCTGTGGAAGAAAGAGAAAATGAGTATGGGGGAGTCATAAGAATGGCTCTTAAACTAAGTTAATATTAATTATTAATTTTAACTTAATGAAAGGTGTGATGCATAGAGATTGAAATAGTAAAGGAGAACATGCTCCATGCATCTCGCCCGGCTGGTTACCGTAAGCTTGGTCCCTGGATAATCCGAGTGACCGAAGGCACCGGATATAATTCCTTAGAGCTCCATAGTATTTTGGAATTCTGTGGAAAAATCCAAGGGCAAGATTGGGACCGAGATCATTCGGTCCCAAGTTAGGGGCTAGAAGGCCTTTTTTAAAGGTAACTGCTTCTGGCAACCAGCCGTGCTAAGATGCACGTAGCATGCTGGAATTAGAAGAATGCAAAGAGACAGCATGATCACTAACAGAGCAGTACCAAGGTCCTGATCTTAATAGTAGAAACAGTCTATCTGTTTGCGATATAGGGCTATCATTGTCATATGATAGCTACAGGAAGGGGGTGCAAGTATTCTTGACGCCTCCGGGGGCATCTGGCAAGCCGCCGGCATGCCGGAGCTCGCTCCAGCAGAGATTCTGGCATTAGGACAGACAATGTTCAAAGTCAGTCAATTACCAGGATGGCGGCCGCCGGCACAACGGCGGCACGCCGGAAGGGAGCGGCGGCTCCGGCAGTCGGAGGATGCCGGATTGGTGACTGGGATAAGGATGGTTAAAGCTGTACCGGGTTGCCGGCAGTAGATGCCGGCACTCCGGTGGCCGACCGGCGAGCGGACGACAAGCTAGGAGGAGGAGAGCCGCCGGTAGTAGCCGGCGGCAGCCGGCAGTCCCTCGGTACACGGGGGGCTGGCGGCAAGGTAGGGAGAGTCACCAAAGTAGGAGGCAGGTATTGCCGACAGTAGAGGCGGCAAGAGACCGGCACCCGGATAGGGAGAGAGACAGGGGGGGGAGGGAAGGGATGCAGGAAGTACCGTCATGGACTCCAGACATCCCCCCCTTCCCTGAGAGGGTGTACCCATGATAGAGGCAGGCTCTAACATCCAGGAGCAGGGGTCACTGAGGACCGGGAGCAAGGTAGCCCAAGGGAGGGCTAGGGAACACCCAAAGGGGGGGGGGGGAGACTCCCATATGCAGAGCTATTCTAGCAACTAACCTTATAGGACACTATGAAGGTATATGTACCAGAGCGGACTGCACATGGAAGCTCGGGTAGCCCTACTATTCCACCCTAGGGAGGAGTTGTAGGACAGGGGACAGATGGGTATAGACTAACCTAAGCATAGGCTAGGCTAAACAAGAGATAGATGGGGAGGGAGAAGAGAGAAGTCTTCCAAGGAAGGGTTTCTGTACCAGAGCGGCCACTAGGGAAAGGGAGGACACTCCCTAACCTAAGATCAGGCAGATCGGCTAAAACGGTGCAAGAGTACAGTTTCAGCATGGAACAGAGAAACCTTCCTAACCCAACCTAGAGCAGGGCTAAAAGTCCTGAACTAGGAAAGGAAGAAGACATATCGCTATCGCAGGAAAGTCATAGACGATCCTAGCCATAGAGGTAGGGCTAGCCTAACCTCACTCTCGGACGCAACCCTAAGGGAGGTTCATTCCCTTAGGGAGGACAGAGAGGCGATATATACTCTATTAGACAATTGATCCCTTTACTCAGAAAAGGAATCAAGGCTAATTAGAGGGAATGCCAAGGCAGGGGATGAAGGAAGCATATTAGGGGTCCTACCAGTAGGTTAGGCTAGAAAGAGTCACTGACTAGCCTATCCCCTATATGGTCCCTGAAGGCGAAAACATTTGCATCACTGTCAAAAGTATTGTAAAATAATGCCACTATCTTCATAACTCAGCCTAGGATCACTAATAAATCATGCATGAACACTTGTATGTAGGCTCCTGGCCTGGGGGCTATAGTAGCCGACTGGTATGAGGTCAATCGATGACCGATAAAAGCGTCTAAACACGATATAAAAGTTCCTAGCTATTAAGACTAAATAAACTAATGTAATCGATTAGTAAATAAGGCCGGAAAAACGTTGTTGTGGCTAACTAAATAAGGCATGCATAACAACAACGATGCCATAAAATGGCGGGTCCAGTAGAGGCACAGCTCTGCCACAAAACAGCAATTATCTCGGAAAGTAATATTTACTTTACGGCCAGAGCTTAATTAAACAATACTGGAACCTTGTACTCAACTTTCCAGAAGAAGGCGAGGCTGAAGGTAACGACATAACGAAGATGCAAAACGATAAAGTTAACACAGGGAAAATCCGTCTAAGTAGGGCAGCTACTAAACAAAGGATGAAGACGGGCGTGACGTCATCAGAGCAATGGCGTCCGTTTGTTTACGTCTCGAGTATCAGTAGTAGCCACGAGTGAGATTGGCTGTGGAACGGCTCCCAGCTATTCTCAGTCCTTACACACCGAAGCATTAACTCTGTTCGGGGTGAAGATAGCTATGTGGCGCGTTCAGACATGCGTCCCCTGTTGTATTACGATGTCTTAAAGGGAAACCTTTGAGATACTCGCTCCAGAAGTTAGAATTCTGTGATAACCTGTGGTTAAATTCTCTGGGAATATCTTAGTAGTCTTATACCCAAGGAAGCTACCAAAAAGGAACCTTCCATCAGGACGCCATGGCTTGAGCCCAAAAAGAATAGATTATAGAACTAGAGGGGCATTCAGTAGAGAGCATGCCTCCGTCACGCCAAGCAGTCCTACTTTGCTATTAACTCCACTTCGTACCGATGTATTTTCTCCAAAATCTATCAGATTTGTCCTTCGGTCATACGCCACATATCCACCAAGTTTCATTAAAATTGGTTCAATAGTTTTTGTGTAATGTTCACACACAAAAAAAAAAAAAAAAAAAAAAAAATAACATCACGATTATTTTCAAAGTACTATTGCATACTTGTACTTAGATGTACTTCATCCAAAATTTCACAGATTCATCCTTGGGTCATACCCAACATGTCTACCAAGTTTGATCAAAATCGGTAATGTAGTTTTTGTGTAGTTACTCACAACGACAAAAGGGGTGAATACGCACCCTTCGCAGAATATATTCTATCAAAACATTTCACAGTTATGTTATTTAACTATTTTCTTCTGTTGTAACTTAAATAATTTTATTGCTTATATATTTAATAATCTGTTCTTTATTTCATCATTTGTTATCCCGTGCCCAGCTGATTTTCCTATCTTGGTCTTAGGGCTGCACACTGGCTAATAATAATAATAATAATAATAATAATAATAATAATAATAATAATAATAATAATAATAATAATAATAATAATAATAATATCATCACCTTCACAATTAATTTAGTAGAATTAGTACAATATTAACTAACTTGATCAATAGACGAGACACATTTTCTTCATGGTTTCTACTGATTAATAAAAATAAACCTTCCCATACCTGTACAGACATGGCCACTGCGTTGGGGCCTGAAAGTCCATTCAGTAGAAAGCAAAAAAAAAAAAAAAAGCGAGTGCTCTTATTGCCATTGCACCCAGTGAGACTCTTTCTACAATTGTGCAAAAAAGATTAATCAAAAGGTTCCATTTTATTCCTTAGGGTGGAATCTTGATTGGAATTACAATCTGTGGAATATTGAGTATTTAAATTCCACTGTGTAGTAACTGTAGTTTCTATAATAATATCGTGTAATGAATATTGTTAAATATTTGTTATATAAATATCTGAAGTATTATGATGAAAGAAAATAGCATAAAGAATTCACATTATTTTCTATTTATACATCACAATTCAAATACATATGCAAACATACAGGCATAGACGAATATATATATATATATATATATATATATATATATATATATATATATATATATATATATATATATATATATATATATATATATATGCACGCAACATATATGTATATACATAAATACACACATACATACATACATACATACACACAAAAACATATATATATATATATATATATATATATATATATATATATATATATATATATATATATATATATATAAGAGAGAGAGAGAGAGAGAGAGAGAGAGAGAGAGAGAGAGAGAGAGAGAGAGAGAGAGAGAGAGAGAGAGAGCGTTTTCACTGACAGATGTATGAAAATCATTATTACTTTAAAGGAAAAAAATATTGATATGAAAATTCAGGAGAAACCATTGATAAATAACAAAAAAGAAAACTCTGTTGAAAAAATAAACTGTGATGAAAGAGAAAAAATGAAAAAATAAAGATAATTACTTGAAACCATTTAAATTTTCCCAAAAAGAAAATTCTCGAACCCCCCCACCAAAAAAAAAAAAAAAATAATTCCAATTACTTTGAATTAAAAGAGAACTTTCCGAAACAGCATGAAAAAACCTATTAAATTTTCGAATACAAAACCATTGAATAGAAAGAAAGAAAGAAAAAAAAAACTAATAAGCATTTTCAAATGTTCCGAGAACTCTCGTATCTACGCCAAAAATAATCTATTTATGACTGTGTGATTAAACAGAGGAAAAAAACGTCGAAGTTATTAGGAGCCAAAGATCGAATGAGGTCGATTATAATCCGATCGACGCATAATGAATTTGCTGTTGTTACTCAAAGCAAATGATAAAAAGTCGTCTATTCAACTGCTGTAGCCTGCTATATAAATATATATATATATATATATATATATATATATATATATATATATATATATATATATATATATATATATATATATATATATATGTATGTATGTATATATAAAGGAGTTCACTCTGACTGTACCAATAATAAAAATGAGTTCCCGCTGGTTTGATGCGACTCATTAATCGTAATGAGTTTTCAATTTTATATATATTGTACATTTTTGGTTTCCAAGGAAATATGCCATTAAATGAAGCTGCTGGATTTCGCTCTAAATCGTTGAATAAGTGTGTACTGGATAGTGAAACTCTATTGAAAGAGGCTATTGAAAAGGTACAGTACCTTCGGTTGGTTAGAGAGGGCACATAAGTCCACACAGGGCTCTTATTCACTTCAACATCTTTAGAAAAGGGCCTGTGCAAGCATGAGACAAGGGTCCGTGTTGGCATGAGACATCTATATCAACTGTCTGATAGGCAAAGAAAGTCCTGACAAACCAGATAAACTTGCTAATAAGTAGAGTAAGGAGACAAATGTAGACCAAAATATGAAATTTGATAGTCAGAGGAACATATTTTTGAGTTCTCTTCTTCTTTCCCACTGTTATCCTTAGATTAATGGGTCGGTTGCCTGATGCTATCTCTAACAGCATAGGACATGCTTTATGATTTGGCAGAGGGTTTTTAAGATCGCATGCCCTCGCAGTCAAGAGGGAATAACATGTTATTCCGTCTTGCTCGCAGTCACTAAGCAAAGGCCTAGCTTTTGACTTAGTATTTCAACTGCAAGGCGGCAGCTGTCCTTTTAGTCATTTTCTATGACACGCAGGACGTACGTAGGTAGCAGTTTACATCCTTATTACAGGGCAAGAACTCATCGGCTGTAATTGATTGATTGATTTAAAGTTTTCAGGCATCCTGACATCTTCATTGGCTGTAAGTGGTCTGCTACAATCTTTTAAGGAAAGCAACTCATTGATTGTAAGTTGTATTCATAAATGCCAATCGTAATATTTCTTCTTAACTTGTAAGTTAAAGAGGAGACTTGTTATACAAAGCAACAGGGTGACTTATTTAGATTAAAAGCAATTTAGAGACAATAAATTCTTATTTGGCATCTTTATGGATGAAGGGATACGAGAAGTCACTGAGTGAAAGATGACCAGGTTTGATAGGATGATAGGGTACCAACAGGAGAAGATAATTCAGTAGTACCAAAAGATAAGACGAGAGAAAAGGATAAGAAAAAGGTTAGACATGTTGCTAATGAGCCTTATATGTGATTCATCATAGATTCACCTGTTAATATGAGTGCTTTGGTGACCGATGTAGTTATTGGTTCTCTGGATCCACAACTTGTTAAGGGAAAAACTTTATAAGAAGCTGTTTCAGGTCAGTTTTCTGATTGCTTGATATCACTCAGGGAAATTGAATCAAATGGTGTAAACATAACTTTTGTTTTTTTGTAATCAAATGGCAAATTCTAACATCTCAATATAAATAATGTCGTTGAATAAATAATTGCAAGATAAACTATTAAATAAGACTTGGTATCAAACTGACTAAAATAAAATAGTTTGCACCGAGAATGAACTTTTGAAGTTCCACCAATTAATCGATTTTATTAGAAAGATCATTACACAGATTAGTCGCAGCTGGAATAAAACTGTTAGAATACAGGATAGAATTAAGCCTTAAACATTATGAATACAATGCAGATGTCTTAAAACATCCAGAATACCGTGTACTATTAAAATTCAAAATTTCTAAAAAACCATGTAGAACTACAATGCAGAAATAAGTCTTAAAACACCCAGAATACTGTGTACAACTAAAATTCGAAACTTCTAAAAATACCATGCAGAACTAAGCCTTAAAACTTTTGCAATATATTACTGAATTGAGGCTTGTTAAAGATAAGACACACTAACTGAATTAAAATTTCAAACTTCTACATTAAAGCAACGTCATGTCGTAGTCATACCGCAACTTCTGAATCATGGGTGACTCTATTGTGTAACGAAATAGTCTGCATCATCATACACTGGATGCCCGCATGAAATCCCCCTAATGCAAAATTGCTTCAAATCCCCAAGTAATCCCTCAGCTGAAGGATTACGGAACGGAATCAGGCTTCAGCGAAAGCAGGATTACCTTTTCGGGGGCAGAGACTAATCAAGGATTCCGATATGAATCCCATTGTCGGTATGTGAAGGAATTTGTCATTTTCGGAAATATGTATGTCTTTGAAACTGTTCTATCGGGAACAAATATGAGGCAGCTTTCTGTGTTTCATTTACTATAAGATCCATCAACTTACTTTTAACTGCCAGATAACATTTTCCAGCACGTGTAGGAGAATTATAGTACCCTTTAATTGCTATTGGAATTGGATTAAAATAATTTAAGTCATAAGACCTGGCATTGGGGCCGGGAAGGTCATTCAGCACCGAGATTTAACTGGGGGGGGGGGGGGGGGGCAGAAGTAGAAGAGAGAACAGACTGATAGACAAGATGGAAGTAATGGAGAGGGAATTGTGGTAAAATCGAATGATAAAGAGGGGGTACACCTTACGGTCTCCAAAGCCGGCTATACACGCACAGGACTGGCCGCACAGTTTGTCCATACACGCAGAGGACTGGCGGTACGGTTTGTCCATACACTCAGAGGACTGGCCGTACAGTTTGTCCATACACGCAGAGGACTGGCCGTACAGTTTGCCCATACACTCAGAGGACTGGCCGTGTGGTTTGTCCATACAATCAGAGGACTGGCCGTACAGTTTGTCCATACACGCAGAGGACTGTCCGTACGGTCTGTCCATACACGCAGAAGACTGGCCGTACGGTTTGTCCATACACTCAGAGGACTGGCCGTACGGTTTGTCCATACACTCAGAGGACTGGCCGTACGGTTTGTCCATACACTCAGAGCACTGGCCGTACGGTTTGTCCATACACTCAGAGGACTGGCTGCACGGTTTGTCCATCCACGCACAGGACTGGCCGTACAGTTTGTCCATACACGCAGAGGACTGGCCGTATGGTTTGTCCATACACTCAAAGGACTGGCCGTACAGTTTGTCCATATACTCAGAGGACTGGCCGTACAGTTTGTCCATACACGCAGAGGACTGGCCACACGGCTTGTCCTACTGGACTGGAGCGGCGATCCTGTCCTGTGATAAATGCACACACACGCTACGGACTTGCCTGCTTAGTTCAAGAGGATTGGGCACCCAGTATTAGGCCTATATGGTTACGTTTTTGGTACTTGTGTACCACATTTGGTACATCACGGGGTATCAAGTACAATTGGTAAAACTTCTTATTTTTCTTCTTCTTCTTTGTCTGCATCTTTCCCCACTTTTATGTGGTATCGAGGTTTCTGGCCAGCTTTCTCCATCTAACTCTGTCCCACACTTCATCACCGGTTAATCCCTTTGATCGAAGGTCATCCTTGATACAGCCAATCCACCTTCGCTTTGGTCTCCCTCTCCTTCTCGTTCCCTGTACCTCCATTTCCATCACCCTCCTCTTAATATGCTGTTCAGCTCTTCTCATGACATGACCATACCACCTCAGTCTACTTTCTTGAAAAGGCCAAATTTTGGTACTTTTTACTTTCTTTATTTTTACTTAACATAGATCTATGAAATTTGACATGAAATGATATGAAGGAACGTGATAGGCACTCTCTATCGTTATCATAGTATAAAGAAATGTACTTAATTCTCTTGAAGTCCTTATAGGACTACCTTTTCCTTTTATTCCTCTTATACGTGCGTCCAAAATGTCTCTTGGGAGAAATATACTAAAAGGACTTTTGGAGGTTTAAAGGTCGCTCATAAATGACAGAGGCAGAGGACAGGACAATACCCGAGAGACTGACTATGCACCCTCTCCGTCAAGTTCAGACCAGGGAGGACCAGGCAATGGCTGTTAATTTAGCTATAATTATTCTCAAGGTAGATAAATTTCGGTGATTTGCGGTCTTATGTCAGCATGGCCTATTTCATTGTTTTATTCCAGTGAGTTTTATCAAACAATATACTGTACATCATGTATCTTTATTTCTTTTTAACTCAAAATTGATGAACAAAAACAATCTCTCTCTCTCTCTCTCTCTCTCTCTCTCTCTCTCTCTCTCTCTCTCTCTCTCTCTCTCTCTGTGTCATGCCTTGACACAACATCCGCTCAGCATTTAACTTAACAATTCTGGGAAATAAAAAATTAGTAGTTTATGCTTTCAGTTACTTATATAATTTAATTTAACTACATGATCAGTCAAAAAGGATGGCTAATGTATAAATCTAATTACTATATATTATTTTCTTTTCTCTTAAATCTTCGTAATTTACCAGAATTCTTCCCAAATACTGAAGATAATAATGAAGGTGACGGGAAATGCTTAATGAAATCAATCGCCATAACACCGTAGAGTTTACGCTAAGTAATCTCAACTTTTTTATTTTCAAGAACTACAAAAGTTCAAACTTGCAGGGAATGTTTTTATATTGAACAGGCTGAGACAATTATCTTTCTGTAGTTTATATATGAAAAATCTACTTTTAAGCTGTTAGTGTTCTTAAATGCTTCATTTTAATTGTTCATTACTTCTCTTGTAGTTTATTTATACCCTTATTTCCTTTCCTCACTGGGCTATTTTTCCTTGTTGGTACCGCATGGAAGTGTTCATCAGTAGATAAACCAAT
>NC_090728.1:73914122-74074122 GCF_036898095.1 Palaemon carinicauda
AGATATCCTTTGATGCAGGTGGTTCAATCCCTGCATCATAGGAAAAGGAATGGGCTAAATTGAAAGGATTAAGTGGTTGGATCATGGAAGATGGAAAAAAAGGAAGGTTCTTAGATGGACATATCCTTTGATGCAGGTGGTACAAGTCCTGCATCATAGGATAAGAAATGGGCTAAATTGAAAGGATCAAGTGGTTGAACCATGGAAGATGGAGAAAAACAAGGAACGTTTTTAGATGGACATATCTTTTGACGCAGGTGGTACAAGCCCCGCATCATAGGATAAGGAATGGACTAAATTGAAAGGATTAGGTGGTTGGACCATGGAAGATGGAGAAAAAAGGAAGGTTTTAGATGGATATATCCTTTGATGCAGGTGGTACAAGTCCTACATCATAGGATAAGGAATGGACTAAATTGAAAGGATTAAGTGGTTGGACCATGGAAGATGGAGAAAAAAAGGAACGTTTTAGATGGAGATATCCTTTGATGCAGGTGGTACAAGCCCTGCATCATAGAATAAGGAATGGGATAAATTGAAAGGATCAAGTGGTTGGACCAT
The DNA here is from genome assembly GCF_036898095.1 of Palaemon carinicauda. Classification (NCBI taxonomy): domain Eukaryota; kingdom Metazoa; phylum Arthropoda; class Malacostraca; order Decapoda; family Palaemonidae; genus Palaemon; species Palaemon carinicauda. The sequence goes on from NC_090728.1 coordinate 73,914,684, forward strand.
AGAATATGGAGAAAAAAAAAGGAACGTTTTTAGATGGACATATCCTTTGATGCAGGTGGTACAAGTCCTGCATCATAAAATAAGGGATGGGCTAAATTGAAAGGATCAAGTGGTTGGATCATGGAATAAGGAGGAAAAAAGGAAGGACTTAATATGGATATATCCTTTGATGAAGGTGGTACAAGTCCTGCATCATAGGATAAGGAATGGACTAAATTGAAAGGATCAAGTGGTTGGACCATGGAATATGGAGAAAAAAAGGAACGTTTTTAGATGGACATATCCTTTGATGCAGGTGGTACAAGTCCTGCATCATAAAATAAGGGATGGACTAAATTGAAAGGATCAAGTGGTTGGATCATGGAATAAGGAGGAAAAAAGGAAGGACTTAATATGGATATATCTTTTGATGAAGGTGGTACAAGTCCTGCATCATAGGATAAGGAAAAGACTAAATTGAAAGGATCAAGTGGTTGGACTATTGAAGATGGAGAAAAAAAAGGAACGTTTTTAGATGGACATATCCTTTGATGCAGGTGGTACAAGTCCTGCACCATATGATAAGGAATGGGATAAATTGAATGGATCAAGTGGTTGGTCCATGGAAGATGGAGAAAAAAAAGGAAGGTTTTTAGATGGACATATCCTTTGATGCAGGTGGTACAAGTCCTACATCATAGGATAAGGAATGGACTAAATTGAAAGGATTAAGTGGTTGGACCATGGAAGACGGAGAAAAAAAGGAACGTTTTTAGATGGACATATACTTTGATGCAGGTGGTACAAGTCCTACATCATAAGATAAGGAATGGACTAAATTGAAAAGATTAAGTGGTTGGACCATGGAAGATGGAGAAAAATAGGAAGGTTTTTAGAGGGATATATCCTTACCTCCAGGTGGTACAATCCCTGCATCATGGGATAAGGAATGGACTAAATTGAAAGGATCAAGTGGTTGGACAATGGAATATGGAGAAAAAAAGGAACGTTTTTAGATGGACATATCCTTTGATGCAGGTGGTGCAAGTTCTGCATCATAGGAAGAGGAATGGGCTAAATTGAAAGGATCAAGTGGTTAGACCATGGAAGATGGAGAAAAAAGGAACGTTTTTAGATAGACATATCCTTTGATGGAGGTGGTGCAAGTTCTGCATCATAGGATGAGGAATGGGCTAAATTGAAAGGATCAATTGGGTGGACCATGGAAAATGGGAAAAAAAAGGAAGGTTTTTAGATGGACATATCCTTTTATGCAGGTGGTACAAGTCCTGCATCATAGGATAAGGATTGGGCTAAATTGAAAGGATCAAGTGGTTAGACCATGGAAGATGGAGAAAAAAATGAACGTTATTAGATGGACATATCCTTTGATGCAGGTGGTACAAGCCCTGCATCATAGGATAAGGAATGGGCTAAATTGAAAGAATTAAGTGGTTGGATCATGGAAGATGGAAAAAAGGGAAGGTTTTAGATGGATATATCCTTTGATGAAGGTGGTACAAGTCGTGCATCATAGGATAAGGAATGGACTAAATTGAAAGGATCAAGTGGTTGGACTATGGAAGATGAAGAAAAAAAAGGAACGTTTTTAGATGGACATAACCTTTGATGTAGGTGGTGCAAGATCTGCATCATAGGATGAGGAATAGGCTAAATTGAAAGGATCATGTGGTTGGACCATGGAAGATGGAGAAAAAAAGGAACGTTTTTAGATGGACATATCCTTTGATGGAGGTGGTGCAAGTTCTGCATCATAGGATGAGGAATGGGCTAAATTGAAAGGATCAAGTGGTTGGACCATGGAAGATGGAGAAAAAAGGAACGTTTTTAGATGGACATAACCTTTGATGGAGTTGGTGCAAGTTCTGCATCATAGGATGAGGAATGGGCTAAATTGAAAGGATCAAGTGGTTGGACCATGGAAGATGGAGAAAAAAAAGAAGGTTTTTAGATGGACATAACCTTTGATGGAGGTGGTGCAAGTTCTGCATCATAGGATGAGGAATGGGCCAAATTGAAAGGATCAAGTGGTTAGACTATGGAAGATGGAGAAAAAAAAGGAACGTTTTTAGATGGACATATCCTTTGATGGAGGTGGTGCAAGTTCTGCATCATAGGATGAGGAATGGGCTAAATTGAAAGGATTAAGTGGTTGGACCATGGAAGATGGAGAAAAAAAGGAACGTTTTTAGATGGACATAACCTTTGATGCAGGTGGTGCAAGTTCTGCATCATAGGATGAGGAATGGGCTAAATTGAAAGGATCAAGTGGTTGGACCATGGAAGATGGAGAAAAAAAAGGAAGGTTTTTATATGGACATATCCTTTGATGCAAGTGGTACAAGTCCTGCATCATAGGATAAGGAATGGGCTAAATTGAAAGGATCAAGTGGTTGGACCATGGAATATGAAGAAAAATAGGAAGGTCTTAATATGGATATATCCTTTGATGAAGGTGGTACAAGTCTTGCATCATAGGATAAGGAATGGACTAAATTGAAAGGATTAAGTGGTTGGACCTTGGAAGATGGAGGAAAAAAAAAACGTTTTTAGATGGACATATCCTTTGATGCAGGTGGTGCAAGTTCTGCATCATAGGATGAGGAATGGACTAAATTGAAAGGATCAAGTGGTTGGACCATGGAAGATGGAGAAAAAAAGGAAGGTTTTTAGATGGACATATCCTTTGAAGCAGGTGGTACAAGTCCTGCATCATAGAATAAGGAATGGACTAAATAAACAGGATCCAGTGGTTACACCATGGAATATAGAAAAAAAAGGAAGGTATTTAGACGGGCATATCCTTTGATGTAGGTGGAACAAGTCCTGCATCGTAGGATAAGGAATGGGCTAAACTGAAAGGATCACGTGGTTAAACCATGGAAGATGGAGAAGAAAGAAAGGTTTTAGATGGATATATCCTTTGATGCAGGTGGTACAAGTCATGCATCGTATGATAAGAAATGGGCTAAACTGAAAGGATCACGTGGTTGGATTATGGAAGATGGAGAAGAAAGAAAGGATTTAGATGGATATATCCTTTGATGCAGGTGGTACAAGTCCTGCATCATAAGATAAGAAATGGGCTAAATTGAAAGGATTAAGTGGTTGGACCATGGAAGACGGAGAAAAAAAGGAACTCTTTTAGATGGAGATATCCTTTGATGCAGGTGGTACCACCCCTGCATCATAGGATAAGGAATGGACTAAATTGAAAGGATCAAGTGGTTGGACAATGGTAGATGGAGAAAAAAAGGAAGGTTCTAGATGGATATATTCTTTGATGCAGGTAGTACAAGTCCTGCATCATAGGATAAGAAATGGGCTAAATTAAAAGGATCAAGTGGTTGGACCATGGAAGATGGAGAATGAAGGAAGGTTTTAGATGGATATATCCTTTGATGCAGTTGGTACAAATCCTGCATCATAGGATAAGGAATAGACTAAATTGAAAGGATCAAGTTGTTGGACCATGGAATATGGAGAAAAATAAGAAGGTCTATACTTAGATATATCCTTTGATGCAAGTGGTACAAGCCCTGCATCATAGGATATGGAATGGACTAAATTGAAAAGATTAGGTGGTTGGACCATGGAAGATGGAGAAAAAGGAACGTTTTTAGATGGACATATCCTTTGATGCAGGTGGTACAAGCCCTGCATCATAGGATGAGGAATTGGATAAATTGAAAGGATCAAGTGGTTGGACTATGGAATATGGAGAAAAATAAGAAGGTCTTTACATGGATATATCCATTGATGCAGGTGGTACAAGTCCTACATCATAGGATAAGGAATGGACTAAATTGAATGGATGAAGTGGTTGGACCATGGAAGATGGAGAAAAAATGGAACGTTTTTAGATGGAGATATCCTTTGATGCAGGTGGTACAAGCCCTGCATGTAGGATAAGGAATGGGATAAATTGAAAGGATCAATTGGATGGACCATGGAATATTGAAAAAAATAGGGAGGTATTTAGAGGGATATATCCTTCCCTGCAGGTGGTACCATCCCTGCATCATAGGATAAGGAATGGACTAAATCGAAAGGATCAATTGGTTGGACTATGGAAGAAGGAGGAAAAAAGGAACGTTTTTAGATGGACATATTCCTTTGATGCAGGTGGTACAAGTCCTGCATCATAAAATAAGGGATGGGCTAAACTGAAAGGATCAAGTGGTTGAACCATGGAAGATGAAGAAAAAAAGGCACGTTTTTAGATGGACATTACTTTGGTGCAGGTGGTACAAGCCCTGCATCATAGGATAAGGAATGGACTAAATTGAAAGGATTAAGTAGTTAGACCATCGAAGATGGAGAAAAAAAAGGAATGTTTTTAGATGGACATATCCTTTGATGCAGGTGGTACAAGCCATGCATCATAAGATGAGGAATGGGCTAAATTAAAAGGATCAAGTGGTTGGACCATGGAAGATGGAGAAAAAAAGGAAGGTTTTTAGATGGACATATCCTTTGATGCAGGTGGTACAAATCCTGCATCATAGGATAAGGAATGGATTAAATAGAAAGGATCCAGTGGTTGCACCATGGAATATAGAGAAAAAAATGAAGGTATTTAGACGGACATATCCTTTGATGTAGGTGTTACAAGTCCTGCATCGTAGGATAAGGAATGGGCTAAACTGAGAAGATAACGTCGTTGGACCATGGAAGATGGAGAAAAAAAGGAACGTTTTTAGATTGAGATATCCTTTGATGCAGGTGGTACAAGCCCTGCATCAAATGATAAGGAATGGGATAAATTGAAAGGATCAAGTGGTTGGACCATGGAAGATGGAGAAAAAAAGGAACGTTTTTAGGTGAACATATCCTTTGATGAAGTGGTAAAAGCCCTGCATCATAGGATAAGGAATAGGCTAAATTGAAAGGATCAAGTGGTTGGACCAAGGAAGATGGAGAAATAAAAGGAACGTTTTTAGATGGACGCATCCTTTGATGTAGGTGGTCGAAGCCTTGCATCATAGGATGAGGAACGTTCTAAATTGAAAGGATCAAGTGGGTGGACCATGGAAGATGGAGAAAAAAAGGAACGTTTTTAGGTGGACATATCCTTTGATGCAAGTGGTATAAGCCCTACATCATAAGATAAGGAATGGACTTAATTGAAAGGATCAAGTGGTAGGACCATGGAAGATGGAGAAAAAAAAGGAACGTTTTTAGATGGACTCATCCTTTAATGTAGGTGGTATAAGCCCTGCATCATAGGATAAGGAATGGGCTAAATTGAAAGGATCAAGTGGGTGGACCATGGAAGATGGAGAAAAAAAGGAACGTTTTTAGGTGGACATATCCTTTGATGCAAGTGGTACAAGTGATGCATCATAGGATAAGGAATGGACTAAATTGAAAGGATTAAGTAGTTGGACAATGGAAGATGGAAAAAAAAGAACGTTTTTCAGAGGACATATCCTTTGATGCAAGTGGTACAAGCCCTGCATCATAGGATAAGGAATGGGATAAATTGAAAGGATCAAGTGGTTGGACCATGGAAGATGGAGAAAAAAAAGGAATGTTTTTAGGTGGACATATCCTTAGATATAAGTCGTACAAGCCCTGCATCATAGGATAAGGAATGGGCTAAATTGAAAATGATCAAGTGGCTGAACCATGGAAGATGGAGAAAAAAGGAACGTTTTTTGATGGACATATCCTTTGATGTAGTTGGTACAAGCCCTGCATCATAAGATAAGGAATGGGCTAAATTGAAAGATTAATTGGTAGGACCATGGAAGATGGAGAAAAAATGGAACGTTTTAAGTTGGACATATTTTTATGCAGGTGGTACAAGCCTTGCATCATAGGATAAGGAATGGAATAAATTGAAAGGATCAAGTGGTTGGACCATGGAATATGGAAAAAATAGGAAGGTCTTGATATGGATATATCCTTTGATGTAGGTGGTACAAGCCCTGCATCATAGGTTAAGGAATGGGATAAATTGAAAGGATCAAGTGGTTGGACCATGGAAGATGGGGAAAAAAGGAACGTTTTTAGATGGACATATCCTTTGATGCTGGTGGTACAAGCCCTGCATCATAGGATGAGGAATGGACTAAATTGACAGGATCAAATGGTGTGACCATGGAATATGGAGAAAAATAGGAAGGTCTTGATATGGATACATCCTTTGAAGTAGGTGGTACAATCCCTGCATCATAGGTTAAGGAATGGGATAAATTGAAAGGATCAAGTGGTTGGACCATGGAAGATGGGGAAAAAAAGGAACGTTTTTAGATGAACATATCCCTTGATGCAGATGGTACAAGCCCTGCATCGTAGGTTAAGGAATGGGATAAATTGAAAGGATCAAGTGGTTGGACCATGGAAGATGGGGAAAAAAGGAATGTTTTTAGATGGGCATATCCTTTGATGTAGGTGGTAAAAGTCCTGCATCAAAGGATAAGGAATGGACTAAATTGAAAGGATCAAGTTGTTGGACTATGGAAGATGAAGAAGAAAAGGAACGTTTTTAGATGTACATATCCTTGGATACAGGTGGTACAAGCCCTGCATCATAGGATAAAGATTGGACTAAATTGAAAGGATCAAGTGGTTGGACCATGGTCGATGGAGAAAAAAATGGACGTTGTTGGTTGGACATATCCTTTGATGCAGGTGGTACAAGCCCTGCATCATAGGATGAGGAATGGGCTAAATTGAAAGGATCAAGTGGGTGGACCATGGAAGATGGAGAAAAAAAGGACTGTTTTTAGGTGAATATATCCTTTGATGCAAGTGGTACAAGCCCCGCATCATAGGATAAGAAATGGACTAAAGTGAAAAGATCAAGTGGTTGGACCATGGAAGATGGAGAAAAGAAAGGAAGGTTTTTAGATGGACTTTTCCTTTGATGTAGGTGGTAAAAGCCCTGCATCATAGGATAAGGAATGGGCTAAATTGAAAGGATCACGTGGGTGGACCATGGAAGATAGAGAAAAAAAGGAACGTTTTTAGATGGACATATTCTTTGATGCAGGTGGTAAAAGCCCTGCATCAAATGATAAGGAAGGGGATAAATTGAAAGGATAAAGTGGTTGGACCATGGAAAATGGGGAGAAAAAAGGAACGTTTTTATATTCACATATCCTTTGATGCAGGTTGTACAAGCCATACATCATAGGATAAGGAATGGGATAAATTGAAAGGATCAAGTGGTTGGACCATGGAAGATGGGGAAAAAAAGGAACGTTTTTAGATGGACATATCCCTTGATGCAGATGGTACAAGCCCTGCATCATAGGATAAGGAATGGGCTAAATTGAAGGCATGAAGTGGTTGGACCATGGAAGATGGGGAGAAAAAAGGAACGTTTTTACATGGACATATCCTTTGATGCAGGTGGCACAAGCCCTTCATCATAGGTTAAGGAATGTGATAAATTGAAAGGATCAAGTGGTTGGACCATGGAAGATGGGGAAAAAAGGAACGTTTTTAGATGGAGATATCCTTTGATGCAGGTGGTACAAGCCCTGCATTATAGGATAAGGAATGGACTAAATTGACAGGATCAAGTGGTTGGACCATGGAATATGGAGAAAAATAGGAAGGTCTTGATATGGATATATCCTTTGATGTAGGTGGTAGAAGTCCTGCATCATAGGTTAAGGAATGGGATAAATTGAAAGGATCAAGTGGTTGGACTATGGAAGATGGGGGAACAAGGAACGTTTTTAGATGGACATATCCTTTGATGCAGGTGGTACAAGTCCTGCATCATAGGATAAGGAATGGACTAAATTGAAAGGATCAATTGATTTGACTATTGAAGATGGAGAAAAAAAATGAACGTTTTTAAATGGATATATCCTTTGATGCAGGTGTACAAGCTCTGAATCATAGGATAAGGAATGGACTAAATTGTAAGTATTAAGTGGTTGGACCATGGAAGATGGAGAAAAAAGGGACGTTTTTAGGTGGACATATCCTTTGATGCAGGTGGTGCAAGCCATGCATCATAGGATAAGGAATGGGCTAAATTGAAAGAATTAAGTGGGTGGACCATAGAAGATGGAGAAAAAAGGGAACGTTTTTAGGTGGACATATCCTTTGATGCAAGTGGTAAAAGCCCTGCCTCATAGGATAAGGAATAGGCTAAATTGAAAGGATCAAGTGGTTCGACCAAGGAAGATGGAGAAAAAAAGGAACGTTTTTAGATGGACGCATCCTTTGATGTAGGTGGTACAAGCCTTGCATCATAGGATGAGGAATGGGCTTAATTGAAAGGATCAAGTGGGTGGACCATGGAAGATGGAGGAAAAAAGGAACGTTTTTAGGTGGAAATATCCTTTGATGCAAGTGGTACAAGCCCTACATCATAAGATAAGGGATAGACTTAATTGAAAGGATCAAGTGGTAGGACCATGGAAGAGGAAGAAAAAAAAAGGAACGTTTTTAGATGGACGCATCCTTTAATGTAGGTGGTATAAGCCCTGCATCATAGGATAAGGAATGGGCTAAATTGAAAGGATCAAGTGGGTGGACCATGGAAGATGGAGAAAAAAAGGAACGTTTTTAGGTGGACATATCATTTGATGCAAGTGGTACAAGTGATGCATCATAGGATAAGGAATCTACTAAATTGAAAGGATTAAGTAGTTGGACAATGGAAGATGGAAAAAAAGAACGTTTTTAAGAGGACATATCCTTTGATGCAAGTGGTACAAGCCCTGCATCATAGGATAAGGAATGGGATAAATTGAAAGGATCAAGTGGTTGGACCATGGAGGATGGAGAAAAAAAGGAATGGTTTTAGGCGGACATATCCTTTGATATAAGTCGTACAAGCCCTGCATCATAGGATAAGGAATGGGCTAAATTGAAAATGATCAAGTGGCTGAACCATGGAAGACGGAGAGAAAGAGAAACGTTTTTCGATGGACATATCCTTTGATGTAGTTGATACAAGCCCTGCATCATAAGATAAGGAATGGGCTAAATTGAAAGATCAATTGATTGGACCATGGAAGATGGAGAAAAAAAGGAATGTTTTAAGTTGGACATATCCTTTGATGCAGGTGGTAGAAGCCCTGCATCATAGGATAAGGAATGGACTAAATTGAAAGGATCAAGTGGTTGGACCGTGGAATATGGAGAAAAATAGTAAGGTCTTGATATGGATATATCCTTTGATGTAGGTGGTACAAGCCCTGCATCGTAGGTTAAGGAATGGGATAAATTGAAAGGATCAAGTGGTTGGACCACTGAAGATGGGGAAAAAAAGGAACGTTTTTAGATGAACATATCCCTTGATGCAGGTGGTACAAGCCCTGCATCATAGGATAAGATGTGGTCTAAATTGAAAGGATCAAGTGGATGGACCATGGAATATGGAGAAAAATAGGAAGGTCTTGATATGGATATATCCTTTGATGTAGGTGGTACAAGCCCTGCATCATAGGATGAGGAATGGGATAAATTGAAAGGATCAAGTGGTTGGACCATGGAAGATGGGGAAAAAAGGAACATTTTTAGATGGACATATCCTTTGAAGCTGGTGGTACACGCCCTGCAACATAGGATAAGGAATGGACTAAATTGACAGGATCAAATGGTTGGACCATGGAATATGGAGAAAAATAGGAAGGTCTTGATATGGATACATCCTTTGAAGTAGGTGGTACAATCCCTGCATCATAGGTTAAGGAATGGGATAAATTGAAAGGATCAAGTGGTGGGACCATGGAAGATGGGGAAAAAAAGGAACGTTTTTAGATGGACATATCCCTTGATGAAGATGGTACAAGCCCTGCATCATAGGATAAGGAATTGGTTAAATAGAAAGGATGAAGTGGTTGGACCATGGAAGATGGCGAGAAAAAAGCAACGTTTTTACATGGAAATATCCTTTGATGCATGTGGTACAAGCCCTGCATCGTTGGTTAAGGAATGGGATAAATTGAAAGGATCAAGTGGTTGGACCATGGAAGATGGGGAAAAAAGGAACGTTTTTAGATGGGCATATCCTTTGATTTAGGTGGTAAAAGTCCTGCATCAAAGGATAAGGAATGGACTGAATTGAAAAGATCAAGTGGATGGACTATGGAAGGTGGAGGAAAAAAAGGAACGTTTTTAGATGGACATATCCTTGGAAACAGGTGGTAAAAGCCCTGCATCATAGGATAAAGAATGGACTAAATTGAAAGGATCAAGTGGTTGGACCATGGAAGATGGAGAAAAAAATAAACGTTGTTAGGTGGACATATCCTTTGATGCAGGTGTTACAAGCCTTGCATCATAGGATGAGGAATGGGCTAAATTGAAAGGATCAAGTGGGTGGACCACGGAAGATGGAGAAAAAGAGGACTGTTTTTAGGTGAATATATCCTTTGATGCAGGTGGTACAAGCCCCGCATCATAGGATAAGCAATGGACTAAAGTGAAAAGATCAAGTTGTTGGACCATGGAAGATGGAGAAAAAAAAAGGAACGTTTTTTGATGGACGTATCCTTTGATGTAGGTGGTACAAGCCCTGCATCATAGGATAAGGAATGCGCTAGATTGAAAAGATCACGTGGGTGGACCATGGAATATGGAGAAAAAAAGGAACGTTTTTAGATGGACATATCCTTTGATGCAGGTGGTACAAACCCTGCATCAAATGATAAGGAATGGGATAAATTGAAAAGATCAAGTGGTTGGACCATGGAAGATGGAGAAAAAAAGGAACGTTTTTTGATGGACGTATCCTTTGATGTAGGTGGTACAAACCCTGCCTCATAGGATAAGGAATGCGCTAGATTGAAAAGATCACATGGGTGGACTATGGAAGGTGGAGAAAAAAAGGAACGTTTTTAGATGGACATATCCTTGAAAACAGGTTGTACAAGCCCTGCATCATAGGATAAAGAATGGACTAAATTGAAAGGATCAAGTGGTTCGACCATGGAAGATGGAGAAAAAAATAAACGTTGTTAGGTGGACATATCCTTTGATGCAGGTGGTACAAGCCCTGCATCATAGGATGAGGAATGGGCTAAATTGAAAGGATCAAGTGGGTGGACCACGGAAGATGGAGAAAAAGAGGACTGTTTTTAGGTGAATATATCCTTTGATGCAGGTGGTACAAGCCCCGCATCATAGGATAAGCAATGGACTAAAGTGAAAAGATCAAGTTGTTGGACCATGGAAGATGGAGAAAAAAAAGGAAGGTTTTTAGATGGACATATCCTTTGATGCAGGTGGTAAAAGCCCTGTATCAAATGATAAGGAATGGGATAAATTGAAAAGATCAAGTGGTTGGACCATGGAAGATGGAGAAAAAAAAGGAACATTTTTTGATGGACGTATCCTTTGATGTAGGTGGTACAAACCCTGCATCATAGGATAAGGAATGCGCTAGATTGAAAAGATCACGTGGGTGGACTATGGAAGATGGAGAAAAAAAGGAACGTTTTTAGATGGACATATCCTTTCATGCAGGTTGTACAAGCCCTGCATCATAGGATAAGGAATGGACTAAATTGAAAGGATCAAGTGGTTGGACCATGGAAGATGGGGAAAAAAAGGAACGTTTTTAACCCTGGATAGGTACGGTCCTCGGACACCCCTTTAAGGGTATACTCGGACGCGAACGACCCCGACGCCAAAAAAAATTCTTGAAAAATCAGTTTTTGCAGTAACCTCCTTTTTTCTTTTGCCAAAAAAAACTTCAATGAATGCTTAAAACAACTGTAAAGATAAATACTACTCATCTGCAGAAAAACTATTTATTATAAATATTTTAAAAAATTAAGTAGAAAAAAAAAAGACCTGACATAAAAATTCATAAAAAAAAAGTTTATACATATATACACAAATCCTTTTAGGAATTGATTCTTGAATGTTTAGGACACATCTTGATGTATTTTGGATGAAGTCAGACCCATGGAGGTGAAGATCTGAAATGAGAAAAAAAGGGTAACTTTTTTTGGCCAAAAAAAATTGTCCAAATTTCATGAATTTTTTTGGGTACCCAAATGAAATAGGAAGTGGCTAATTTTTTTAGGGAATAAACATATGTTATCCTAAAATAGAAATATGTAAAAAAATCTTCATTATTTTGTAAATTACATTTATATCAGGGGCCATATCTAAAGGTAATTTTTTGAGTACTTGGAAATTTCGTAAAAAAATACATATATTTAATATATAATATGATATTTATGCAGGTAAAAATATACCAAAATATCACAAATTCTATAGGGAACAAGAATATATATAGATAGGGCAGCTTACGCTTCGGATATGTCCACAAAATGGCCGCCAACCACACTGACTCAGACTCCCTAATCTGCCACTTGAAATGTAGGAAGGGTATGTCAATTTCAAGGTGTTATTTACTAGTCTAATTATTATTGGATATGCATAAAAATTGTATGGTGGGTTGCTGGATAATTGTCGATTATTTTACGTTTATAAAATTAAAATTCTGACCCAAAAAACTTTTTTTGAAGGGAAATAAAATCGAAAAAAAAAATGTAAAACAATATTTTAGCTAAAAAAATTTGATGATATTCAATCAAAAAAAAAGTAAACAAAATTTTCCGACAAATAAACATCTAGAGGAATCATTACTCTGTGATAGTTCCTTAGTACGTAGTAATTTTGAAAGAATTGAGAAAAAACGAAAAAATGGCAATCACCGGAAAATCGAACACATACCTATATATACGCCATATCTGGCTAAAAAAAAGATAGGCATGGGTAGCCAGATCATCTAAAAACACTTTCCAACACTATAAAAATATAAGTTTTGCGACACTACTTGCCAATTCCTTACGGTAACATGACTAAGCAAAAAAATGCAAAACAAATAAAAAGGGGGACTCGTGGAAAAATGGCCATTCTAATATACGGCATTTCAGAAAAAAAAAATTTCAGCCACGTGCTAGGCAAACCATCAAGGCATATTTTCCGACAAATAAACATATAAATGAAATATTACTCTGTGATAGTTCCTTAGTACGTAGTAATTTTGAAAGAAATGGGAAAAAACGAAAAAATGGCAATCACAGGAAAATCGAACACATACTTATATATATGCCATATCTGGCTAAAAAAAAAATAGGCATGGGTAGCCAGATCATCTAGAAACACTTTCCAACACTATAAAAATATAAGTTTTGCGACACTACTTGCCAATTCCTTACGGTAACATGACTAAGCAAAAAAATGCAAAACAAATAATAAGGGGCACTCGCGGAAAAATGCCCAACATTCTAATATACGGGATCTCAGATAAAAAAAAAGACATGCACGTGTTAGCCCAACCATCAAGGCACACTTTCTAACACATAAACATGAAAAAAAAATCAATAATATACGGCAATTCCTTACTACGTAGTAAATTTTTACAAATATTGAAAAAAAAACAGAAATTGGCAACCGCAGTTAAATACCCAATATACCAATAACTACGTCGTATCTGACAAAAACAAAATCACGCATGGGTAGCCAGATCATCTAGACACACTTTCCAACACTAAAAAAGCAAAAGTTTTACGACACTATTTCGCAATATCTTACGGAAAAATGACTTGGCAAAAAAATGAAAAAAAATGAAAAAGGGACACTCGCGGTAAAATGCCCGACATTCTAATATACGACATCTCAGATAAAAAAAAAGACATGCACGTGTTAGCCCAACAATCAAGGCACACTTTCTAACACATAAACATGAAAAAAAAATGAATAATATACGGCAATTCCTTACTACGTAGTAATTTTTACAAATATTGAAAAAAAAACAGAAATTGGTAACCGCAGTTAAATACCCAATATACCAATAACTACGTCGTATCTGACAAAAACAAAGTCATGCATGGGTAGCCAGATCATCTAGACACACTTTCCAACACTAAACAAGCAAAAGTTTTACGACACTATTTGGCAATATCTTACGGAAAAATGACTTGGCAAAAAAATGAAAAAAAATGAAAAAGGGGCACTCGCGGTAAAATGGTCCTCGTGGTGATGAACGACATTTTAACTAAAAAAAAAAACATGCACATGGTAGCCAAACAATCCACCAAGACTTTCCACAACTGATAACCTATACAAGTTGCACCATTCTACGACAATTTCATAATACGTAATAACTTTGATAATTATGCAAACTACCTCAGAAGGGTAAACTCGGACGCGAACGACCCCGATGCGTCTCAGAAATCGGGGAAGGAGTACAGCTACAGCAATGCACATCTGGACACTACTAGAGCGTGTAGGGGAGACACCTCCTGCAGGTCGATCACCCACAAATTCAGTCACAGGGGTGAGTCACGTGAGAAAAACCTGTTTTTTTTTGACGCTCGGGGTCGCAAACGACCCACCGTACCTATCCAGGGTTAAATGGACATATCCTTTGATGCAGGTGGTACAAGCCCTGTATCATAGGTTAAGGAATGGGATGAATTGAAAGGATCAAGTGGTTGGACCATGGAAGAGGGGGAAACAAGGAACGTTTTTAGATGGATATATACTTTGATGTAGGTGGTACAAGCTCTGCATTATAGGATAAGGAATGGACTAAATTGACAGGATCAAGTGGTTTGACCATGGAATATGGAGAAAAATAGGAAGGTCTTGATATGGATATATCCTTTGATGTAGGTGGTACAAGCCCTGCATCATAGGTTAAGGAATGGGATGAATTGAAAGGATCAAGTGGTTGGACCATGGAAGAGGGGGAAACAAGGAACGTTTTTAGATGGACATATCCTTTGATGCAGGTGGTACAAGCCCTGCATCATAGGATAAGGAATGGACTAAATTTACAGGATCAAGTGGTTGGACCATGGAAAATGGAGAAAAATAGGAAGGTCTTGATATGGATATATCCTTTGATGCAGGTGGTACAAGCCTTGCATCATAGGTTAAGGAATGGGATAAATTGAAAGGATCAAGTGGTTAGACCATGGAAGATGGGGAAAAAAGGAACGTTTTTAGATGGACATATCCCTTGATGCAGATGGTACAAGCCCTGCTTCATAGGATAAGGAATTGGCTAAATTGAAAGGATCAAGTGGTTGGATCATGGAATAAGGAGGAAAATAGGAAGGACTTAATATGGATATATCCTTTGATGAAGGTGGTACAAGTCCTGCATCATAGGATAATGAATGGATTAAATTGAAAGGATCAAGTGGTTGGACTATGGAAGATGGAGAAAAATAGGAAGGTTTTTAGAGGGATATATCCTTTCCTCCAAGTGGTACAATCCCTGCATCATAGGATAAGGAATGGACTAAATATAAAGGATCAAGTGGTTGGACTATTGAAGATGGAGAAAAAAAGGAACGTTTTCAGATGGACATATCTTTTGATGCAGGTGGTACAAGCCCTGCCTCATAAAATAAGGGATGGGCTAAATTGAAAGAATCAAGTGGTTGGATCATGGAATAAGGAGGAAAATAGGAAGGACTTAATATGGATATATCCTTTGATGAAGGTGGTACAAGTCCTGCATCATAGGATAAGGAATGGATTAAATTGAAAGGATCAAGTGGTTGGACTATGGAAGATGGAGAAAAATAGGAAGGTTTTTAGATGGATATATCCTTTCCTCCAGGTGGTACAATCCCTGCATCATAGGATAAGGAATGGACTAAATTGAAAGGATCAAGTGGTTGGACTATGGAAGATGGAGAAAAAAAGGAACGTTTTTAGATTCACATATCTTTTGATGCAGGTGGTACAAGCCCTGCCTCATAAAATAAGGGATGGGCTAAATTGAAAGAATCAAGTGGTTGGATCATGGAATAAGGAGGAAAATAGGAAGGACTTAATATGGATATATCCTTTGATGAAGGTGGTACAAGTCCTGCATCATAGGATAAGGAATTGATTAAATTGAAAGGATCAAGTGGTTGGACTATGGAAGATGGAGAAAAAAATGAACGCTGTTAGGTGGACATATCCTTTGATGCAGGTGGTACAAGCCCTGCATCTTAGGATGAGGAATGGGCTAAATTGAAAGGATCAAGTGGGTGGACCATCGAAGATGGAGAAAAAAAGGACTGTTTTCAGGTGGATATATCCTTTGATGCAAGTGGTACAAAACCCTGCATCATAGGATAAGGAATGCGCTAGATTGAAAGGATCACGTGGGTGGACCATGGAAGATGGAGAAAAAAGGAATGTTTTTAAATGGACATATCCTTTGATGCAGGTGGTACAAGCCCTGTATCAAATGATAAGGAATGGGATAAATTGAAAGGATAAAGTGGTTGGACCATGGAAGATGGGGAGAAAAAAGGAAGGTTTTTACATTCACATATCCTTTGATGCAGGTTGTACAAGCCCTGCATCATAGGATAAGGAATGGGATAAATTGAAAGGATCAAGTGGTTGGACCATGGAAGATGGGGAAAAAAGGAACGTGTTTAGATGGACATATCCTTTGATGCAGATGGTACAAGCCCTGCATTATAGGTTAAAGAATGGGATAAATTGAAAGGATCAAGTGGTTGGACCATGGAAGATGGGAAAAAAGGAACGTTTTTAAATGTAGATATTCTTTGATGCAGGTGGTACAAGCCCTGCATTATAGGATAAGGAGTGGACTAAATTGACAGGATCAAGTGGTTGGACCATGGAATATTGAGAAAAATAGGAAGGTCTTGATATGGATATATCCTTTGATGTAGGTGGTACAAGCCCTGCATCGTAGGTTAAGGAATGGGATAAATTGAAAGGATCAAGTGGTTGGACCATGGAAGATGGGGAAACAAGGAACGTTTTTATATGGACATATCCTTTGATGCAGGTGGTACAAGCCCTGCATCATAGGATAAGGAATGGACTAAATTGACAGGATCAAGTGGTTGGACCATGGAAAATGGAGAAAAATAGGAAGGTCTTGATATGGATATATCCTTTGATGCAGGTGGTACAAGCCCTGCATCATAGGTTAAGGAATAGGATAAATTGAAAGGATCAAGTGGCTAGACCATGGAAGATGGAGAAAAAAAGGAACGTTTTTAGATGGACATATCACTTGATGAAGATGGTACAAGCCCCGCAACATAGGATAAGGAATTGGCTAAATTGAAAGGATCAAGTGGTTGGACTATGGAAGATGGAGAAAAATAGGAAGGTTTTTAGAGGGATATATCCTTTCCTCCAGGTGGTACAATCCTTGCATCATAGGATAAGGAATGGACTAAATTGAAAGGATCAAGTGGTTGGACCATGGAATATGGAGAAAAATATGAAGGTTTTTAGAGGGATATATCCTTTCCTCCAGGTGGTACAATCCCTGCATCATAGGATAAGGAATGGACTAAATTGAAAGGATCAAGTGGTTGGACTATGGAAGATGGAGAAAAAAAGGAACGTTTTTAGATGGACATATCCTTTGATGCAGGTGGTACAAGCCTTGCATCATAAAATAAGGGATGGGCTAAATTGAAAGGATCAAGTGGTTGGATCATGGAATAAGGAGGAAAATAGGAAGGACTTAATATGGATATATCCTTTGATGAAGGTGGTACAAGTCCTGCATCATAGGATAAAGAATGGACTAAATTGAAAGGATCAAGTGGTTGTACTAAGGAAGATGGAGAAAAAAAGGAACGTTTTCAGAAGGACATATCCTTTGATGCAGGTGGTACAAGTCCTGCATCATAGGATAAGGAATGGGATAAATTGAAAGGATCAAGTGGTTGGACCATGGAAGATGGAAAAAAAAGGAAGGTTCATAGATGGACATATCCTTTGATGCAGGTGGTATAAGTCCTGCATCATAGGATAAGGAATGGACTAAATAGAAAGGATCAAGTGGTTGGACCATGGAAGATGGAAAAAAAAGGAACGTTTTTAGATGGACATATCCTTTGATGCAGGTGGTACAAGCCCTGCATCATAGGATAAGGAATGGGCTAAATTGAAAGGATTAAGTGGTTGGACAATGGAAGATGGAAAAAAAAGGAAGGTTCATAGATGGACATATCCTTTGATGCAGGTGGTATAAGTCCTGCATCATAGGATAAGGAATGGACTAAATAGAAAGGATCCAGTGGTTGCACCATGGAATATAGAGAAAAAAAAGGAAGGTATTTAGACGGACATATCATTTCATGTAGGTGGTACAAGTCCTGCATCGTAGGATAAGGAATGGGCTATACTGAAAGGATCACGTGGTTGGACCATGGAAGATGGAGAAGAAAGAAAGGTTTTAGATGGATATATCCTTTGATGAAGGTGGTACAAGTCCTGCATTGTAGGATAAGAAATGGGCTAAACTGAGAGGATCACGTGGTTGGACCATGGAAGATGGAGAAGAAAAAAGAAAGGTTTTAGATGGATATATCCTTTGATGTAGGTGGTACAAGTCCTGCATCGTATGATAAGAAATGGGCTAAACTTAGAGGATCACGTGGTTGGACCATGGAAGATGGAGAAGAAAGAAAGGTTTTAGATGGATATATCCTTTGATGCAGTTGGTACAAGTCCTGCATTGTAGGATAAGAAATGGGCTAAATTGAAAGGATTAAGTGATTGGACCATGGAAGATGGAGAAAAAAAGGAACATTTTTAGATGGACATATCCTTTGATGCAGGTGGTACAATCCCTGCATCATAGGATAAGGAATGGACTAAATTGAAAGGATCAAGTGGTTGGACAATGGAAGATGGAGAAAAAAAAAGGTTTTAGATGGATATATCCTTTGATGCATGTGGTACAATTCCTGCATCATAGGGTAAGAAATGAGCTAAATTGAAAGGATCAAGTGGTTGGACCATGGAAGATGGAGAATGAAGGAATGTTTTAGATGGATATATCCTTTGATGCAGTTGGTACAAATCCTGCATTATAGGATAAGGAATAGGCTAAATGGAAAGGATTAAGTGGTTGGACCGTGGAAGATGAAAAAAAAGGAACGTTTTTGGATGGACATATCCTTTGATGCAGGTGGTACAAGCCCTGCATCATAGGATAAGGAATAGACTAAATTGAAAGGATGAACTTGTTGGACCATGGAATATGGAGAAAAATAAGAAGGTCTATACATAGATATATCATTTGATGCAGGTGGTACAAGCCCTGCATCATAGGATAAGGAATGGACTAAATTGAAATGATTAGGTGGTTGGACCATGGAAGATGGAGAAAAAGGAACGTTTTTAGATGGACATATCCTTTGATGCAGGTGGTACAAGCCCTGCATCATAGGATAAGGAATGGGATAAATTGAAAGGATCAAGTGGTTGGACCATGGAATATGGTTATAAATAAGAAGGTTTTTACATGGATATATCCTTTGATGCAGGTGGTACAAGTCCTACATCATAAGATAAGGAATGGACTAAATTGAATGGATTAAGTGGTTAGACCATGGAAGATGGAGAAAAAAAGGAACGTTTTCAGATGGAGATATCCTTTGATGCAGGTGGTACAAGCCCCGCATCATAGGATAAGGAATGGGATAAATTGAAAGGATCAAGTGGTTGGACCATGGAATATGGAGAAAAATAGGAAGGTTTTTAGAGGGATATATCCTTCCCTGCAGGTGGTACAATCCCTGCAACATAGGATAAGGAATGGACTGAATTGAAAGGATCAAGTGGTTGGACCATGGAATATGGAGAAAAATAGGAAGGTCTTATTATGGATATATCCTTTGATGAAGGTGGTATAAGTCCTGCATCATAGGATAAGGAATAGACAAAATTGAAAGGATCAGTTGGTTGGACTATGGAAGATGGAGGAAAAAGGGAACGTTTTTAGATGGACATATTCTTTTATGCAGGTGGTACAAGTCCTGCATCATAAAATGAGGGATGGGCTAAATTGAAAGGATCAAGTGGATGGACCATGGAAGATGGAAAAAAAGGAAGGTTTTTAGATGGACATATCCTTTGATGCAGGTGGTACAAGCCCTGCACCATAGGATAAGGAATGGACTAAATTGAAAGGATTAAGTGGTTACACCATGGAAGATGGGGAAATAAAGGAAGGTTTTTAGATGGACATATCCTTTGATGCAGGTGGTACAAGCCCTGCATCATAAGATGACGAATGGGCTAAATTGAAAGGATCAAGTGGTTGGACAATGCAAGATGGAGAAAAAAGAGGAAGGTTTTTAGATGTACATATCCTTTGATGCAGGTGGTACAAGTCCTGCATCATATGATAAGGAATAGCCTAATTAGAAAGGATCAAGTGGTTGAACCATTGAAGATGGAGAAAAAAATGAACGTTTATAGATGGACATATCCTTTGATGCAGGTGGTAAAAGCCCTGCATCATAGGATGAGGAATGGGCTAAATTGAAAGGATTAAGTGGTTGGACCATGGAAGATGGGAAAAAAAGGAAGGTTCTTAGATGGACATATCCTTTTATGCAGGTGGTACAAGTCCTGCATCATAGAATAAGGAATTGACTAAATAGAAAGGATCCAGTGGTTGCACCATGGAATATAGAGAAAAAAAGTAAGGTATTTAGACGGACATATCCTTTGATGTAGGTTGTACAAGTCCTGCATCGTAGGATAAGGAATGGGCTAAACTGAAAGGATCACGTGGTTGGACCATGGAAGATGGAGAAGAAATGAAGGTTTTAGATGGATATATCCTCCAATGCAGGTGGTAAAAATCCTGGATCATAGAATAAGGAATAGGCTAAATAGAAAGGATCAAGTGGTTGGACCATGGATTATGGAGAAAAATAAGAAGGTCTATACATAGATATATCATTTGATGCAGGTGGTACAAGCCCTGCATCATAGGATAAGGAATGGACTATATTGAAAAGATTAAGTGGTTGGACCATGGAAGATGGAGAAAAAAAGGAACGTTTTTAGATGGAGATATCCTTTGATGCAGGTGGTACAAGCCCTGCATCAGAGGATAAGGAATGGACTAAATTGAAAGGATTAAGTGGTTGGACCATGGAAGATGGAAAAAAAGGGAAGGTTTTAGATGGACATATCCTTTGATGCAGGTGGTGCAAGTCCTGCATCATAGAATAAGGAATAGGGTAAATAGAAAGGATCAAGTAGTTGGACCATGGTATATGGAGAAAAATAAGAAGGTCTATACATAGATATATCATTTGATGCAGGTGGTACAAGCCCTGCATCAAAGGATAAGGAATGGACTAAATTGAAAGGATTAAGTGGTTGGACCATGGAAGATGGAGAAAAAAAGGAACGTTTTTAGATGGAGATATCCTTTGATGCAGGTGGTACAAGCCCTGCATCATAGGATAAGGAATGGACTAAATTGAAAGGATTAAGTGGTTGGACTATGGAAGATAGAGAGAAAAAAAAGGAACGTTTTTAGATGGAGATATCCTTTGATGCAGGTGGTACAAGCCCTTCATCATAGGATAAGGAATGGGCTAAATTGAAAGGATCAAGTGGTTGGACCATGGAATATGAAGAAAAATAAGCAGGTCTTTACATGGATATATCCTTTGATGCAAGTGGTACATGTCCTACATCATAGGATAAGGAATGGACTAAATTGGAAGGATTAAGTGGTTGGACCATGGAAGATGGAGAAAAAAAGGAACGTTTTTTGATGGAGATATCCTTTGATGCAGGTGGTACAAGTCCTGCATCGCAGGATAAGGAATGGGCTAAATTGAAAGGATCAAGTGGTTGGACCATGGAAGATGGAGAAAAATAAGAAAGTCATTACATGGACATATCCTTTGATGCAAGTGGTACATGTCCTACATCATAGGATAAGGAATGGACTAAATCGAAAGGATTAAGTGGTTAGACCATGGAAGATGGGGAAAAAAAGGAACGTTTTTAGATGGATATATCCCTTGGTGCAGGTGGTACAAGCCCTGCATCATAGGATAAGGAATTGGCTAAATATAAAGTATGAAGTGGTTGGACCATGGCAGATGGAGGAAAAAAAGGAACGTTTTTAGGTGAATATATCCCTTGATGCAAGTGGTACAAGCCCTGCATCATAGGATAAGAAATGGACTAAAGTGAAAAGATCAAGTGGTTGGACCATGGAAGATGGAAAAAAAAAAAAGGAACGTTTTTTGAAGGACGTATCTTTTGATGTAGGTGGTACAAGCCCTGCATCATATGATAAGAAATGGACTAAAGTGAAAAGATCAAGTGGTTGGACCATGGAAGATGGAGAAAAAAAAGGAACGTTTTTTGATGGACGTATCCTTTGATGTAGGTGGTACAAGCCCTGCATCATAGGATAAGGAATGCGCTAAATTGAAAAGATCACGTGGGTGGACCATGGAAGATGGAGAAAAAAAGGAACGTTTTTTGATGGATATATCCTTTGATGCAGGTGGTACAAGCCCTGCATCAAATGATAAGGAATGGGATAAATTGAAAAGATCAAGTGGTTGGACCATGGAAGATGGAGAAAAAAAAAAGGAACGTTTTTTGATGGACGTATCCTTTGATGTAGGTGGTACAAACCCTACATCATAGGATAAGGAATGCGCTAGATTGAAAAGATCACGTGGGTGGACCATGGAAGATGGAGAAAAAAAGGAACGTTTTTAGATGGACATATCCTTTTATGCAGGTTGTACAAGCCCTGCATCATAGGATAAGGAATGGACTAAATTGAAAGGATCAAGTGGTTGGACAATGGAAGATGGGGAAAAAAAGGAACGTGTTTAGATGGACATATCCCTTGATGCAGATGGTACAGGCCTGCATCATAGGATAAAGATTGTGCTAAATTGAAAAGATAAAGTGGTTGGACCATGGAAGATGGGGAGAAAAAAGGAACGTTTTTACATGGACATATCCTTTGATGCAGGTGGTACAAGCCCTGTATCATAGGTTAAGGAATGGGATAAATTGAAAGGATCAAGTGGTTGGACCATGGAAGATGGGGAAAAAAGGAACGTTTTTAGATGGAGATATCCTTTGATGCAGGTGGTACAAGCCCTGCATTATAGGATAAGGAATGGACTAAATTGACAGGATCAAGTGGTTGGACCATGGAATATGGAGAAAAATAGGAAGGTCTTGATATGGATATATCCTTTGATGTAGGTGGTACAAGCCCTGCATCATAGGTTAAGGAATGGGATAATTTGAAAGGATCAAGTGGTTGGACCATGGAAGAGGGGGAAACAAGGAACGTTTTTAGATTGACATATCCTTTGATGCAGGTGGTACAAGCCCTGCATCATAGGATAAGGAATGGACTAAATTGACAGGATCAAGTGGTTGGACCATGGAAAATGGAGAAAAATAGGAAGGTCTTGATATGGATATATCCTTTGATGTAGGTGGTACAAACCCTGCATCATAGGTTAAGGAATGGGATAAATTGAAAGGATCAAGTGGTTAGACCATGGAAGATGGGGAAAAAAGGAACGTTTTTAGATGGACATATCCCTTGATGCAGATGGTACAAGCCCTGCATCATAGGATAAGGAATTGGCTAAATTGAAAGGATCAAGTGGTTGGACTATGGAAGATGGAGAAAATAGGAAGGTTTTTAGAGGGATATATCCTTTCCTCCAGGTGGTACAATCCCTGCATCATAGGATAAGGAATGGACTAAATTGAGAGGATCAAGTGGTTGGACAATGGAAGATGGAGAAAAAAAGAAAGGTTTTAGATGGATATATCCTTTGATGTATGTGGTACAAGTCCTGCATCATAGGGTAAGAAATGGGCTAAATTGAAAGGATCAAGTGGTTGGACCATGGAAGATGGAGAATGAAGGAATGTTTTAGATGGATATATCCTTTGATGCAGGTGGTACAAATCCTGCATTATAGGATAAGGAATAGGCTAAATGGAAAGGATTAAGTAGTTGGACCATGGAAGATGGAAAAAAAGGAACGTTTTAGGATGGACATATCCTTTGATGCAGGTGGTACAAGCCCTGCATCATAGGATAAGGAATAGACTAAATTGAAAGGATCAAGTTGTTGGACCATGGAATATGGAGAAAAATAAGAAGGTCTATACATAGATATATCATTTGATGCAGGTGGTACAAGCCTTGCATCATAGGATAAGGAATGGACTAAATTGAAATGATTAGGTGGTTGGACCATGGAAGATGGAGAAAAAAGAACGTTTTTAGATGGACATATCCTTTGATGAAGGTGGTACAAGCCCTGCATCATAGGATAAGGAATGGGATAAATTGAAAGGATCAAGATGTTGGACCATGGAATATGGAGAAAAATAAGAAGGCTTTTACATGGATATATCCTTTGATGCAGGTGGTACAAGTCCTACTTCAAAAGATAAGGAATGGACTAATTTGAATGGATTAAGTGGTTAGACCATGGAAGATGGAGAAAAAAAGGAACGTTTTTAGATGGAGATATCCTTGGATGCAGGTGGTACAAGCCCCGCATCATAGGATAAGGAATGGGCTAAATTGAAAGGATCAAGTGGTTGGACCATGGAATATGGAGAAAAATAGGAAGGTTTTTAGAGGGATCTATCCTTCCCTGCAGTTGGTACAATCCCTGCAACATAGGATAAGGAATGGACTGAATTGAAAGGATCAAGTGGTTGGACCATGGAATATGGAGAAAAATAGGAAGGTCTTATTATGGATATATCCCTTGATGAAGGTGGTACAAGTACTGAATCATAGGATAAGGAATAGACGAAATTGAAAGGATCAATTGGTTGGACTATGGAAGATGGAGGAAAAAAGGAACGTTTTTAGATGGACATCTTCTTTTATGCAGCTGGTACAAGTCCTGCATCATAAAATAAGGGTGAGCTAAATTGAAAGGATCAAGTGGTTGGACCATGGAAGATGGAAAAAAAGGAACGTTTTTAGATGGACATATCCTTTGAAGCAGGTGGTACAAGCCCTGCACCATAGGATAAGGAATAGACTAAATTGAAAGGATTAAGTGGTTAGACCATGGAAGATGGAGAAATAAAGGAAGGTTTTTAGATGGACATATCCTTTGATGCAGGTGGTACACGCCCTGCATCATAAGATGAGGAATGGGCTAAATTGAAAGAATCAAGTGGTTGGACCATGCAAGATGGAGAAAAAAAATAAAGTTTTAGATGTACATATCCTTTGATGCAGGTGGTACAAGTCCTGAATCATATGATAAGGAATAGCCTAATTAGAAAGGATCAAGTGGTTGGACCATTGAAGATGGAGAAAAAAATGAACGTTTATAGATGGACATATCCTTTGATGCAGGTGGTACAAGCCCTGCATCATAGGATAAGGAATGGGCTAAATTGAAAGGATTAAGTGGTTGGACCATGGAAGATGGGAAAAAAGGAATGTTCTTAGATGGACATATCCTTTGATGCAGGTGGTACAAGTCCTGCATCATAGGATAAGGAATGGACTAAATAGAAAGGATCCAGTGGTTGCACCATGGAATATAGAGAAAAAAAGTAAGGTGTTTAGACGGACATATCCTTCGATGTAGGTTGTACAAGTCCTGCATCGTAGGATAAGGAATGGGCTAAACTGAAAGGATCACGTGGTTGGACAACGGAAGATGGAGAAGAAATGAAGATTTTAGATGGAAATATCCTTCAATGCAGGTGGTAAAAATCCTGGATCATAGAATAAAAAAATAGGCTAAATAGAAAGGATCAAGTGGTTGGACCATGGAATATGGAGAAAAATAAGAAGGTCTATACATAGATATATCATTTGATGCAGGTGGTACAAGCCCTGCATCATAGGATAAGGAATGGACTAAATTGAAAGGATTAAGTGGTTGGACCATGGAAGATGGTGGAAAAAAAGGAACGTTTTTAGATGGACATATCCCTTGATGCAGGTGGTACAAGCCCTGCATCATAGGATAAGGAATTTGCTAAATTGAAAGGATGAAGTGGTTGGACCATTGAAGATGGAGGAAAAAAAGGAACGTTTTTAGGTGAACATATCCTTTGATGCAAGTGGTAAAAGCCCTGCATCATAGGATAAGGAATAGGCTAAATTGAAAGGATGAAGTGGTTAGACCATGGAAGATTGAGAAAAAAAAGGAACGTTTTTAGATGGAGATATCCTTTGACGCAGGTGGTACAAGCCCTGCATCATAGGATAAGGAATGGGCTAAATTGAAAGGATCAAGTGGTTAGACCATGGAAGATGGAGAAAAATAAGAAAGTCTTTACATGGATATATCCTTTGATGCAAGTGGTACATATCCTACATCATAGGATGAGGAATGGCCTAAATTGAGAGGATCAACTGGTTGGACCATGGAAGATGGAGAAAAAATGGAACATTTTTAGATGGACATATCCTTTGATGTAGGTGGTAAAAGTTCTGCATCATAGGATGAGGAATGGGATAAATTGAAAGGATCAAGTGGTTGGACCATGGAATATGGTGAAAAATAGGAAGGTCTTGATATGGATATATCCTTTGATGTAGGTGGTACAAGCCCTTCATCATAGGTTAAGGAATGGGATAAATTGAAAGGATCAAGCGGGTGGACCATGGAAGATGGAGAAAAAAAGGAACGTTTTTAGGTGGACATATCCTTTGATGCAGGTGGTACAAGCCCTACATCATAAGATAAGGAATGGACTTAATTGAAAGGATCAAGTGGTAGGACCATGGAAAATGGAGAAAAAAAAGGAACGTTTTTAGATGGACGCATCCTTTAATGTAGGTGGTATAAGCCCTGCATCATAGGATAAGGAATGGGCTAAATTGAAAGGATCAAGTGGGTGGACAATGGAAGATGGAGAAAAAAAAGGAACGTTTTTAGATGGACATATCCTTTGATGCAAGTGGTACAAGCCCTACATCATAAGATAAGGAATGGACTTAATTGAAAGGATCAAGTGGGTGGACCATGGAAGATGGAGAAAAAAAGGAACGTTTTTAGGTGGACATATCCTTTGATGCAAGTGGTATAAGTCATGCATCATAGGATAAGGAATGGACTAAATTGAAAGAATTAAGTAGTTGGACAATGGAAGATGGAAAAAAAAGAACGTTTTTAAGTGGACATATCCTTTGATGCAAGTGGTACAAGCCCTGCATCATAGGATAAGGAATGGGATAAATTGAAAGGATCAAGTAGTTGGACCATGGAAGATGTAGAAAAAAAGGAATGTTTTTAGGTGGACATATCCTTTGATATGAGTGGTAAAAGCCCTGCTTCATAGGATAAAGAATGGGATAAATTGAAAATGATCAAGTGGCTGAACCATGGAAGATGGAGAAAAAAAAAGGAACGTTTTTCGATGGACATATCCTTTGATGTAGTTGGTACAAGCCCTGCATCATATGATAAGGAATGGGCTAAATTGAAAGATTAATTGGTTGGACCATGTAAGATGGAGAAAAAAAGAAACGTTTTAAGTTGGACATATCCTTTGCTGCAAGTGGTACAAGTGATGCATCATAGGATAAGGAATGGACTAAATTGAAAGGATTAAGTAGTTGGACGATGGAAGATGGAAAAAAAGAACGTTTTTAAGTGGACATATCCTTTGAAGCAGGTGGTACAAGCCCTGCATCATAAGATAAGGAGTGGGATAAATTGAAAGGATCAAGTTGTTGGACCATGGAAGATGGAGAAAAAAAGGAATGTTTATAGGTGGACATATCCTTTGATACAAGTGGTACAAGCCCTTCATCATAGGATAAGGAATGGGCTAAATTGAAAAGATCATGTGGGTGGACCATGGAAGATGGAGAAAAAAAGGAACGTTTTTAGGTGGACATATCCTTTGATGCAAGTGGTACAAGCCCTACATCATAAGATATGGAATGGAATAAATTGAAAGGATCAAGTGGTTGGACCATGGAGGATGGAGAAAAAAAAGGAACGTTTTTAGATGGATGCATCCTTTTATATGGGTGGTATAAGCCCTGCAGCATAGGATTAGGAGTGGGCTAAATTGAAAGGATCAAGTGGGAGGACCATGGAAGATGGAGAAAAAAGGAACGTTTTTAGGTGGACATATCCTTTGATGCAAGTGATACAAGCCATGCATCATAGGATAAGGAATGGACTAAATTGAAAGGATTAAGTGGTTGGACCATGGAAGATGGAAAAAAAATAACGTTTTTAGGTGGACATATCCTTTGATGCAAGTGGTACAAGCCCTGCATCATATGATAAGGAATGGGATAAATTGAAAGGATCAAGTGGCTGAACCATGGAAGAGGGTGAAAAAAAGGAACGTTTTTTGATGGACATATCCTTTGATGTAGTTGGTACAAGCCCTGCATCATAGGATAAGAAATGGGCTAAATTTAAAGATCAATTGGCTGGACCATTGAAGATGGAGAAAAAAAGGAACGTTTTTAGTTGGACATATCCTTTAATGCAGGTGGTACAAGCCCTGCATCGAATGATAATGAATGGGCTAAATTGAAAGGATCAAGTGGTTGGACCATGGAAGATGGAGAAAAAAAGGAAGGTTTTTAGATGGACATATCCTTTGATGCAGGTGGTACAAGCCCTGCATCAAATGATGATGAATGGGCTAAATAGAAAGGATAAAGTGGTTGGACCATGGAAGATGGGGAGAAAAAAGGAACGTTTTTACATTCGCATATCCTTTGATGCAGGTGGTACAAGCCCTGCATCATAGGATAAGGAATGGGATAAATTGAAAGGATCAAGTGGTTGGACCATGGGAGATGGGGAAAAAAGGAACGTTTTTAGATGGACATATCCTTTGATGCAGATGGTACAAGCCCTGCATCATAGGATAAGGAATGGGCTAAATTGAAAGGATCAAGTGGTTGTACCATGGAAGATGGGGAGAAAAAAGGAACGTTTTTACATGGAGATATTCTTTGAAGCAGGTGGTACAAGCCCTGCATCATAGGTTAAGGAATGGGATAAATTGAAAGGATCAAGTGGTTGGACCATGGAAGATGGGGAAAAAAGGAACGTTTTCAGATGGACATATCCTTTGAAGCAGGTGGTACAAGCCCTTCATCATAGGATGAGGGATAGGCTAAATTGAAAGGATCAAGTGGGTGGACCATGGAAGATGTAGAAAAAAGGACCGTTTTTAGGTGAACATATCCTTTGATGCAAGTGGTACAAGCCCCGCATCATAGGATAAGGAAGGGACTAAAGTGAAAAGATCAAGTGGTTGGACCATGGAAGATGGAGAAAAAAAGGAACGTTTTTAGATGGACGTATCCTTTGATGTAGGTGGTACAAGCCCTGCATCATAGGATAAGGAATGGGCTTAATTAAAAGGATCAAGTGGTTGAACCATGGACGATGGAGAAAAAAAGGAACGTTTTTAGGTGGACATATCCTTTGATGCAAGTGGTACAAGCCCTACATCATAAGATAAGGAATGGGCTAAATTGAAAGGATCAAGGTGTTGGACCATGGAAGATGGAGAAAAAAGAACGTTTATAGATGGATATATCCTTTGATGCAGGTGGTACAAGTCCTGCATTATAGGATAAGGAATGGGCTAAATTGAAAGGATCAAGTGGTTGGACCATGGAAGATGGAGAAAAAAAGGAAGATTTTTAGATGGACATATCCTTTGATGCAGGTTGTACAAGTCCTGCATCATAGGATAAGGAATAGGCTAAATAGAAATGATCAAGTGGTTGGACCATGGAATATGGAGAAAAATAAGAAGGTCTATACATAGATATATAATATGATGCAGGTGGTACAAGCCCTGCATCATAGGATAAGGAATGGACTAAATTGAAAGGATCAATTGGTTGGACCATGGAGGATAGAGAAAAAAAAACGAAGGTTTTTAGATGGATATATCCTTTGATGCAGGTGGTACAAGTCCTGCATTATAGGATAAGGAATGGCCTAAATTGAAAGGATCAAGTGTTTGGACCATGGAAACTGGAGAAAAAAAAGGGAGGTTTTTAGATGGAAATATCCTTTGATGTGGTGGTACAATTACTGCATTATAGGATAAGGAATGGGCTAAATTGAAAGTATCAAGAGGTTGGACCATGGAAGATGGAGAAAAAATTGAAGGTTTTTAGATGAATATATCCTTTGATGAAGGAGGTACAATTTTTGCATTATAGGATAATGAATGGGCTAAATTGAAAGGATAAAGTGGTTGGACCATGGAAGACAGAGAATAAAAGGAGGGTTTTAGATGGACATATCCTTTGATGCAGGTGATACAAATCCTGCATCAGAGGATAAGGAATGGGCTAAATTGAAAGGATCAAGTGGTTGGTCCTTGGAAGATGGAAAAAAAGGAACTTTTTTAGATTGACATATACTTTGATGCAGGTGGCACAAGTCCTACATCATAGGATAAGGATTGGGCTAAATTGAAAGGATCAAGTGGTTGGACCATGGAAGATGGAGAAAAAAAGGAATGTTTTTAGATGGACACATCCTTTGATGTATTTGGTACAAGCCTTGCATCATAGGATAAGGAATGGGCTAAATTGAAAGGATCAAGTGGTTGGACCATGGAAGATAGAGAAAAAAAGGAAGGTTTTAGATAGACATATTCTTTGATGCAGGTGATACAAGTCATGCATCAGAGGATAAGGAATGGGCTAAATTGAAAGATCATTTGGTTGGACCAAGGAAGATGGAGAAAAAAGTAATGTTTTTAGATGGACATATCCAGTGATGCAGGTGGTAAAAAACCTGCATCAAATGTTAAGGATTGGGCTAAATTGAAAGGATAAAGAGGTTAGACCATGGAAGATGGGAAAAAAAAGGAACGTTTTTACATGGACATATACTTTGATTCAGGTGGTACAAGCCCTGCATCATAGGATAAGGAATGGGATAAATTGAAAGAATCAAGTGGTTGGACCAAAGAAGCTGGAGAAAATTAGGAACGTCTTTAGATGGACATATCCTTTGATGCAGGTGGTACAAACCCTGTATCATAGGATAAGGAATGGGCTAAATTGAAAGGATCAAGTGGTTGGACCATGGAAGATGGAAAAAAAAATAACATTTTCAAATGAACATATCCTTTGATGCAGGTTGTACAAGCCCTGCATCATAGGATAGAGAATAGGCTAAATTGAAAGGATAAAGTGGTTGGACCATGGAAGATGGGGAAAAAAGGAACGTTTTTAGATGGACATATCCTTTGATGCAGGTGGTATAAGCCCTGTATCATAGGATAAGAAATGGGCTAAATTGAAAGGATCAAGTGGTTGGACCATGGAATATGGAGAAAAATAGGAAGGTTTTTAGAGGGATTTATCATTCCTTGCAGGTGGTACAAGCCCTGCATCATAGGATAAGGAATTGGCTAAATTGAAAGGATTATGTGGTTGGACCATGGGAGATGGAGAAAAAAAAGGAAGGTTTTTAGATGGACATATCCTCTGATGCATGTGGTACAAGCCCTGGATCATAGGATTAGGAATGGGATAAATTGAAAGGATGAAGTGGTTGGACCATGGAAGATTGAGAAAAAAGGGAAGGCTTTTTAGATGGACATATCCTTTGATGCAAATGGTACAAGTCCTGCATCATAGGATAAAGAATGGGCTAAATTGAAAGGACCATGGAAGATGGGAAAAAAAAGAAAGGTTTTAGATTGATATATCCTTTGATGCAAGTGGTACAAGTCCTGCATCATATGGTAAGGAATGGGCTAAAGTGCAAGGATCGAGTGGTTGGACCATGGAAGATTGAGAAAAAAGGAACGTTTTTAGATGGACATATCCTTTGATGCATGTGGTACAAGTCCTGCATCTTAGGGTAAGGATTTGGCTAAATTAAAAGGATCAAGTGGTTGGACAATGGAAGATGGGGAAAAAAAAGGGAAAGTTTTAGATAGATATATCCTTTGATGCAGGTGGTACAAGTCCTACATCATGGGATAAGGGATGGGCTAAATTGAAAGGATCAAGTGGTTGAACCATGGAAGATGGGGATAAACGGAATGTGTTTAGATGGACATATCTTTTGATGCAGGTGGTACAAGTCCTGAATCATAGGATAAGGAATGGGCTAAATTGAAAGGATCAAGTGGTTGGACCATGGAATATGGAGAAAAAAAGGAAGGTTTTAGATGGATATTTCCTTTGATGCAGGAGGTACTATTTTTGCAATAAAGGATAATGAATGGGCTAAATTGAAAGGATCAAGTGGTTGGACCATGGAAGATAGAGAGAAAAAAAGGAAGGTTTTGGATGGACATATCTTTGATGCAGGTGGTAAAAGTCCTGCATTAGAAGATAAGGAATGGGCTGAATTGAAAGGATCAAGTGGTTGGACTATGGTAGATGGAGAAAAAAAGGAAGGTTTTAGATGGACATATTTTTTGATGCAGAGGTAAAATTCCTGCATTATAGGATAAGGAATGGCTAAATCAAAAGGATCAAGTGGTTGGACCATGGAAGATGGAGAAAAAAAGGAAGGTTTTAGATGGACATATTCTTTGATGCAGGTGGTAAAGTCCTGCATTATAGGATAAGGAATGGGCTAAATTGAAAGGATCAAGTGGTTGGACCATGGAAGATGGAGAAAAAAAGGAAGGTTTTAGATGGATATATCCTTTGATGCAGGTGGTACAAGTCCTGCATCATAGGATAATGTAATGGGCTAAATTGAAAGGATCAAGTGGTTGGACCATGGAAGATGGGGAAAAAATGGAAGGTTTTTAGATGGATATATCCTTTGAAGCAGGTGGTACAAGTCCTGCATTATAGGATAAGGAATATGCTAAATCGAAAGGATCAAGTGGTTGGACCATGGAAGATAGAGAAAAAAGGAAGGTTATAGAAGGATATATCCTTTGATGCAGGTGGTACAAGTCCTGCATTATAGGATAAGGAATGAGCTAAATTGAAAGATCAAGTGGTTGGACCCTGGAAGATGAGAAAAAAGGAAGTTTCAAAAGGATATATCCTTTCATGCAGGTGGTACAAGTCCTGCATTATAGGATAAGGAATGGGATAAATTGAAAGGATCAAGTGGTTACCATGGAAGATGGAAAAAAGGAAGTTTTTAGATGGACATATCCTTTGATGCAGGTGGTACAAGTCCTGCATCATAGTATGAGGAATGGGCTAAATTGAAAGGATCAAGTGGTTGGATCATGGACGATGGGGAAAATACGAAAGCTTTTAGATGGATATATCCTTTGATGCAGGTGGTACAAGTCCTGCATCAAAGGATAATGGAATGGGCTAAATTGAAAGGATCAAGTGGTTGGACCATGGAAGATGATGAAAAAAAGGAAGGTTTTTAGGTGGATATATCCTTTGATGGCAGGTGGTACAAGTGCTGTATCATTGTATAATGAATAGGCTAATTGAAAGGATCAAGTGGTTGGACCATGGAAGATGGAAAAAAAGCAATGTTTTTAGATGGATATATCCTTTGATGCAGGTGGTACAAGTCCTGCATCATAGGATAAGGAATGGGCTAAATTGAAAGGATCAAGTGGTTGGACCATGGAATATGGTGAAAAAAAGGTAGGTTTTAGATGCACATATCCTTTGATGCAGGTGGTACAAGTCCTGCATCATAGGATAAGGAATGGGCTAAATTGAAAGGGTCATATAGTTGGACCATGGAAGATGGAGAAAAAATGGAAGGTTTTTAGATGGACATATCCTTTGATGCAGGTGGTACAAGTCCTGCATTATAGGATAAAGAATGGGCTAAATTGAAAGGATCAAGTGGTTGGACCATGGAATATAGAGAAAAAAAAGGAACGTTTTCAGATGGATATATCCTTTGATGCAGGTGGTACAAGTCCTGCATTAGGATAAGGAATGGCCTAAATTGAAAGGATCAAGTGGTTGGACCATGAAGGATGGAGAAAAAAAGGAACGTTTTTAGATGGACATATCCTTTGATGCAGGTGGTAAAAGTTCTGCTTCATAGGATAAGGAATGGCTAAATTGAAAGGATCAAGTGGTTGGACCATGGAAGATGAGAAAAAAAAAGGAAGGTTTTAGATGGATATATCCTTTGATGCAGGTGGTACAAGTCCTGCATCATAGGATAATGGAATGGGCTAAATTGAAAGGATCAAGTGGTTGGACCATGGAAGATGGGGAAAAAATGGAAGGTTTTTAGATGGATATATCCTTTGATGCAGGTGGTACAAGTCCTGCATCATAGGATAAGGAATGGGCTAAATTGAAAGGATCAGTGGTTGGACCATGGAAAGATAGAGAAAAAAAGGAAGGTTTTAGATGGATATATCCTTTGAGCAGGTGGTACAAGTCCTGCATCATAGGATAAGGAATGGGCTAAATTGAAAGGATCAAGTGTTGGACCATGGAATATGGAAAAAAAGGAAGGTTTTTAGATGGACATATCCTTTGATGCAAGTGTACAAGCCCTGCATCATAGGATAAGGAATGGGCTAAATTGAAAGGATCAAGTGGTTGGACCATGAAAGATGGGGAAAAAACGGAAGCTTTTAGATGGATATATCCTTTGATGCAGTGGTACAAGTCCTGCATCATAGGATAAAGAATGGGCTAAATTGAAAGGATCAAGTGGTTGGACCATGGAATATGGAGAAAAAAGGAAGGTTTAGATGGACATATCCTTTGATGCAGGTGGTACAAGTCCTGCATTATAGATAAGGAATGGGCTAATTGAAAGGATCAAGTGGTTGGACCATGGAAAATGGAGAAAAAAAAGGAACGTTTTTAGCTGGACATATTCTTTGATGCAGGTGGTACAAGTCCTCCATTATAGGATAGGAATGGCTAAATTGAAGGATCAAGTGGCTTGGACCATGGAAGATGGAGAAAAAATGGAACGTTTTTAGATGGACATATCCTTTGATGCAGGTGGTACAAGTCCTGCATCATAGGATAAGGAATGGGCTAAATTGAAAGGATCAAGTGGTTGACCATGGAAGATGAGAAAAAAACGAAGGTTTTAGATGGATATATCCTTTGATGCAGGAGGTATAATTTTTGCATCATAGGATAATGAATGGGCTAAATTGAAAGGATCAAGTGGTTGGACCATGGAAGATGGAGAAAAAAGGAAGGTTTTTAGATGGATATATCCTTTGATGCAGGTGGTAAAAGTTCTGCATTATAGGATAAGGAATGGGCTAAATTGAAAGGATCAAGTGGTTGACCATGGAAGATAGAGAAAAAAACGGAAGTTTTAGAAAGATATATCATTTGATGCAGGTGGTATAATTTTTGCATTATATGATAAGGAATGGGCTAAATTGAAAGGATCAAGTGGTTGGACCATTGAATATGGAGAAAAAAGGAAGGTTTTTAAATGGATATATCCTCTGATGCAGGTGGTACAATTGCCTGCATTATAGGATAAGGAATGGCCTAAATATAAAGGATCAAGTGGTTGGACCATGGAATATGGAGAAAAAAAGGAAGGTTTTCAGATGGACATATTCCTTTGATGCAGGTGGTAAAGTCCTGCATTATAGGATAAGGAATGGGCTAATTGAAAGGATCAAGTGGTTGGACCATGGAAGATGGAGAAAAAAAGGAAGGTTTTAGATGGATATATCCTTTAATGCAGGTGGTACAAGTCCTCCATTATTGGATAAAAGAATGGCTAAATTGAAAGGATCAAGTGGTTGGACCATGGAAGATGGAGAAAAAAAGGAAGGTTTTTATATGGACATATCCTTTGATGCAGGTGGTACAAGTCCTGCATTCATAGGATAAGGAATGGGCTAAATGAAAGGATCAAGTGGTTGGACCATGGAAGATAGAGAAAAAAGGAAGGTTTTAGAAGGATATATCCTTTGATGCAGGTGGTACAAGTCCTGCATTATAGAAAAGGAATGAACTAGATTGAAAGGATCAAGTGGTTGGACCCTGGAAGATGGAGAAAAAAGTGAAGTTTATAGAAGGATATATCCTTTGATGCAGGTTGGTACAAGTCCTGCATTATAGGATAAGGAATGGGCTAAATTGAAAGGATCAAGTGGTTGGACCATGGAAATGGAGGAAAAAAGGAAGGTTTTTAGAAATATATATCCTTTGATGCAGGTGGTACAAGTCCAGCATCATAGAAGAAGGAATGGGCTAAATTGAAAGGATCAATTCGTTGGACCCTGGAAGATGGAGAAAAAAGGAAGTTTATAGATGGATATATCCTTTGATGCAGGTGGTACAAGTCCTGCATCATAGGATAAGGAATGGGCTAAATTGAAAGGATCAAGTGGTTGGACCATGGAAGATGGAGAAAAAAAGGAAGGTTTTTAGGTGACATATCCTTTGATGCAGGTGGTACAAGTCCTGCATCATAGATAAAGAATGGAGTAAATTGAAAGGATCAAGTGGTTGGACCATGGAAGATGAAGAAAAAAAGAAAGGTTTTTAGATGGATATATCCTTTGATGCAGGTGGTACAAGTCCTGCATCATAGGATAAGGAATGGGCTCAATTGAAAGGATCAAGTGGTTGGACCATGGAAGATGGAGAAAAAAAGGAAGGTTTTTAGATGGATATATCCTTTGATGCAGGTGGTACAAGTCCTGCATCATAGGATAAAGAATGGGTAAATTGAAAGGATCAAGTGTTTGGACCATGGAGATGAGAAAAAAAAGGAAGGTTTTTAGATTGATATATCCTTTTGATGTAGGTGGTACAAGTCCTGCATCGTAGGATAAAGAATGGGCTAAATTGAAAGGATCAAGTGGTTGGACTATGGAAGATGGAGAAAAAAAAGAAGGTTTTTAGGTGGACAGATCCTTTCATGCAGGTGGTTCAAGTCCTGCATCATAGATAAAGAATGGAGTAAATGAATGGATCAAGTGGTTGGACCATGGAAGATGAAGAAAAAAAGAAAGGTTTTTAGATGGATATATCCTTTGATTCAGGTGGTAACAAGTCCTGCATCATAGGATAAGGAATAGGCTAAATTGAAAGGATCAAGTGGTTGGACCATGGAAGATGGAGAAAAAAAAAGGAAGGTTTTAGATGGACATATCCTTTGATGCAGGTTGTACAAGTCCTGCATCATAGGATAAAGAATGGGGTAAATTGAAAGGATCAAGTGGTTGGACCATGGAGGATAGAGAAAAAAAAGGAACTTTTTAGATGGAAATATCTTTGATGCAGGTGGTACAAGTCTTGCATCATAGGATAAGGAATGGGCTAAATTGAAAGGATCACATAGGTTGGGCCATGGAAAATGGAAAAAAAGGAAGGTTTAAGATGGATATATCCTTTGATGCAGGTGGTACAAGTCCTGCATCATAGGATAAGGAATTGGCTCAATTGAAAGGATCAAGTGGTTGGACCATGGAGATGGAGAAAAAAGGAAGGTTTTTAGATGGACATATCCTTTGATGCAGGTGATACAAGTCCTGCATCATAGGATAAAGAATGGGGTAAATTGAAAGGATCAAGTGGTTGGACCATGGAGGATAGAGAAAAAAAAGGAAGGTTTTTAGATGGATATATCCTTTGATGCAGGTGGTACAAGTCCTGCATTATAGGATAAAGAATGGGCTACATTGAAAGGATCAAGTGGTTGGACCATGGAAATGGAGAAAAAAAGGAAGGTTTTTAGAAGGATATATCCTTTGATGCATAGGTGGTACAAGTCCAGCATCCTTGGATAAGGAATGGGCTAAATTGAAAGGATCAAGTGTTTGGATTATGGAAGATGGAGAAAAAAAAGATGGTTTTTAAGTGGACATATCCTTTGATGCAGGTGGTACAAGTCCTGCATCATAGGATAAGGAATGGGCTAAATTGAATGGATCAAGTGTTGGGCCATGGAAGATGAGAAAAAAAAAAAGGTTTTTAGATGGACATATCCTTTGATGCAGGTGGTACAAGTCCTGCATCATAGGATAAGGAATGGGCTAAATTGAAAGGATCAAGTGGTTGGACCATGGAAGATGAGAAAAAAAAAGGAAGGTTTTTAGATGGATATATCCTTTGATGCAGGTGGTAAAAGTCTGCATCATAGGATAAGAATGGGCTAAATTGAAAGGATCAAGTGGTTGGACCATGGAAGATGAGAAAAAAAAGGAACGTTTTTAGATGGAATATCCTTTGATGCAGGTGGTACAATTGTTGCATCATAGGATAAGGAATGGGCTAAATTGAAAGGATCAAGTGGTTGGACCATGGAAGATGGAAAAAAAGGAAGGTTTAGATGGATATATCCTTTGATGCAGGTGGTACAAGTCCTGCATCCTAGGATAAGGAATGGCTAAATTGAAAGGATCAAGTGGTTGGACCATGGAAGATGGAGAAAAAAAGGAAGGTTTTTAGATGGATATATCCTTTGATGCAGGTGGTACAAGTCCTGCATCATAGGATAAAGAATGGGGTAAATTGAAAGGATCAAGTGGTTGGACCATGGAGATAGGAGAAAAAAAGGAAGGTTTTTAGATGGATATATCCTTTGATGCAGGTGGTTACAAGTCCTGCATCGTAGGATAAAGAATGGGCTAATTGAAAGGATCAAGTGGTTGGACCATGGAAGATGGAGAAAAAAAAGGAAGGTTTTTAGATGGATATATCCTTTAATGCAGGTGGTACAAGTCCAGCATCCTTGGATAAGAATGGAGTAAATTGAAAGGATCAAGTGGTTGGACCATGGAAGATGGAGAAAAAAAGAAGGTTTTTAATGGACATATCCTTTGATGCAGGTGGTACAAGTCCTGCATCATAGGATAAGGAATGGCTTGATTGAAAGGATCAAGTGGTTGGACCATGGAAGATGAAGAAAAAAAGAAGGTTTTTAGATGGATATATCCTTTGATGCAGGTGGTACAAGTCCTGCATCATAGGATAAGGAATAGGCTAATTGAAAGGATCAAGTGGTTGGACCATGGAAGATGGAAAAAAAGAAGGTTTTTAGGTGGATATATCCTTTGATGCAGGTTGGTACAAGTCCTGCATCATAGGATAAGGAATGGGCTAAATTGAAAGGATCAAGTGGTTGGACCATGGAGATGAGAAAAAAAGGAAGGTTTTTAGATGGAAATATCCTTTGATGCAGGTGGTACAAGTCCTGCATCATAGGATAAGGAATGGGCTAAATTGAAAGGATCACGTGTTGGACCATGGAAGATGGAGAAAAAAAGGAAGGTTTAAGATGGATATATCCTTTGATGCAGGTGGTACAAGTCCTGCATCATAGGATAAGGAATGGGCTAAATTGAAAGGATCAAGTGGTTGGACCATGGAAGATGGAGAAAAAAAGGAAGGTTTTTAGATGGACATATCCTTTGATGCAGGTGGTACAAGTCCTGCATCATAGGATAAAGAATGGGTAAATTGAAAGGATCAAGTGGTTGGACCATGGAGATGAGAAAAAAAAAAGGAAGGTTTTTAGATGGATATATCCTTTGATGCATGTGGTACAAGTCCTGCATCATAGGATAAAGAATGGGCTACAATTGAAAGGATCAAGTGGTTGGACCATGGAAGATGGAGAAAAAAGGAAGGTTTTTAGAATGATATATCCTTCATTAGCTGGTACAAGTCCTGCATCCTTGGATAAGGAATGGGTAAATTGAAGGTATCAAGTGTTTGGACTATGGAAGATGAAGAAAAAAAAAAGAAAGTTTTTAAGTGAATGGATCAAGAGGTTTTGCCATGGAAGATGAAGAAAAAAAGAAAGGTTCTTAGATGGATATAACCTTTGATTCAGGTGGTACAAGTCCTGCATCATAGGATAAGGAATAGGCTTAATTG
Source organism: Palaemon carinicauda (assembly GCF_036898095.1). Lineage (NCBI taxonomy): Eukaryota > Metazoa > Arthropoda > Malacostraca > Decapoda > Palaemonidae > Palaemon > Palaemon carinicauda. The sequence continues at coordinate 73,954,222 of NC_090728.1, forward strand.
AAAGGATCAAGTGGTTGGACCATGGAAGATGGAGAAAAAAAAGGAAGGTTTAAGATAGACATATCCTTTGATGCAGGTTGTACAAGTCCTGCATCATAGGATAAAGAATGGGTAAATTGAAAGGATCAAGTGGTTGGACCATGGAGGATAGAGAAAAAAAGGAACGTTTTTAGATGGAAATATCCTTTGATGCAGGTGGTACAAGTCTTGCATCATAGGATAAGGAATGAGGCTAAATTGAAAGGATCACATAGTTGGGCCATGGAAGATGGAAAAAAAGGAAGGTTTAAGATGGATATATCCTTTGATGCAGGTGGTACAAGTCCTGCATCATAGGATAAGGAATGGCTAAATTGAAAGGATCAAGTGGTTGGACCATGGAAGATGGAGAAAAAAAGGAAGGTTTTTAGAAGGACATATCCTTTGATGCAGGTGGTACAAGTCCTGCATCATAGGATAAGAATGGGCTAAATTGAAAGGATCAAGTGGTTGGACCATGGAGGATAGAGAAAAAAAAGGAAGGTTTTTAGATGGATATATCCTTTGATGCAGGTGGTACAAGTCCTGCATCGTAGGATAAGGAATGGGCTACATTGAAAGGATCAAGTGGTTGGACCATGGAAGATGGAGAAAAAAGGAAGGTTTTTAGATGGACATATCCTTCATGTAGCTGGTACAAGTCCTGCATCCTAGGATAAGAATGGGTAAATTGAAGGATCAAGTGGTTGGACCATGGAAGATGAGAAAAAAAAGGAAGGTTTTTAGATGGATATATCCTTTGATGCAAGGTGGTACAAGTCCTGCATCATAGGATAAGGAATGGGCTAAATTGAAAGGATCAAGTGTTGGACCATGGAAGATGGAGAAAAAAAAGGAAGGTTTTTAGAGTGGATATATCCTTTGATGCAGGTGGTACAAGTCCTGCATCATAGGATAAGGAATGGGCTAAATTGAAAGGATCAAGTGGTTGGCCATGGAAGATGGAAGAAAAAAAGAAGGTTTTTAGATGGATATATCCTTTGATGCAGGTGGTACAAGTCCTGCATCATAGGATAAGGAATGGGCTAAATTGAAAGGATCAAGTGGTTGGACCATGGAAGATGAGAAAAAAAAAGGAAGGTTTTTAGATGGACATATCCTTTGATGCAGGTTGTACAAGTCCTGCATCATAGGATAAGGAATGGGCTAAATTGAAAGGATCAAGTGGTTGGACCATGGAGATGGAGAAAAAAAAGGAAGTTTTTAGATGGAATATCCTTTGATGCAGGTGGTACAAGTCTGCATCATAGGATAAGGAATGGGCTAAATTGAAAGGATCAATGGTTGGGCCATGGAAGATGGAAAAAAAAGGAAGGTTTTTAGATGGATATATCCTTTGATGCAGGTGGTACAAGTCCTGCATCATAGGATAAGGAATGGGCTAATTGAAAGGATCAAGTGGTTGGACCATGGAAGATGGAGAAAAAAAGGAAGGTTTTTAGATGGATATATCCTTTGATGCAGGTGGTACAAGTCCTGCATCATAGGATAAAGAATGGCTAAATTGAAAGGATCAAGTGGTTGGACCATGGAAGATGGAGAAAAAAAGGAAGGTTTTTAGATGGATATATCCTTTGATGCAGGTGGTACAAGTCCTGCATCGTAGGATAAAGAATGGGCTAAATTGAAAGGATCAAGTGGTTGGACCATGGAAGATGGAGAAAAAAAGGAAGGTTTTTAGATGGATATATCCTTTGATGTAGGTGGTATAAGTCCAGCATCCTTGGATAAGAATGGGCTAAATTGAAAGGATCAAGTGGTTGGACCATGGAAGATGGAGAAAAAAAAGAAGGTTTTTAGATGGACAGATCCTTTGATGCAGGTGGTACAAGTCCTGCATCATAGAATAAGGAATGGCTAAATTGAAAGGATCAAGTGGTTGGACCATGGAAGATGGAGAAAAAAAGAAGGTTTTTAGATGGATATATCCTTTGATGCAGTGGTACAAATCCTGCATCATAGGATAAGGAATGGCTAATTGAAAGGATCAAGTGGTTGGACCATGGAAGATGGAAAAAAAAGAAGGTTTTTAGATGGACATATCCTTTGATGCAGGTGGTACAAGTCCTGCATCATAGGATAAGGAATGGGCTAAATTGAAAGGATCAAGTGGTTGGACCATGGAAGATGAGAAAAAAAGGAACGTTTTTAGATGGAATATCCTTTGATGCAGGTGGTACAAGTCTTGCATCATAGGATAAGGAATGGGCTAAATTGAAAGGATCAAGTGGTTGGACCATGGAAGATGGAAAAAAAAGGAAGGTTTAGATGGATATATCCTTTGATGCAGGTGGTACAAGTCCTGCATCATAGGATAAGGAATGGACTAAATTGAAAGGATCAACTGGTTGGACCATGGAAGATGGAGAAAAAAAGGAAGGTTTTTAGAAGGATATATCCTTTGATGCAGGTGGTACAAGTCCTGCATCATAGGATAAAGGAATGGGGTAAATTGAAAGGATCAAGTGGTTGGACCATGGAAGATAGAGAAAAAAAAAGGAAGGTTTTTAGATGGATATATCCTTTGATGCAGGTGGTACAAGTCCTGCATCATAGGATAAAGAATGGGCTAAATTGAAAGGATCAAGTGGTTGGACCATGGAGATGGAAAAAAAAGGAAGGTTTTTAGAATGGATATATCCTTCATGTAGCTGGTACAAGTCCTGCATCCTAGGATAAGGAATGGGCTAAATTGAAAGGATCAAGTGGTTGGACCATGGAAGATGAAGAAAAAAAAAGAAAGTTTTTAAGTGAATGGATCAAGAGGTTTTGCCATGGAAGATGAGAAAAAAAGGAAGGTTTTAGATGGATATAACCTTTGATTCAGGTGGTACAAGTCCTGCATCATAGGATAAGAATAGGCTTAATTGAAAGGATCAAGTGGTTGGACCATGGAAGATGGAGAAAAAAAGGAAGGTTTTAGATGGATATATCCTTTGATGCAGGTGGTACAAGTCCTGCATCATAGGATAAGGAATGGCTAAATTGAAAGGATCAAGTGGTTGGACCATGGAAGATGGAGAAAAAAAAGGAACGTTTTTAGATGGACATATCCTTTGATGCAGGTGGTACAAGTCTGCATCATAGGATAAGGAATGGGCTAAATTGAAAGGATCAAGTGGTTGGACCATGGAATATGAGAAAAAAAGGAAGGTTTAGATGGATATATCTTTGATGCAGGTGGTACAATTCCTGCATAATGGATAATGAATGGGCTAAATTGAAAGGATCAAATGGTTGGACCATGGAAGATGGAGAAAAAGGAAGGTTTTAGATGGATATATCCTTTGATGCAGGTGGTACAAGTCCTGCATCATAGGATAAGTGATGGGCTAAATTGAAAGGATCAAGTGGTTGGACCATGGAAGATGGAGAAAAAAAAGGAACGTTTTTAGATGGACATATCCTTTGATGCAGGTGGTACAAGTCCCTGCATGTCATAGGATAAGGAATGGGCTAAATTGAAAGGATCAAGTGGTTGGACCATGGAAGATGAGAAAAAAAGGAAGGTTTTTAGATGGACATATCCTTTGATGCAAGTGGTACAAGTCCTGCATCGTAGGATAAAGAATGGGCTAATTGAAAGGATCAAGTGGTTGGACCATGGAAGATGGAGAAAAAAAAGGAAGGTTTAGATACATATATATCCTTTGATGCAAGTGGTACAAGTCCTGCATCATAGGGTAAGGAATGGGCTAAATTGAAGGATCAAGTGGTTGGACCATGGAAGATGGAGAAAAAAGGAAGGTTTTTAGATGGATATATCCTTTGATGCTGGTGGTACAAGTCCTGCATCATAGGATAAGGAATGGCTAAATCGAAAGGATCAATGTTGAGCCATGGAAGATGGAGAAAAAAAGGAAGGTTTTTAGATGGACATATCCTTTGATGCAGGTGGTACAAGTCCTGCATCATAGGATAAGGAATGGGCTAAATTGAAAGGATCAAGTGGTTGGACCATGGAAGATGAGAAAAAAAGGAACGTTTTTAGATGGACATATCCTTTGATGCAGGTGGTACAATTCCTGCATCATAGGATAAGGAATGGGCTAAATTGAAAGGATCAAGTGGTTGGACCATGGAAGATGGAGAAAAAAAGAGGAAGGTTTTAGATGGATATATCCTTTGATGCAGGTGGTACAAGTCCTGCATCATAGGATAAGGAATGGGCTAAATTGAAAGGATCAAGTGGTTGGAACCATGGAAGATGGAGAAAAAAAGGAACGTTTTTAGATGGACATATCCTTTGATGCAGGTGGTACAAGTCCTGCATCATAGGATAAGGAATGGGCTAATTGAAAGGATCAAGTGGTTGGACCATGGAAGATGGAGAAAAAAAGGAAGGTTTTATATGGATATATACTTTGATGCAGGTGGTACAAGTCCTGCATCATAGGATAAAATGGCTAAATTGAAAGGATCAAGTGGTTGGACCATGGAAGATGGAGAAAAAAAGGAAGTTTTTAGATGGATATATCCTTTGATGCAGGTGGTACAAGTCCTGCATCATAGGATAAGGAATGGGCTAAATTGAAAGGATCAAGTGGTTGGACCATGGAAGATGGAGAAAAAAAGGAAGGTTTTTAGATGGATATATCCTTTGATGCCGGAGGTACAAGTCCTGCATTATAGGATAAGAATGGGCTAAATTGAAAGGATCAAGTGGTTGGACCATGGAAGATGAGAAAAAAAGGAAGGTTTTTAGATGGATATATCCTTTGATGCATGTGGTAAAGTCCTGCATTAGAAGATAAGGAATGGGCTAAATTGAAAGGATCAAGTGGTTGGACTATGGAGATGGAGAAAAAAAGGAAGGTTTTAGATGGATATATCCTTTGATGCAGGTGGTACAAGTCCTGCATTATAGGATAAGGAATGGGCTAATTGAAAGGATCAAGTGGTTGGACCATGGAAGATGGAGAAAAAAAGAAGGTTTCAGATGGACATATCCTTTGATGCAGGTGGTAAAGTCCTGCATTATAGGATAAGGAATGGGCTAAATTGAAAGGATCAAGTGGTTGGACCATGGAAGATGGAGAAAAAAAGGAAGGTTTTAGATGGATATATCCTTTGATGCAGAAGGTACAATTTATGCATTATAGGATAATGAATGGGCTAAATTGAAAGGATCAAGTGGTTGGACCATGGAAGATAGAGAAAAAAAGGAAGGTTTTTAGATGGATATATCCTTTGATGCAGGTGGTACAAGTCCTGCATCATAGGATAATGGAATGGGGTAAATTGAAAGGATCAGGTGGTTGGACCATGGAAGATGGAGAAAAAATGGAAGGTTTTTAGAAGGATATATCCTTTGATGCAGGTGGTACAAGTCCTGCATTATAGGATAAGGAATGGGCTAAATTGAAAGGATCAAGTGGTTGGACCATGGAAGATGAGAAAAAAAAAGGTTTTTAGATGGATATATCCTTTGATGCAGGTGGTACAAGTCCTGCATCATAGGATAAGGAATAGGCTAAATTGAAAGGATCAAGTGGTTGGTCCATGGAAGATGAAAAAAAAGGGAACGTTTTTAAAAGGATATATCCTTTGATGCAGGTGGTACAAGTCCTGCATCATAGCATAAGGAATGGGCTAAATTGAAAGGATCAAGTGGTTGGACCATGGAAGATGGGGAAAAAACGGAAGCTTTTGATGGATATATCCTTCGATGCAGTTGGTACAAGTCCTGCATTATAGAATAAGGAATGGGCTAAATTGAAAGGATCAAGTGGTTGGACCATGGAAGATGGAGAAAAAAAGGAAGGTTTTTAGATGGATATATCCTTTGATGCAGGTGGTACAAGTCCTGTATCATAGGATAAAGAATAGGCTAAATTGAAAGTATCAAGTGTTTGGACCATGGAATATGGAGAAAAAAAGGAAGGTTTTAGATGGATATATCCTTTGATGCAGGTGGTACAAGTCCTGCAATATAGAATAAGGAATGGCCTAAATTGAAAGGATCAAGTGGTTGGACCATGGAAGATGGAGAAAAAAAGGAACGTTTTTAGATGGACATATCCTTTGATGCAGGTGGTAAAAGTTCTGCATCATAGGATAAGGAATGGGCTAAATTGAAAGGATCAAGTGGTTGGACCATGGAAGATAGAGAAAAAAAGGAAGGTTTTAGAAGGATATATCCTTTGATGCAGGAGGTACAATTTTTGCATTACATGATAATGAATGGGCTAAATTGAAAGGATGAAGTGGTTGGACCATGGAAGATGGAGAAAAAAAAGGAAGGTTTTTAGATGGATATATCCTTTGAGGCAGGTGGTACAAGTCCTGTATCATAGGATAAAGAATAGGCTAAATTGAAAGGATCAAGTGTTTGGACCATGGAATATGGAGAAAAAAAAGGAACGTTTTTAGCTGTACATATCCTTTGATGCAAGTGGTACAAGTCCTGCATTATAGGATAAGGAATGGCCTAAATATAAAGGATCAACTGGTTGAACCATGGAATATGGAGAAAAAAAGGAACATTTTTAGATGGACATATCCTTTTATGCAGGTGGTTAAAGTTCTGCATCATAGGATAAGGAATGGGCTAAATTGAAAGGATCAAGTGGTTGGACCATGGAAGATGGAGAAAAAAAGGAAGGTTTTAGATGGATATATCCTTTGATGCAGGAGGTACAATTTTTGCATTATATGATAATGATTAGGCTAAATTGAAAGTATCAAGTGGTTGGACCATGGAATATGGAGAAAAAGGGAAGGTTTTTAGATGGACATATCCTTTGATGCAGGTGGTACAAGTCCTGCATTATAGAATAAGGAATGGCCTAAATATAAAGGATCAAATGGTTGGACCATGGAAGATGGAGAAAAAAAGGAACGTTTTTAGATGGACATATCCTTTGATTCAGGTGGTACAAGTCCTGCATTATAGGATAAGGAATGGCCTAAATTAAAAGGATCAAGTGGTTGGACCATGGAAGATAGAGAAAAAAAGGAACGTTTTTAGATGGACATATCCTTTGATGAAGGTGGTAAAAGTTCTGCATCATAGGATAAGGAATGGGCTAAATTGAAAGGATCAAGTGGTTGGACCCTGGAAGATAGAGAAAGAAAGGAAGGTTTTAGAAGGATATATCCTTTGATGCAGGTGGTACAAGTCCTGCATTATAGGATAAGGAATGAGCTAAATTGAAAGGATCAAGTGGTTGGACACTGGAAGATTGAGAAAAAAAGGAAGGTTTTAGATGGATATATCCTTTGATGCAGGTGGTACAAGTCCTGCATTATAGGATAAGGAATGAGCTGAATTGAAAGGATCAAGTGGTTGGACCCTGGAAGATTGAGAAAAAAAGGAAGGTTTTAGATGGATATATCATTTGATGCAGGTGGTACAAGTCCTGCATTATAGGATAAGGAATGGGATAAATTTAAAGGATGAAGTGGTTGGTCCATGGAAGATGGAAAAAAGGAACGTTTTTAGATGGATATAACCTTTGAAGCAGGTGGTACAAGTCCTGCATCATAGTATTAGGAATGGGCTAAGTTGAAAGGATCAAGAGGTTTGACCATGGAAGATGGGGAAAATACGAAATCTTTTAGATGGATTTATCCTTTGATGCAGGTGGTACAAGTCCTGCATTATAGGATAAGGAATGGGCTAAATTGAAAGGATCAAGTGGTTGGTCCATGGAAGATGGAGAAAAAAAGGAACGTTTTTAGAAGGATATATCCTTTGATGCAGGTGGTATAAGTCCTGCATTATAGGATAAGGAATGGACTAAATTGAAAGGATCAAGTGGTTGGACCATGGAATATGGAGAAAAAAAGGGAGGTTTTAGAAGGATATATCCTTTGATGCAGGTGGTATAAGTCCTGCATTATTGGATAAGGAATGGCCTAAATTGAAAGGATCAAGTGGTTGGACCATGGAAGATGGAGAAAAAAAGGAACGATTTCAGATGGACATATCCTTTGATGCAGGTGGTAAAAGTTCTGCATTATAGGATAAGAAATGGGCTAAATTGAAAGGATCAAATGGTTGGACCATGGAAGATAGAGAAAAAAAGGAAGGTTTTAGAAGGATAAATCCTTTGATGCAGGAGGTACAATTTTTGCATTATATGATAATGAATGGGCTAAATTGAAAGGATCAAGTGGTTGGACCATGGAAGATGGAGAAAAAAAGGAAGGTTTTTAGATGGATATATCTTTTGAGGCAGGTGGTACAAGTCCTGTATCATAGGATAAAGAATAGGCTAAATTTAAACGATCAAGTGGTTGGACCATGGAATATGGAGAAAAAAAAAGGAACGTTTTTAGCTGGACATATTCTTTGATGCAGGTGGTACAAGTCCTGCATTATAGGATAAGGAATGGCCTAAATATAAAGGATAAACTGGTTGGACCATGGAATATGGAGAAAAAAAGGAACGTTTTTAGATGGACATATCCTTTGATGCAGGTGGTAAAAGTTCTGCATCATAGGATAAGGAATGGGCTAAATTGAAAGGATCAAGTGGTTGGACCATGGAAGATGGAGAAAAAAAGGAAGGTTTTAGATGGATATATCCTTTGATGCAGGAGGTACAATTTTTGCATTATATGATAATGAATGGGCTAAATTGAAAGTATCAAGTGGTTGGACCTTGGAATATGGAGGAAAAAAAGGAAGGTTTTAGATTGACATATCCTTTGATGCAGGTGGTACAAGTCCTGCATTATAGAATAAGGAATGGGCTAAATTGAAAGGATCAAGTGGTTGGACCATGGAAGATAGAGAAAAAAAGGAACGTTTTTTGATGGACATATCCTTTGATGCAGGTGGTAGCAGTCCTGCATCATAGGATAAAGAATGGGCTATATTGAAAGGATCAAGTGGTTAGACCATGGAAGATAGAGAAAAAAAGGAAGGTTTTCATATGGATATATACTTCGATACAGGTGGTACAAGTCCCGCATCTTAGGATAAAAAATAGGCTAAATTGAAAGGATCAAGTGGTTGGACCATGGAAGATGGAGAAAAAAAGGGAAAGTTTTAGATGGATATATCCTTTGATGCAGGAGGTACAATTCCTGTATTATAGGATAAGGAATGGGCTAAATTGAAAGGATCAAGTGGTTGGACCATGGAAGATGGAGAAAAAAGGGAAGGTTTTTAGATGGACATATCCTTTGATGCAAGTGGTACAAGTCCTGCATCGTAGGATAAAGAATCGGCTAAGTTGGAAGGATCAAGTGGTTGGACCATGGAAGATGGAGAAAAAAAAGGAAGGTTTAGATACATATATATCCTTTGATGCAAGTGGTACAAGTCCTGCATCATAGGGTAAGGAATGGGCTAAATTGCAAGGATCAAGTGGTTGGACCATGGAAGATGGAGAAGAAAAGGAAGGTTTTTAGATGGATATATCCTTTGATGCTGGTGGTACAAGCCTTGCATCATAGGATAAGGAATAGGCTAAATCGAAAGGATCACATAGTTGAGCCATGGAAGATGGAAAAAAAAGGAAGGTTTTAGATGGATATATCCTTTGATGCAGGTGGTACAAGTCCTGCATCATGGGATAAGGGATGGGCTAAATTGAAAGGATCAAGTGGTTGAACCATGGAAGATGGAGAAAAAAAAAGGAACGTTTTTAGATGGACATATCTTTTGATGCAGGTTGTACAATTCCTGAATTATTGGATAAGGAATGGGCTAAATTGAAAGGATCAAGTGGTTGGGCCATGGAAAATGGAGAAAAAAGAGGGAAAGTTTTAGATGGATATATCCTTTGATGCAGGTGGTACAAGTCCTGCATCATAGGATAATGGAATGGGCTAAATTGAAAGGATCAAGTGGTTGAACCATTGAAGATGGAGAAAAAAAGGAACGTTTTTATATGGACATATCCTTTAATGCAGGTGGTAGCAGTCCTGCATCATAGGATAAGGAATGGGCTATATTGAAAGGATCAAGTGGTTAGACCATGGAAGATGGAGAAAAAAAGGAAGGTTTTCATATGGATATATATTCGATACAGGTGGTACAAGTCCCGCATCATAGGATAAAAAATAGGCTAAATTGAAAGGATCAAGTGGTTGGACCATGGAAGATGGAGAAAAAAAGGGAAAGTTTTAGATGGATATATCCTTTGATGCAGGAGGTACAATTCCTGTATTATAGGATAAGGAATGGGCTAAATTGAAAGGATCAAGTGGTTGGACCATGGAAGATGGAGAAAAAAAGGAAGGTTTTAGATGGATATATCCTTTGATGCCGGAGGTACAATTTTTGCATTATAGGATAATGAATGGGCTAAATTGAAAGGATCAAGTGGTTGGACCATTGAAGATAGAGAAAAAAAAGGAAAGTTTTTAGATGGAAATATCCTTTGATGCATGTGGTAAAAGTCCTGCATTAGAAGATAAGGAATGGGCTAAATTGAAAGGATCAAGTGGTTGGACTATGGTAGATGGAGAAAAAAAGGAAGGTTTTAGATGGATATATCCTTTGATGCAGGAGGTACAATTCCTGCATTATAGGATAAGGAATGGGCTAAATCGAAAGGATCAAGTGGTTGGACCATGGAAGATGGAGAAAAAAATTAAGGTTTTAGATGGACATATTCTTTGATGCAGGTGGTAAGAGTCCTGCATTATAGGATAAGGAATGGGCTAAATTGAAAGGATCAAGTGGTTGGACCATGGAAGATGGAGAAAAAAAGGAACGTTTTAGATGGATATATCCTTTGATGCAGAAGGTACAATTTATGCATTATAGGATAATGAATGGGCTAAATTGAAAGGATCAAGTGTTTGGACCTTGGAAGATAAAGAAAAAAAAAGGAAGGTTTTAGATGGATATATCCTTTGATGCAGGTGGTACAAGTCCTGCATCATAGGATAATGGAATGGGGTAAATTGAAAGGATCAGGTGGTTGGACCATGGAAGATGGAGAAAAAATGGAAGGTTTTTAGAAGGATATATCCTTTGATGCAGGTGGTACAAGTCCTGCATTATAGGATAAGGAATGGGCTAAATTGAAAGGATCAAGTGGTTGGACCATGGAAGATAGAGAAAAAAAATTAGGTTTTAGATGGATATATCCTTTGATGCAGGTGGTACAAGTCCTGCATCATAGGATAAGGAATAGGCTAAATTGAAAGGATCAAGTGGTTGGTCCATGGAAGATGAAAAAAAAGGGAACGTTTTTAAAAGGACATATCCTTTGATGCAGGTGGTACAAGTCCTGCATCATAGCATAAGGAATGGGCTAAATTGAAAGGATCAAGTGGTTGGACCATGGAAGATGGGGAAAAAACGGAAGCTTTTAGATGGATATATCCTTCGATGCAGTTGGTACAAGTCCTGCATTATAGAATAAGGAATGGGCTAAATTGAAAGGATCAAGTGGTTGGACCATGGAAGATGGAGAAAAAAAGGAAGGTTTTTAGATGGATATATCCTTTGATGCAGGTGGTACAAGTCCTGTATCATAGGATAAAGAATAGGCTAAATTGAAAGTATCAAGTGTTTGGACCATGGAATATGGAGAAAAAAAGGAAGGTTTTAGATGGATATATCCTTTGATGCAGGTGGTACAAGTCCTGCAATATAGAATAAGGAATGGCCTAAATTGAAAGGATCAAGTGGTTGGACCATGGAAGATGGAGAAAAAAAAGGAACGTTTTTAGATGGACATATCCTTTGATGCAGGTGGTAAAAGTTCTGCATCATAGGATAAGGAATGGGCTAAATTGAAAGGATCAAGTGGTTGGACCATGGAAGATAGAGAAAAAAAGGAAGGTTTTAGAAGGATATATCCTTTGATGCAGGAGGTACAATTTTTGCATTACATGATAATGAATGGGCTAAATTGAAAGGATGAAGTGGTTGGACCATGGAAGATGGAGAAAAAAAAGGAAGGTTTTTAGATGGATATATCCTTTGAGGCAGGTGGTACAAGTCCTGTATCATAGGATAAAGAATAGGCTAAATTGAAAGGATCAAGTGTTTGGACCATGGAATATGGAGAAAAAAAGGAACGTTTTTAGCTGTACATATCCTTTGATGCAGGTGGTACATGTCCTGCATTATAGGATAAGGAATGGCCTAAATATAAAGGATCAACTGGTTGAACCATGGAATATGGAGAAAAAAAGGAACATTTTTAGATGGACATATCCTTTTATGCAGGTGGTTAAAGTTCTGCATCATAGGATAAGGAATGGGCTAAATTGAAAGGATCAAGTGGTTGGACCATGGAAGATGGAGAAAAAAAGGAAGGTTTTAGATGGATATATCCTTTGATGCAGGAGGTACAATTTTTGCATTATATGATAATGATTGGGCTAAATTGAAAGTATCAAGTGGTTGGACCATGGAATATGGAGAAAAAGGGAAGGTTTTTAGATGGACATATCCTTTGATGCAGGTGGTACAAGTCCTGCATTATAGAATAAGGAATGGGCTAAATTGAAAGGATCAAATGGTTGGACCATGGAAGATGGAGAAAAAAAGGAACGTTTTTAGAAGGACATATCCTTTGATTCAGGTGGTACAAGTCCTGCATTATAGGATAAGGAATGGCCTAAATTAAAAGGATCAAGTGGTTGGACCATGGAAGATAGAGAAAAAAAGGAACGTTTTTAGATGGACATATCCTTTGATGAAGGTGGTAAAAGTTCTGCATCATAGGATAAGGAATGGGCTAAATTGAAAGGATCAAGTGGTTGGACCCTGGAAGATAGAGAAAGAAAGGAAGGTTTTAGAAGGATATATCCTTTGATGCAGGTGGTACAAGTCCTGCATTATAGGATAAGGAATGAGCTAAATTGAAAGGATCAAGTGGTTGGACACTGGAAGATTGAGAAAAAAAGGAAGGTTTTAGATGGATATATCCTTTGATGCAGGTGGTACAAGTCCTGCATTATAGGATAAGGAATGAGCTGAATTGAAAGGATCAAGTGGTTGGACCCTGGAAGATTGAGAAAAAAAGGAAGGTTTTAGATGGATATATCATTTGATGCAGGTGGTACAAGTCCTGCATTATAGGATAAGGAATGGGATAAATTTAAAGGATGAAGTGGTTGGTCCATGGAAGATGGAAAAAAGGAACGTTTTTAGATGGATATATCCTTTGAAGCAGGTGGTACAAGTCCTGCATCATAGTATTAGGAATGGGCTAAGTTGAAAGGATCAAGAGGTTTGACCATGGAAGATGGGGAAAATACGAAATCTTTTAGATGGATTTATCCTTTGATGCAGGTGGTACAAGTCCTGCATTATAGGATAAGGAATGGGCTAAATTGAAAGGATCAAGTGGTTGGTCCATGGAAGATGGAGAAAAAAAGGAACGTTTTTAGAAGGATATATCCTTTGATGCAGGTGGTATAAGTCCTGCATTATAGGATAAGGAATGAACTAAATTGAAAGGATCAAGTGGTTGGACCATGGAATATGGAGAAAAAAAAGGGAGGTTTTAGAAGGATATATCCTTTGATGCAAGTGGTATAAGTCCTGCATTATTGGATAAGGAATGGCCTAAATTGAAAGGATCAAGTGGTTGGACCATGGAAGATGGAGAAAAAAAGGAACGATTTCAGATGGACATATCCTTTGATGCAGGTGGTAAAAGTTCTGCATTATAGGATAAGAAATGGGCTAAATTGAAAGGATCAAGTGGTTGGACCATGGAAGATAGAGAAAAAAAGGAAGGTTTTAGAAGGATAAATCCTTTGATGCAGGAGGTACAATTTTTGCATTATATGATAATGAATGGGCTAAATTGAAAGGATCAAGTGGTTGGACCATGGAAGATGGAGAAAAAAAGGAAGGTTTTTAGATGGATATATCCTTTGAGGCTGGTGGTACAAGTCCTGTATCATAGGATAAAGAATAGGCTAAATTGAAACGATCAAGTGGTTGGACCATGGAATATGGAGAAAAAAAAAGGAACGTTTTTAGCTGGACATATCCTTTGATGCAGGTGGTACAAGTCCTGCATTATAGGATAAGGAATGGCCTAAATATAAAGGATAAACTGGTTGGACCATGGAATATGGAGAAAAAAAAGGAACGTTTTTAGATGGACATATCCTTTGATGCAGGTGGTAAAAGTTCTGCATCATAGGATAAGGAATGGGCTAAATTGAAAGGATCAAGTGGTTGGACCATGGAAGATGGAGAAAAAAAGGAAGGTTTTAGATGGATATATCCTTTGATGCAGGAGGTACAATTTTTGCATTATATGATAATGAATGGGCTAAATTGAAAGGATCAAGTGGTTGGACCTTGGAATATGGAGGATAAAAAGGAAGGTTTTAGATTGACATATCCTTTGATGCAGGTGGTACAAGTCCTGCATTATAGAATAAGGAATGGGCTAAATTGAAAGGATCAAGTGGTTGGACCATGGAAGATAGAGAAAAAAAGGAACGTTTTTTGATGGACATATCCTTTGATGCAGGTGGTAGCAGTCCTGCATCATAGGATAAGGAATGGGCTATATTGAAAGGATCAAGTGGTTAGACCATGGAAGATAGAGAAAAAAAGGAAGGTTTTCATATGGATATATACTTCGATACAGGTGGTACAAGTCCCGCATCTTAGGATAAAAAATAGGCTAAATTGAAAGGATCAAGTGGTTGGACCATGGAAGATGGAGAAAAAAAGGGAAAGTTTTAGATGGATATATCCTTTGATGCAGGAGGTACAATTCCTGTATTATAGGATAAGGAATGGGCTAAATTGAAAGGATCAAGTGGTTGGACCATGGAAGATGGAGAAAAAAGGAAGGTTTTAGATGGATATATCCTTTGATGCCGGAGGTACAATTTTTGCATTATAGGATAATGAATGGGCTAAATTGAAAGGATCAAGTGGTTGGACCATTGAAGATAGAGAAAAAAAAGGAAGGTTTTTAGATGGAAATATCCTTTGATGCATGTGGTAAAAGTCCTGCATTAGAAGATAAGGAATGGGCTAAATTGAAAGGATCAAGTGGTTGGACTATGGTAGATGGAGAAAAAAAGGAAGGTTTTAGATGGATATATCCTTTGATGCAGGAGGTACAATTCCTGCATTATAGGATAAGGAATGGGCTAAATCGAAAGGATCAAGTGGTTGGACCATGGAAGATGGAGAAAAAAATTAAGGTTTTAGATGGACATATTCTTTGATGCAGGTGGTAAGAGTCCTGCATTATAGGATAAGGAATGGGCTAAATTGAAAGGATCAAGTGGTTGGACCATGGAAATTGGAGAAAAAAAGGAACGTTTTAGATGGATATATCCTTTGATGCAGAAGGACAATTTATGCATTATAGGATAATGAATGGGCCAAATTGAAAGGATCAAGTGGTTGGACCTTGGAAGATAGAGAAAAAAAAAGGAAGGTTTTAGATGGATATATTCTTTGATGCAGGTGGTACAAGTCCTGCATCATAGGATAATGGAATGGGGTAAATTGAAAGGATCAGGTGGTTGGACCATGGAAGATGGAGAAAAAATGGAAGGTTTTTAGAAGGATATATCCTTTGATGCAGGTGGTACAAGTCCTGCATTATAGGATAAGGAATGGGCTAAATTGAAAGGATCAAGTGGTTGGACCATGGAAGATAGAGAAAAAAAATTAGGTTTTAGATGGATATATCCTTTGATGCAGGTGGTACAAGTCCTGCATCATAGGATAAGGAATAGGCTAAATTGAAAGGATCAAGTGGTTGTTCCATGGAAGATGAAAAAAAAGGGAACGTTTCTAAAAGGACATATCCTTTGATGCAGGTGGTACAAGTCCCGCATCATAGCATAAGGAATGGGCTAAATTGAAAGGATCAAGTGGTTGGACCATGGAAGATGGGGAAAAAACGGAAGCTTTTAGATGGATATATCCTTCGATGCAGTTGGTACAAGTCCTGCATTATAGAATAAGGAATGGGCTAAATTGAAAGGATCAAGTGGTTGGACCATGGAAGATGGAGAAAAAAGGAAGGTTTTTAGATGGATATATCCTTTGATGCAGGTGGTACAAGTCTTGTATCATAGGATAAAGAATAGGCTTAATTGAAAGTATCAAGTGTTTGGACCATGGAATATGGAGAAAAAAAGGAAGGTTTTAGATGGATATATCCTTTGATGCAGGTGGTACAAGTCCTGCAATATAGAATAAGGAATGGCCTAAATTGAAAGGATCAAGTGGTTGGACCATGGAAGATGGAGAAAAAAAGGAACGTTTTTAGATGGACATATCCTTTGATGCAGGTGGTAAAAGTTCTGCATCATTGGATAAGGAATGGGCTAAATTGAAAGGATCAAGTGGTTGGACCATGGAAGATAGAGAAAAAAAGGAAGGTTTTAGAAGGATATATCCTTTGATGCAGGAGGTACAATTTTTGCATTATATGATAATGAATGGGCTAAATTGAAAGTATGAAGTGGTTGGACCATGGAAGATGGAGAAAAAAAAGGAAGGTTTTTAGATGGATATATCCTTTGAGGCAGGTGGTACAAGTCCTGTATCATAGGATAAAGAATAGGCTAAATTGAAAGGATCAAGTGTTTGGACCATGGAATATGGAGAAAAAAAAAGGAACGTTTTTAGCTGTACATATCCTTTGATGCAGGTGGTACAAGTCCTGCATTATAGGATAAGGAATGGCCTAAATATAAAGGATCAACTGGTTGAACCATGGAATATGGAGAAAAAAAGGAACATTTTTAGATGGACATATCCTTTTATGCAGGTGGTTAAAGTTCTGCATCATAGGATAAGGAATGGGCTAAATTGAAAGGATCAAGTGGTTGGACCATGGAAGATGGAGAAAAAAAGGAAGGTTTTAGATGGATATATCCTTTGATGCAGGAGGTACAATTTTTGCATTATATGATAATGATTGGGCTAAATTGAAAGTATCAAGTGGTTGGACCATGGAATATGGAGAAAAAGGGAAGGTTTTTAGATGGACATATCCTTTGATGCAGGTGGTACAAGTCCTGCATTATAGAATAAGGAATGGGCTAAATTGAAAGGATCAAATGGTTGGACCATGGAAGATGGAGAAAAAAAGGAACATTTTTAGATGGACATATCCTTTGATTCAGGTGGTACAAGTCCTGCATTATAGGATAAGGAATGGCCTAAATTAAAAGGATCAAGTGGTTGGACCATGGAAGATAGAGAAAAAAAGGAACGTTTTTAGATGGACATATCCTTTGATGAAGGTGGTAAAAGTTCTGCATCATAGGATAAGGAATGGGCTAAATTGAAAGGATCAAGTGGTTGGACCCTGGAAGATAGAGAAAGAAAGGAAGGTTTTAGAAGGATATATCCTTTAATGCAGGTGGTACAAGTCCTGCATTATAGGATAAGGAATGAGCTAAATTGAAAGGATCAAGTGGTTGGACCTTGGAAGATTGAGAAAAAAAGGAAGGTTTTAGATGGATATATCCTTTGATGCAGGTGGTACAAGTCCTGCATTATAGGATAAGGAATGAGCTGAATTGAAAGGATCAAGTGGTTGGACCCTGGAAGATTGAGAAAAAAAGGAAGGTTTTATATGGATATATCCTTTGATGCAGGTGGTACAAGTCCTGCATTATAGGATAAGGAATGGGATAAATTTAAAGGATGAAGTGGTTGGTCCATGGAAGATGGAAAAAAGGAACGTTTTTAGATGGATATATCCTTTGAAGCAGGTGGTACAAGTCCTGCATCATAGTATTAGGAATGGGCTAAGTTGAAAGGATCAAGAGGTTTGACCATGGAAGATGGGGAAAATACGAAATCTTTTAGATGGATTTATCCTTTGATGCAGGTGGTACAAGTCCTGCATTATAGGATAAGGAATGGGCTAAATTGAAAGGATCAAGTGGTTGGTCCATGGAAGATGGAGAAAAAAAGGAATGTTTTTAGAAGGATATATCCTTTGATGCAGGTGGTATAAGTCCTGCATTATAGGATAAGGAATGGACTAAATTGAAAGGATCAAGTGGTTGGACCATGGAATATGGAGAAAAAAAAGGGAGGTTTTAGAAGGATATATCCTTTGATGCAGGTGGTATAAGTCCTGCATTATTGGATAAGGAATGGCCTAAATTGAAAGGATCAAGTGGTTGGACCATGGAAGATGGAGAAAAAAAGGAACGATTTCAGATGGACATATCCTTTGATGCAGGTGGTAAAAGTTCTGCATTATAGGATAAGAAATAGGCTAAATTGAAAGGATCAAGTGGTTGGACCATGGAAGATAGAGAAAAAAAGGAAGGTTTTAGAAGGATAAATCCTTTGATGCAGGAGGTACAATTTTTGCATTATATGATAATGAATGGGCTAAATTGAAAGGATCAAGTGGTTGGACCATGGAAGATGGAGAAAAAAAGGAAGGTTTTTAGATGGATATATCTTTTGAGGCAGGTGGTACAAGTCCTGTATCATAGGATAAAGAATAGGCTAAATTGAAAGGATCAAGTGGTTGGACCATGGAATATGGAGAAAAAAAAGGAACGTTTTTAGCTGGACATATCCTTTGATGCAGGTGGTACAAGTCCTGCATTATAGGATAAGGAATGGCCTAAATATAAAGGATAAACTGGTTGGACCATGGAATATGGAGAAAAAAAGGAACGTTTTTAGATGGACATATCCTTTGATGCAGGTGGTAAAAGTTCTGCATCATAGGATAAGGAATGGGCTAAATTGAAAGGATCAAGTGGTTGGACCATGGAAGATGGAGAAAAAAAGGAAGGTTTTAGATGGATATATCCTTTGATGCAGGAGGTACAATTTTTGCATTATATGATAATGAATGGGTTAAATTGAAAGGATCAAGTGGTTGGACCTTGGAATATGGAGGAAAAAAAGGAAGGTTTTAGATTGACATATTCTTTGATGCAGGTGGTACAAGTCCTGCATTATAGAATAAGGAATGGGCTAAATTGAAAGGATCAAGTGGTTGGACCATGGAAGATGGAGAAAAAAAGGAAGGTTTTAGAAGGATATATATTTTCATGCAGGTGGTACAAGTCCTGCATTATAAGATAAGGAATGGGATAAATTTAAAGGATCAAGTGGTTGGTCCATGGAAGATGGAGAAAAAAAGGAACGTTTTTAGATGGATATATCCTTTGATGCAGGTGGTACAAGTCCTGCATTATAGGATAAGGAATGGGCTAAATTGAAAGGATCAAGTGGTTGGTCCATGGAAGATGGAGAAAAAAAGGAACGTTTTTAGAAGGATATATCCTTTGATGCAGGTGGTATAAGTCCTGCATTATAGGATAAGGAATGGACTAAATTGAAAGGATCAAGTGGTTGGACCATGGAACATGGAGAAAAAAAGGGAGGTTTTAGATGGACATATCCTTTGATGCAGGTGGTAAAAGTCCTGCATTATAGGATAAGGAATGGGCTAAATTGAAAGGATCAAGTGGTTGGACCATTGAATATGGAGAAAAAAGGAAGGTTTTAGAAGGACATATCCTTTGATGCAGGTGGTACAAGTTTTGCATTATAGGATAAGGAATGGGCTAAATTGAAAGGATCAAGTGGTTGGACCATGGAAGATAGAGAAAAAAAGGAATGTTTTTAGATGGACATACCCTTTGATGCAGGTGGTACAAGTCCTGCATTATTGGATAAGGAATGGCCTAAATTGAAAGGATCAAGTGGTTGGACCATGGAAGATGGAGAAAAAAAGGAACGTTTTCAGATGGACATATCCTTTGATGCAGGTGGTAAAAGTTCTGCATCATAGGATAAGGAATGGGCTAAATTGAAAGGATCAAGTGGTTGGACCCTGGAAGATGGAGAAAAAAATGAAGTTTATAGAAGGATATATCCTTTGATACAGTTGGTACAAGTCCTGCATTATAGGGTAAGGAATGGGCTAAATTGAAAGGATCAAGTGGTTGGACCATGGAAAATGGAGAAAAAAAGGAACGTTTTTAGATGGATATATCCTTCGATGCAGGTGGTACAAGTGTAATAAATGAAATAGTTTGTTATTACATGTTTAAAACACATGACGTAATATGTCATTTTGGATGAAGATGCTAGCGTGAGATTTGCTGTAGTCATATAAAATCATAAACAGGATGCACTATGCAGCCTCGGCAATGTAACATTTTTCTGAAACGTCAACACCAATGCATGGTGTGTGAAAGATTGTGTCGTCACCGGATGCAGGTGTCTTCCAAGAGAGAATGTAAAAGTTTCCATATTGTGTTTAAATGCTATGAAAACTAAGCATACGATATCTGTGATATCGATAATTTAAGCAGTTCATATCTATACTTCACCTGAATTGGTCATCCAACCAAACCAGCTCCACTCCTATGATGGAGATGTTTAACTCTGTTGTTTTTAGAGAATAAATACTTTTTAAAGCTACCAAGATGAACTTCATTATCAAGACTTAACATCTTAAACAACACATACTCAATGTGTGCTTATAAAAGTAGCACACTAATAAATGGTGGCAGTGGTTAAACTCTACAAATCAGAGAAAGATCTTCAAGTAATTATAATAATAAACTCTAAGAATTAGAGGAAGATCTTCAAGACATCAAAATAAAGCTGTAAAAACCAGAGAAAGATCTTCAAGAACTCAACGTTAATGTATCTACAATTTTGACTAAGTAATATAGTCCATCGAAATCTATAACATTTAATGAATGTTATACATACAAACTGATGAACTGGATCTTCAATCAACATCCTAGGAAACCCAAGGACTGACGTTCAACGCTTACAAAACCTATCCAGGAAGCACTACATTCAACGGAAACTCGAACGATACATCGCTAACAAAACATCAAGAGATAGAGAGAGGATGTGACGACATCACACAGAACCATATATAAGCTAAGTACAATTTTTTAAATTCATCCTAGTTTGGGCAGTGAAGTGTAGTTATCACGAGTCGTTAGTCGATTATTACTGGGGTGAGTGGTTTGCTAATCTTTTATTTTCCGAATTCTCATCTAGAATTTTTCTCTCTTTGTGCTAATTCCTTTTTCTTTCAGAAATTTACAGGAAATATCTTCGTGTTCGGTTTTCTTTCAGAAATTCTCGGGAAATGTCTTGGGATTAGTAACATTGTTTGGGGAATTTTATTATTCATATGCGTTTACGCAGTGGACATCTGTATTCATATAGATATTTTGATAGAATTGCAAGGGGTCGAAGAGATAGGAAAAGAAATACAGCAGTCATGACTCCCCCTGTGAGCCCTACCCCTGGACCTAGTGGTGTAGGCCAGACTAATCTTCCCCCAATTGTGACGCTTGTAAATGCCAGGTCAGCAATCCTTCCTTTTCAGGGTCGAGTCAATGGGTTCTTGCCACAAAATGTGGAGTCATGGATTTCATCCGTCGATGCCCATTTAAATGCCAAACAAATCGTAGACCCTTTTGTACAATTACAAGAAGCTAAAAGTTTTATAGATTTTTCTAAGGGGGATGCGAGTGCGTATTTAAGAGGTGTTTCATTTCAAGAAGCAGTTACCTGGGATGATTTCAAAGTTAGGTTACGCGCGGTCTATGGGGGTGAAGAAGCCTTGGATGTAGTATTAACGTTAAGAAATACACTTAATCAAGCCACTATGAATCGGCTTAATGTTATTGAGAGAGCAGCTCTCATAGCTGATAGGCTTAATGAATACCAGGACATTTTAGGTAATTCCACTTGGGTTACTAGAGATAACATCTCCGTGAAAGATTTTTTACGATTAATGTATTTAACTTGCATGACACTTATGTTGCCTGAAGCTTTAGTGCGGTGTTTTGATAAAAAGTTAACGCCTGCAAGTACGGAATTGGATATATATAAACAGATAAAAAAACACTTGTCTAAGTGTCCAGATCTCGATCACGTGTTAACTCAAGTTTTTGCAAAGAATGAAACAAAGCCACAAATAGTGAACGTAGTTAATAATAGTCTAGTAGCGGGAATGACGTGTTATAATTGCAAACGTCAAGGTCACTTAAGCGCGGACTGCAGAACGAAATTCTGCTCAATTCATAATAGTTCGACACATTCCTACAATCAGTGTTACTCGCGTAAGACACAACAGAATCCCAGAAATACACAGTCAATTCCACAGTCAGTTCCATATGGAAATAAAAAGAAAAATCCTCATTTTAACAATAAGAAGAAACAACCAAATGTCAATGCAGTTCAGAGTCCAAAGCAAACAAACACTTCTTCGAATATCGCTGAGCCTGGGTCGTCAAACCAGACCTCGCAAGGTCAGACTAATTTTCAGAATGTGCAGAGCAAAGCAAATACCACATAGTTAACTCCAGAGGGGAAGAGAGTGATGTTGGGTCAAGGTCATTCATGTCAACATCAATAGTATTGAATAATCAATTTAATGTTTTATCAGATAATTGTGAGACAATAGATTTTCCTATGAAACACACGGCCGAATTAAGTAAAACAGTGCATGCTCCCGTAGATTTGCAATGAATTCATACGATGATAAGCCAAAATGAGTTACGACCAACCTTATATGCTGTAAATTTAGAACACAAATCCTTTACGTTATTTTTTGACTCTGGTAGTCCACGTAATATCATGGATTTGAAGACACATCATTTGTTGTTTTCGAACTTTCCGATTGAAAAATCCGGAGTTAGACTCTCGGGTATAGGAAATAATGAATTAAATGTCATAGGCATAACTCATGTTCAATTCAAAGTCGGTAAACGCACGTTTGCCGATACATTTGTTGTTGTACAAAACATTGATATGTATCCAGCTGTAATTATAGGATAACCATCTATGGGAAATCAAAACATTATCTTAGCCCCTGCCAAGCACGGCGTGTATATCAAAGGGAAATTCTATAAGTCTTCTAATACCTTAAAATCAGTTTTGGATAAAAAGGAGACGACAAATGTAACCGTAACGTACGTTGAAGAACCAATAACTTGTCTCACTAATAAAGAAATAATATACGCGACCCAGCAGAATTCTCGTTCACCCGTAATATCATCTTGCACGCAATCTATCGAGCCAAACGTACCTTCGAATTCAATAGTGCAAATAAAGAAAACATTACCGGGATCTGAAATATTAATCCTTTCCGACACTTTGAAAACTAACGGATTGTCTGTCACACAAGCTATTTATACAGTAGGCTCACATCAACAATGTAATATTGAAGTCTGTAATCATTTAAATAACACTTTAGTAATTCACAAAAATCAACATATCTTGGATGTAGAAGTTTATAAACATCGTATTCTTACCGTTGCTGAAATCAATCACTCTCAATCAGTTGCGGATGAATCCCTTTTGCGATCTATTAAAAATAAAATCAATAAAGACATTCAAGACGAAGAAATTCAGCAGAAAATTTTTGGACTTTTAACTAAATATCATGATGTTTTTTCCACTACGGATGGATCCTTAGGAAAAACAGATGTAATCGAGCATCAAATAAGGTTAAAGGACAAGCAGAAAATTATCTATGTATCCTCGTACAGACTCCCTATGAAATTCCAGAATGAAATAAATGATGAAGTAGGTAAAATGCTAGAAGAAGGAGTCATTAGGAAATCAAACAGCCCTTATAATTTTCCTTTAATAGTTGTACCGAAAAAAGATCGAACATGGCGTATCTGCGTCGACTTCCGTCGTCTAAACGAGGAGACGATCCCTGATCGATTCCCAGTGCCATGTACTGACGATATTTTGTCTTTGTTAGGTCAGAATAAATATTTTACCAGTTTGGACTTACTTAAAGGCTTTCACCAAATATCATTAGCAGAAGATAGTATCCCATACACAGCCTTCAGCACAGCCAGGGGACATTATGAATTTTTACGGATGCCTTTTGGTTTACGTTGTGCTCCTATAACATTTACAAGAATGATTAACATAGTGTTTGGAGACTTGTTAGGGGATATATTGCATGCCTATATGGATGATCTTGTAATCTTTTCCAACACCTTAGAAGAACATCTACGTAAGTTAGAACTAGTACTACAGAGATTAAGACAACATAACTTAAGGGTAAAGATTAGTAAGTGTGAATTTTTCAAAACAGAATTAATATATTTGGGTTTCATGGTGTCAAGCCAAGGTCTTAAAGTAGTCCATGATAAGGTGTCGGCTATACGTAATTTTCCCATACCTACTAATGTCAAGGGAATACAGCAATTTCTGGGTTGTAGTGGATATTACAGGCGTTTTATACGCAACTATTCAATAATAGCCGCTCCTTTAACTGATCTTACGAAGAAGGGCGTAGATTTCATATGGTCTGAGCATCATCAACAGGCGTTTAATACCTTGAAAGATGAACTGTGTAGTTCTCCTATCTTAAAATTTCCTGACTTCGGTAAGGAATTCTGCATTGCAACAGACGCCTCAGACTTAGGAGTAGGAGGGGTATTGCTTCAGCAATAGGATAAACAATTTTTCCCGATAGCTTTCTATTCTCGAAAATTGAGAGCTTCCGAAAGTAAGTATGCAGTAATAGACAAGGAAGGGCTAGCTATTGTTAATTCACTAGTGCATTTTAAGTTCATAATTTACGGTTATCCCGTTAAGGTTCTTACTGACCATAAACCACTAACCGAGTTCTTTAAAGGCTTCAACCACAGCCCTAAACGAACTCGGTGGCATTTGATCATTCAAGATTTTGGCGCAAGAATCGGGTATTTACCTGGGAAAGCAAATATCATTGCGGATGCAATGAATGGGCTAAATTGAAAGGATCAAGTGGTTGGACCATGGAAGATGGAGAAAAAAAGGAAGGTTTTTAGATGGATATATCTTTTGAGGCAGGTGGTACAAGTCCTGTATCATAGGATAAAGAATAGGCTAAATTGAAAGGATCAAGTGGTTGGACCATGGAATATGGAGAAAAAAAAGGAACGTTTTTAGCTGGACATATCCTTTGATGCAGGTGGTACAAGTCCTGCATTATAGGATAAGGAATGGCCTAAATATAAAGGATAAACTGGTTGGACCATGGAATATGGAGAAAAAAAGGAACGTTTTTAGATGGACATATCCTTTGATGCAGGTGGTAAAAGTTCTGCATCATAGGATAAGGAATGGGCTAAATTGAAAGGATCAAGTGGTTGGACCATGGAAGATGGAGAAAAAAAGGAAGGTTTTAGATGGATATATCCTTTGATGCAGGAGGTACAATTTTTGCATTATATGATAATGAATGGGTTAAATTGAAAGGATCAAGTGGTTGGACCTTGGAATATGGAGGAAAAAAAGGAAGGTTTTAGATTGACATATTCTTTGATGCAGGTGGTACAAGTCCTGCATTATAGAATAAGGAATGGGCTAAATTGAAAGGATCAAGTGGTTGGACCATGGAAGATGGAGAAAAAAAGGAAGGTTTTAGAAGGATATATATTTTCATGCAGGTGGTACAAGTCCTGCATTATAAGATAAGGAATGGGATAAATTTAAAGGATCAAGTGGTTGGTCCATGGAAGATGGAGAAAAAAAGGAACGTTTTTAGATGGATATATCCTTTGATGCAGGTGGTACAAGTCCTGCATTATAGGATAAGGAATGGGCTAAATTGAAAGGATCAAGTGGTTGGTCCATGGAAGATGGAGAAAAAAAGGAACGTTTTTAGAAGGATATATCCTTTGATGCAGGTGGTATAAGTCCTGCATTATAGGATAAGGAATGGACTAAATTGAAAGGATCAAGTGGTTGGACCATGGAACATGGAGAAAAAAAGGGAGGTTTTAGATGGACATATCCTTTGATGCAGGTGGTAAAAGTCCTGCATTATAGGATAAGGAATGGGCTAAATTGAAAGGATCAAGTGGTTGGACCATTGAATATGGAGAAAAAAAGGAAGGTTTTAGAAGGACATATCCTTTGATGCAGGTGGTACAAGTTTTGCATTATAGGATAAGGAATGGGCTAAATTGAAAGGATCAAGTGGTTGGACCATGGAAGATAGAGAAAAAAAGGAATGTTTTTAGATGGACATACCCTTTGATGCAGGTGGTACAAGTCCTGCATTATTGGATAAGGAATGGCCTAAATTGAAAGGATCAAGTGGTTGGACCATGGAAGATGGAGAAAAAAAGGAACGTTTTCAGATGGACATATCCTTTGATGCAGGTGGTAAAAGTTCTGCATCATAGGATAAGGAATGGGCTAAATTGAAAGGATCAAGTGGTTGGACCATGGAAGATAGAGAAAAAAAGGAAGGTTTTAGAAGGATATATCCTTTGATGCAGGTGGTACAAGTCCTGCATTATAGAATAAGGAATGAGCTAAATTGAAAGGATCAAGTGGTTGGACCCTGGAAGATGGAGAAAAAAATGAAGTTTATAGAAGGATATATCCTTTGATACAGTTGGTACAAGTCCTGCATTATAGGGTAAGGAATGGGCTAAATTGAAAGGATCAAGTGGTTGGACCATGGAAAATGGAGAAAAAAAGGAACGTTTTTAGATGGATATATCCTTCGATGCAGGTGGTACAAGTGTAATAAATGAAATAGTTTGTTATTACATGTTTAAAACACATGACGTAATATGTCATTTTGGATGAAGATGCTAGCGTGAGATTTGCTGTAGTCATATAAAATCATAAACAGGATGCACTATGCAGCCTCGGCAATGTAACATTTTTCTGAAACGTCAACACCAATGCATGGTGTGTGAAAGATTGTGTCGTCACCGGATGCAGGTGTCTTCCAAGAGAGAATGTAAAAGTTTCCATATTGTGTTTAAATGCTATGAAAACTAAGCATACGATATCTGTGATATCGATAATTTAAGCAGTTCATATCTATACTTCACCTGAATTGGTCATCCAACCAAACCAGCTCCACTCCTATGATGGAGATGTTTAACTCTGTTGTTTTTAGAGAATAAATACTTTTTAAAGCTACCAAGATGAACTTCATTATCAAGACTTAACATCTTAAACAACACATACTCAATGTGTGCTTATAAAAGTAGCACACTAATAAATGGTGGCAGTGGTTAAACTCTACAAATCAGAGAAAGATCTTCAAGTAATTATAATAATAAACTCTAAGAATTAGAGGAAGATCTTCAAGACATCAAAATAAAGCTGTAAAAACCAGAGAAAGATCTTCAAGAACTCAACGTTAATGTATCTACAATTTTGACTAAGTAATATAGTCCATCGAAATCTATAACATTTAATGAATGTTATACATACAAACTGATGAACTGGATCTTCAATCAACATCCTAGGAAACCCAAGGACTGACGTTCAACGCTTACAAAACCTATCCAGGAAGCACTACATTCAACGGAAACTCGAACGATACATCGCTAACAAAACATCAAGAGATAGAGAGAGGATGTGACGACATCACACAGAACCATATATAAGCTAAGTACAATTTTTTAAATTCATCCTAGTTTGGGCAGTGAAGTGTAGTTATCACGAGTCGTTAGTCGATTATTACTGGGGTGAGTGGTTTGCTAATCTTTTATTTTCCGAATTCTCATCTAGAATTTTTCTCTCTTTGTGCTAATTCCTTTTTCTTTCAGAAATTTACAGGAAATATCTTCGTGTTCGGTTTTCTTTCAGAAATTCTCGGGAAATGTCTTGGGATTAGTAACATTGTTTGGGGAATTTTATTATTCATATGCGTTTACGCAGTGGACATCTGTATTCATATAGATATTTTGATAGAATTGCAAGGGGTCGAAGAGATAGGAAAAGAAATACAGCAGTCATGACTCCCCCTGTGAGCCCTACCCCTGGACCTAGTGGTGTAGGCCAGACTAATCTTCCCCCAATTGTGACGCTTGTAAATGCCAGGTCAGCAATCCTTCCTTTTCAGGGTCGAGTCAATGGGTTCTTGCCACAAAATGTGGAGTCATGGATTTCATCCGTCGATGCCCATTTAAATGCCAAACAAATCGTAGACCCTTTTGTACAATTACAAGAAGCTAAAAGTTTTATAGATTTTTCTAAGGGGGATGCGAGTGCGTATTTAAGAGGTGTTTCATTTCAAGAAGCAGTTACCTGGGATGATTTCAAAGTTAGGTTACGCGCGGTCTATGGGGGTGAAGAAGCCTTGGATGTAGTATTAACGTTAAGAAATACACTTAATCAAGCCACTATGAATCGGCTTAATGTTATTGAGAGAGCAGCTCTCATAGCTGATAGGCTTAATGAATACCAGGACATTTTAGGTAATTCCACTTGGGTTACTAGAGATAACATCTCCGTGAAAGATTTTTTACGATTAATGTATTTAACTTGCATGACACTTATGTTGCCTGAAGCTTTAGTGCGGTGTTTTGATAAAAAGTTAACGCCTGCAAGTACGGAATTGGATATATATAAACAGATAAAAAAACACTTGTCTAAGTGTCCAGATCTCGATCACGTGTTAACTCAAGTTTTTGCAAAGAATGAAACAAAGCCACAAATAGTGAACGTAGTTAATAATAGTCTAGTAGCGGGAATGACGTGTTATAATTGCAAACGTCAAGGTCACTTAAGCGCGGACTGCAGAACGAAATTCTGCCCAATTCATAATAGTTCGACACATTCCTACAATCAGTGTTACTCGCGTAAGACACAACAGAATCCCAGAAATACACAGTCAATTCCACAGTCAGTTCCATATGGAAATAAAAAGAAAAATCCTCATTTTAACAATAAGAAGAAACAACCAAATGTCAATGCAGTTCAGAGTCCAAAGCAAACAAACACTTCTTCGAATATCGCTGAGCCTGGGTCGTCAAACCAGACCTCGCAAGGTCAGACTAATTTTCAGAATGTGCAGAGCAAAGCAAATACCACATAGTTAACTCCAGAGGGGAAGAGAGTGATGTTGGGTCAAGGTCATTCATGTCAACATCAATAGTATTGAATAATCAATTTAATGTTTTATCAGATAATTGTGAGACAATAGATTTTCCTATGAAACACACGGCCGAATTAAGTAAAACAGTGCATGCTCCCGTAGATTTGCAATGAATTCATACGATGATAAGCCAAAATGAGTTACGACCAACCTTATATGCTGTAAATTTAGAACACAAATCCTTTACGTTATTTTTTGACTCTGGTAGTCCACGTAATATCATGGATTTGAAGACACATCATTTGTTGTTTTCGAACTTTCCGATTGAAAAATCCGGAGTTAGACTCTCGGGTATAGGAAATAATGAATTAAATGTCATAGGCATAACTCATGTTCAATTCAAAGTCGGTAAACGCACGTTTGCCGATACATTTGTTGTTGTACAAAACATTGATATGTATCCAGCTGTAATTATAGGATAACCATCTATGGGAAATCAAAACATTATCTTAGCCCCTGCCAAGCACGGCGTGTATATCAAAGGGAAATTCTATAAGTCTTCTAATACCTTAAAATCAGTTTTGGATAAAAAGGAGACGACAAATGTAACCGTAACGTACGTTGAAGAACCAATAACTTGTCTCACTAATAAAGAAATAATATACGCGACCCAGCAGAATTCTCGTTCACCCGTAATATCATCTTGCACGCAATCTATCGAGCCAAACGTACCTTCGAATTCAATAGTGCAAATAAAGAAAACATTACCGGGATCTGAAATATTAATCCTTTCCGACACTTTGAAAACTAACGGATTGTCTGTCACACAAGCTATTTATACAGTAGGCTCACATCAACAATGTAATATTGAAGTCTGTAATCATTTAAATAACACTTTAGTAATTCACAAAAATCAACATATCTTGGATGTAGAAGTTTATAAACATCGTATTCTTACCGTTGCTGAAATCAATCACTCTCAATCAGTTGCGGATGAATCCCTTTTGCGATCTATTAAAAATAAAATCAATAAAGACATTCAAGACGAAGAAATTCAGCAGAAAATTTTTGGACTTTTAACTAAATATCATGATGTTTTTTCCACTACGGATGGATCCTTAGGAAAAACAGATGTAATCGAGCATCAAATAAGGTTAAAGGACAAGCAGAAAATTATCTATGTATCCTCGTACAGACTCCCTATGAAATTCCAGAATGAAATAAATGATGAAGTAGGTAAAATGCTAGAAGAAGGAGTCATTAGGAAATCAAACAGCCCTTATAATTTTCCTTTAATAGTTGTACCGAAAAAAGATCGAACATGGCGTATCTGCGTCGACTTCCGTCGTCTAAACGAGGAGACGATCCCTGATCGATTCCCAGTGCCATGTACTGACGATATTTTGTCTTTGTTAGGTCAGAATAAATATTTTACCAGTTTGGACTTACTTAAAGGCTTTCACCAAATATCATTAGCAGAAGATAGTATCCCATACACAGCCTTCAGCACAGCCAGGGGACATTATGAATTTTTACGGATGCCTTTTGGTTTACGTTGTGCTCCTATAACATTTACAAGAATGATTAACATAGTGTTTGGAGACTT
The DNA here is from genome assembly GCF_036898095.1 of Palaemon carinicauda. Classification (NCBI taxonomy): domain Eukaryota; kingdom Metazoa; phylum Arthropoda; class Malacostraca; order Decapoda; family Palaemonidae; genus Palaemon; species Palaemon carinicauda. Next base: position 73,984,606 of record NC_090728.1, read on the forward strand.
GTTAGGGGATATATTGCATGCCTATATGGATGATCTTGTAATCTTTTCCAACACCTTAGAAGAACATCTACGTAAGTTAGAACTAGTACTACAGAGATTAAGACAACATAACTTAAGGGTAAAGATTAGTAAGTGTGAATTTTTCAAAACAGAATTAATATATTTGGGTTTCATGGTGTCAAGCCAAGGTCTTAAAGTAGTCCATGATAAGGTGTCGGCTATACGTAATTTTCCCATACCTACTAATGTCAAGGGAATACAGCAATTTCTGGGTTGTAGTGGATATTACAGGCGTTTTATACGCAACTATTCAATAATAGCCGCTCCTTTAACTGATCTTACGAAGAAGGGCGTAGATTTCATATGGTCTGAGCATCATCAACAGGCGTTTAATACCTTGAAAGATGAACTGTGTAGTTCTCCTATCTTAAAATTTCCTGACTTCGGTAAGGAATTCTGCATTGCAACAGACGCCTCAGACTTAGGAGTAGGAGGGGTATTGCTTCAGCAATAGGATAAACAATTTTTCCCGATAGCTTTCTATTCTCGAAAATTGAGAGCTTCCGAAAGTAAGTATGCAGTAATAGACAAGGAAGGGCTAGCTATTGTTAATTCACTAGTGCATTTTAAGTTCATAATTTACGGTTATCCCGTTAAGGTTCTTACTGACCATAAACCACTAACCGAGTTCTTTAAAGGCTTCAACCACAGCCCTAAACGAACTCGGTGGCATTTGATCATTCAAGATTTTGGCGCAAGAATCGGGTATTTACCTGGGAAAGCAAATATCATTGCGGATGCATTATCACGCAACCCCGTGTCATCTTGTATGGAGCCTTTAGCTGAATTAATAGATATATCAACATCCATGCCTATTGTTAAAACGATATCTGAACAAGAAGATTTAGGCTGGAGCGCTGAATTATTACAGACTGAGCAAAAAAAAGATCAGAAAATAGAAACAATTATAAATGCTTTGAAAGGCAATCATAAGGAAAAGGGATATATAAAGTATAAGCAGCAGAATTATATAATCAAAGATGATATTCTGTGTAGGACTGTGACAAGGAAAACCCGCAATACACCACATGTAACTAACGACCAGGTAGTAGTACCAATCTCACTTATTTCCACTGTCCTGAATTGGTTGCATTCAAATCCATTACATGGACACCCGGGGTTCTCATTAATGTCACAGAAAGCCAAATCATTGTTTTATTGGCATACGATGCTTACAGATATGAAAAGACACATAGCTAATTGTCGCACATGTCAGGAAAACAAAGGGCATACGAAAACACCTGTCAGCCTAGGGGCTTATCCCGTGCCCAATCAACCCTTTGAAAGAATACATTTAGATTTGTTAACAGGATTTTACGAGTCAGACAGAGGAAATAAGCACCTCTTAGTAATTATAGATGCTTTAACTCGATATACAGAACTAATAGCGCTTAAAACTAAAACTGCGATTGAATGCGCTAGGAAGTTTTACGAGTGTTACATTTGTAAACATGGAATTCCACACATGATAATCTCAGACTCGGTTGGTGAATTTAATAATCACTTTCTTACCTCATTGTGTGAATTCCTTAGCATAAAGAAAATAAATACCATGATATATCACCCAGAGTCGAATGGGCTAGTGGAAAGAGCAAATAGGAAGATTTTAAATATATTAAGAGTAACACTAGGGGGATCAGACCCCAACTGGGATATTGCAATACCGGCGGCACTGAATACTCTGAATCATTCATATCATATATCAATTAAAATATCACCGCATGAAGCATTGTACGGTACCCCAGTTCGAACGCCTTTCCATGTATTAACGCCTACAACTAATCTATCAAATCCTTTAAAAGAATGTATAAATGCAAGTATAAGTCGATATGATATCCTTCGAAAGAATTTAGAAGAATCACAAATCATAATGAAAAGGAATCATGATAAAATAGCGAAGCCAACTAAAACATATACCGTGGGTGATAACGTTTATATACAAATCAATGTGCGTAAAGGACTCAATTATAAACTAACACCTAAGTTTGAAGGCCCATTTAACATTTTGGAAACATTAACGGCTAATAGGTTTAGAGTTCAAAACGTATCCCAACCCACGGATGAGAGAATAGTACCATTGGCTCACATAAGAAATTAAAAAAAAAAAAAAAAAAAAAAGAAAAGAGAGGGAAAGAAGTGGGGGAAAATTTTTTTTATTTTATGTGATTAAAAGTTTTCTTCTTAATACAGGAGTAATTACATATATTTTTCTCGTTACAGGTTTCCAAGATGAATTTTTTGTTGTTGGGAGTCATATAGTTCGCTCAGACATTTTTCTCGTGTGGGATGAGCTCTAAAACTAAAAGTATAGATTTTAAATATGGCACTATAGTTGAAAGACAAGAAGACGTTTTTATTACATCGAGCAACGTAGTTGTAGAAGTGAATATGCAAGCAATTTTTCTTCAAGAGAATGATGTCACTAGCTTAAGAACCGCCATTTCAAGGTTTTCTGTCTCATTGGATGAGTTGCATAGAAGACATTTTCATTTGACTACAGAGTGTTTGCTTGGATCGGCATTAAAAGTTGCAGAGATGCTATCTGATGACTTGAAAAATAAGACTCACGAGACAGGATCTTTGGCTTATGACCTTTTGATGTGGACTGTAGGACACGAACATAAAGAAAGACGAAATCCGTTTATTTATGCTGCATTAAACATCTTTGGGTCTGTTGCCAGTTTAGGTTTAGGAATTTCCAATCGTCTTAAGATTAGTAATCAAAATAAGAAAATTGAGTTCTTGACTCATGAAGATGAATTGATTATGTCAGAACTAAGGAATCAGTTAGCTTCGATCAATCAAATTATGGATTTAGTAAATGAACATTCAAATAATATCATTCAGATTAAGGAAGTACAGGATTTGTTGGCAACGTTAACGTATTATGATTCAAAGATAGATCACATACATAACAGAATTGCACATTTCATTGAGAAATCCCTTAAGGATTATGTAGAAGCTATCACGTTAGTAACTAAAGGTATACTGTCACCCCATTTGTTGCCTATAAATTACTTAAAGTTAATTCTGGAGAACGGAAGGGATAAACTAGGCTATGTTCCTTTGTTAGGCGAACGTAGGTTAGAATTTTATTACAGCCTAATTACAGTAAGCGTTGATAATAACAAGATTAGGATTACGATTCCCTTTGATTCTTCTGATGCCTGGCAATCTTACAGGATATCACCATTTCCGACTTTCATGACGAATCACTCAAATCCAGTTATATCCAGTTTGACAGGACACGTATTGATTTCCCCAGACAAGGAAACATATACGGTCATTAAAGACTTAAATCAATTAACTCACTGTTCAGACGCAATGGATAGAAAAATATGTACAGCTGACTCATTTGAATTCCATAAAAACTTAATGGATTCATGCAAGTTAGGTATAGTGCTAGAAGGTGCTCTCTCCCATACAAGTGAAAATTGTCTGGATAAGCTTTATCCCTTTGACAATAATGAGTTCAATTGCAGACTGAACAATGGCTCGTGGATACGATACGACAAGGACGGCTTCAATGTATCATGCCCTGACGGATCCACGTCATTCGCCCACATCTTTGTTGCAGCAGATGGTTGTATCGGGACTTCCCCTAATTCCATGGTGACCGGACTAAGGACACTCATCAGAGAACGAGCCTACTTCGCGAACTTCACGTGGACATCTACAATGCCAGCACTACCTCTCCCGTACAATCAACAGGTTGCCAAGCGGTTGATGAAATTGACCGAGATGGACCACCTGTCACCGACTTATAAGGAAATTCTTCACCCCATACTACTAGCAGGATTAGGCATCACGTTGATGATATTTATCGCCGTGAACATCCTTGTTTGGCGTAGGTTACGGTACAGCAGGAAGCTAAAACAGAACGTTTCACCATGTCCAGACAAAACTCCTTATTTAATTCAGTTTAAAGCCATTTGAAGTGGCCACCTCATTCGCTAAAGGAGTAAAATGTTTTGGAAAGTGTGTTTGTACGAAAAGCTGTTAGTATGCTAGTAATATGTAATTGAAGAAAATAATCTACATTGCATTGTTAAAAATACATTTAAAAAAAAACATTTAAAAAAAAATATAAATCATTTTTTCTCTCGGCATCTAATAAAATATATAAGCCGGAATGTTAAAAGAAAAGAGAAAAAAAAAACAAAAATAACAGAATCTATGGGCATCTAATAAAATATATCAGCCCTATATATATATATATATATATATATATATATATATATATATATATATATATATATATATATATATATATATATATGTACGAAACCGTATTACGTATACGTACCAGGAATTCGTGTTTGTGCACTAAAATTGAATCTTTACCAAGGTAACAAATATTTTTATTAGTTACCGTATTGTGTTAATCTATGTTTCTGACAAAGGTAACAATTATTCTTTAACAAGTTACCGAATCATATGTATATCAGTATTTTTTTTTTGGTACCATATAATCATTTGATGGCAATGTACCATATATATGATCTGTATTTATCATGCATTTTTTTTTCTTTGCTTTGGTAATATCTTTTCATATGCATCATTGTTATTATTTTTTGATGTGCCTGTTTGGACATTCGTCCTCATTTGCTTATGGCTAAAGTTAAACAAAGAATAATACGTATGTCCAGTCACACCTAGTAAATATGTTTTGGCTTGTTGTTAAATTTTTTTTTGAAAAAAATGAGATAGCTGGCCGAGCTAATGTAATAAATGAAATAGTTTGTTATTATATGTTTAAAACACATGACGTAATATGTCATTTTGGATGAAGATGCTAGCGTGAGATTTGCTGTAGTCATATAAAATCATAAACAGGATGCACTATGCAGCCTCAGCAATGTAACATTTTTCTGAAACGTCAACACCAATGCATGGTGTGTGAAAGATTGTGTCGTCACCGGATGCAGGTGTCTTCCGAGAGAGAATGTAAAAGTTTCCATATTGTGTTTAAATGCTATGAAAACTAAGCATACGATATCTGTGATATCGATAATTTAAGCAGTTCATATCTATACTTCACCTGAATTGGTCATCCGACCAAACCAGCTCCACTCCTATGATGGAGATGTTTAACTCTGTTGTTTTTAGAGAATAAATACTTCTTAAAGCTACTAAGATGAACTTCATTATCAAGACTTAACATCTTGAACAACACATACTCAATATGTGCTTATAAAAGTAGCACACTAATACAAGTCCTGCATTATAGGATAAGGAATGGACTAAATTGAAAGGATCAAGTGGTTGGACCATGGAATATGGAGAAAAAAAAGAAAGTTTTAGATGGACATATCCTTTGATGCAGGTGGTACAAGTCCTGCATTATAGGATAAGGAATGGGCTAAATTAAAAGGATCATGTGGTTGGAATATGGATGATGGATAAAAAAGGAAGGTTTTTAGATAGACATATCCTTTGATGCAGGTGGTAAAAGTCCTGCATTATAGGATAAGGAATGGCCTAAATTGAAAGGATTAAGTGGTTGGACCATGGAAGGTAGAGAAAAAAAGGTAGGTTTTAGAAGGATATATGCAGGTGATAAAAGTTCTGCATCATAGGATAAAGAATGGGCTAAATTGAAAGGATCAAGTGGTTGGACCATGGAAGATGGAGAAAAAAAAGAAGGTTTTTAGATGGATATATCCTTTGATATAGGTGGTACAAGTCCAGCATCCTTGGGTAAGGATTGGGGTAAATTGAAATGATCGAGTGTTTGGACTATGGAAGATGGAGAAAAAAAAAGGTCTTTAGATGGACATATCCTTTGATGCAGGTGGTACAAGTCCTGCATCATAGAATAAAGAATGGGCTGAATTGATTGGATCAAGTGGTTGGTCCATGGAAGATGAAGAAAAAAAGAAAGGTTTTTAGATGGACATATCCTTTGATGCAGGTTGTACAAGTCCTGCATCATAGGATAAGGAATTGGCTCAATTGAAAGGATCAAGTGGTTGGACCATGGAATATGGAGAAAAAAAAGGAAGGTTTTCAGATGGAGATATCCTTTGATGCCGGTGGTACAAGTCCTGCATCGTAGGATAAAGAATGGGCTACATTGAAAGGATCAAGTGGTTGGACCATGGAAGATGGAGAAAAAAAGGGAGGTTTTTAGAAGGATATATCCTTTGATGTAGGTGGTACAAGTCTAGCATCCTTGGATAAGGAATGGGGTAAATTGAAAGGATTAAGTGTTTGGACTATGGAAGATGGAGAAAAAAAAGAAGGTTTTTAGGTGGACAGATCCTTTGATGCAGGTGGTCAAGTCCTGCATCATAGAATAAAGAATGGGCTAAACTGAATGGATCAAGTGGTTGGGCCATGGAAGATGAAGAAAAAAAGAAAGGTTTTTAGATGGACATATCATTTGATGTAGATGGTACAAGTTCTGCATCATAGGATAAGGAATTGGCTCAATTGAAAGGATCAAGTGGTTGGACCATGGAAGATGGAGAAAAAAAGGAAGGTTTTCAGATGGAGATATCCTTTGATGCAGGTGGTACAAGTCATGCATCGTAGGATAAAGAATGGGCTACATTGAAAGGATCAAGTGGTTGGACCATGGAAGGTGGAGAAAAAAAGGGAGGTTTTTAGAAGGATATATCCTTTGATGTAGGTGGTACAAGTCTAGCATCCTTGGATAAGGAATGGGGTAAATTGAAAGGATCAAGTGTTTGGACTATGGAAGATGGAGAAAAAAAAGAAGGTTTTTAGGTGGACAGATCCTTTGATGCAGGTGGTCAAGTCCTGCATCATAGAATAAAGAATGGGCTAAACTGAATGGATCAAGTGGTTGGGCCATGGAAGATGAAGAAAAAAAGAAAGGTTTTTAGCTGGACATATCATTTGATGCAGGTGGTACAAGTCCTGCATCGTAGGATAAAGAATGGGCTATATTGAAAGGATCAAGTGGTTGGACCATGGAAGATGGAGAAAAAAAGGAAGGTTTTTAGAAGGATATATCCTTTAATGTAGGTGGTACAAGTCCTGCATCCTTGGATAAGGAATGGGGTAAATTGAAAGTATCAAGTGTTTGGACTATGGAAAGATGGAGAAAAAAAGAAGGTTTTTAAGTGGACAGATCCTTTGATGCAGGTGGTACAAGTCCTGCATCATAGAATAAAGAATGGGTTAAATTGAATGGATCAAGTGGTTAGGCCATGGAAGATGAAGAAAAAAAGAAAGGTTTTTAGATGGATATATCCTTTGAGGCAGGTGGTAAAAGTCCTGCATCATAGGATAAGGAATAGGCTTAATTGAAAGTATCAAGTGGTTGGACCATGGAAGATGGAGGAAAAAAAGGATGGTTTTTAGATGGACATATCCTTTGATGCAGGTTGTACAAGTCCTGCATCGTAGGATAAAGAATGGGGTAAATTGAAAGGATCAAGTGGTTGGACCATGGAGGATAGAGAAAAAAAAGGAACGTTTTTAGATGGAAATATCCTTTTGATGCAGGTGGTAGGCCTACAAGTCTTGCATCATAGGATAAGGAATGGGCTAAATTGAAAGGATCACATAGTTGGGCCATGGAAGATGGAAAAAAAAGGAAGGTTTAAGATGTTTATATCCTTTGATGCAGGTGGTACAATTCCTGCATTATGGGATAAGAGATGGGCTTATTTGAAAGGATCAAATGGTTGGACCATGGAAGATACAGGAAAAAAAGGAAGGTTTTAGAAGGATATATCCTTTGATGCAGGTGGTACAAGTCCTGCATCATAGGATAAGGGATGGGCTAAATTGAAAGGATCAAGTGGTTGGACCATGGAAGATGGAGAAAAAAAGGAACGTTTTTAGAAGGACATATCCTTTGATGCAGGTGGTGCAAGTCCTGCATTATTGGATAAGGAATGGCCAAAATTGAAAGGATCAAGTGGTTGGACCATGGAAGATGGGAAAAAAAGAAACGTTTTTAGATGGACATATCCTTTGATGCAGGTGGTAAAAGTTCTGCATCATAGGATAAGGAATAGGCTAAATTGAAAGGATCAAGTGGTTGGACCATGGAAGATAGAGAAAAAAAGGAAGGTTTTAGAAGGATATATCCTTTGATGCAGGTGGTAAAAGTCCTGCATTATAGAATAAGGAATGAGCTAAATTGAAACGATCAAGTGGTTGTACCCTGGAAGATGGAGTAAAAAATGAAGTTTATAGAAGGATATATCCTTTGATGCAGTTGGTACAAGTCCTGCAGTATATGATACAGAATGGGCTAAATTGAAAGGATCAAGTAGTTGGACCATGGAAAATGGAGAAAAAAAGGAAGCTTTTTAGATGGACATATCCTTTGATGCAGGTGGTACAAGTCCTGCATTATAGGATAAGGAATGGCCTAAATTGAAAGGATCAAGTGGTTGGACCATGGACGATAGAGAAAAAAATGAAGGTTTTAGAAGGATATATCCTTTGATGCAGGTGGTAAAAATTCTGCATCATAGGATAAGGAATGGGCTAAATTGAAAGAATCAAGTGGTTGGACCATGGAAGATAGAGAAAAAAGGAAGGTTTTAGAAGGATATATCCTTTGATGCAGGTGGTACAAATCTTGCATTATAAGATAAGGAATGGGCTAAATTGAAAGGATGAAGTGGTTGGACCATGGAAGATGGAGAAAAAAAGGAAGGTTTTTAGATGGATATATCCTTTGATATAGGTGGTACAAGTCCAGCATCCTTGGGTAAGGAATGGGGTAAATTGAAATGATCGAGTGTTTGGACTATGGAAGATGGAGAAAAAAATAGGAACGTTTTTAGATGGACATATCCTTAGATGCAGGTGGTACAAGTCCTGCATCATAGAATAAAGAATGGGCTAAACTGAATGGATCAAGTGGTTGGTCCATGGAAGATGAAGAAAAAAAGAAAGGTTTTTAGATGGACATATCCTTTGATGCAGGTGGTACAAGTCCTGCATAATAGGATAAGGAATTGGCTCAATTGAAAGGATCCAGTGGTTGGACCATGGAAGATGGAGAAAAAAAAGGAAGGTTTTCAGATGGAGATATCCTTCGATGTAGGTGGTACAAGTCCTGCATTGTAGGATAAAGAATGGGCTACATTGAAAGGATCAAGTGGTTGGACCATGGAAGATGGAGAAAAAAAGGGAGGTTTTTAGAAAGATATATCCTTTTATGTAGGTGGTACAAATCAGCATCCTTGGATAAGGAATGTGGTAAATTGAAAGTATCAAGTGTTTGGACTATGGAAGATGGAGAAAAAAAAGAAGGTTTTTGATTGGACAGATCCTTTGATGCAGGTGGTACAAGTCCTGCATCATAGAATAAAGAATGGGCTAAATTGAATGGATCAAGTGGTTGGTCCATGGAAGATGAAGAAAAAAAGAAAGGTTTTTAGATGGATATATCCTTTGATGCAGGTGGTACAAGTCCTGCATCATAGTATAAGGAATAGGCTCAATTGAAAGGATCAAGTGGTTGGACCATGGAAGATGGAGAGAAAAAAAGGAAGGATTTTATATGTACATATCCTTTGATGCAGGTGGTACAAGTCCTGCATCATAGGATAATGGAATGGGCTAAATTGAAAGGATCAAGTGGTTGGACCATGGAAGATGGAAAAAAAATGGAAGGTTTTTAGATGGATATATCCTTTGATGAAGGTGGTACAAGTCCTGCATTATAGGATAAAGAATGGACTAAATTGAAAGGATGAAGTGGTTGGACCATGGAAGATGGAGAAAAAAAGGAAGGTTTTAGATGGACATATCCTTTGATGCAGGTGGTACAAGTCCTGCATTATAGGATAAGGAATGGGCTAAATTGAAAGGATCAAGTAGTTGGACCATGGAAGATGGAGAAAAAAAGGAAGGTTTTTAGATGGACATGTCCTTTGATGCAGGTGGTACAAGTCCTGCATTATAGGATAAGGAATGGCCTAAATTGAAAGGATCAAGTGGTTGGACCATGGAAGATAGAGAAAAAAATGAAGGTTTTAGAAGGATATATCCTTTGATGCAGGTGGTAAAAGTTCTGCATCATAGGATAAGGAATGGGCTAAATTGAAAGGATCAAGTGGTTGGACCATGGAAGATAGAGAAAAAAAGGAAGGTTTTAGAAGGATATATCCTTTGATGCAGGTGGTACAAATCCTGCATTATAGGATAAGGAATGGGCTAAATTGAAAGGATGAAGTGGTTGGACCATGGAAGATGGAGAAAAAAAGGAAGGTTTTTAGATGGATATATCCTTTGATATAGGTGGTACAAGTCCAGCATCCTTGGGTAAGGAATGGGGTAAATTGAAATGATCTAGTGTTTGGACTATGGAAGATGGAGAAAAAAATAGGAACGTTTTTAGATGGATATATCCTTAGATGCAGGTGGTACAAGTCCTGCATCATAGAATAAAGAATGGGCTAAATTGAATGGATCAATTGGTTGGTCCATGGAAGATGAAGAAAAAAAAGAAAGGTTTTTAGATGGACATATCCTTTGATGCAGGTGGTACAAGTCCTGCATAATAGGATAAGGAATTGGCTCAATTGAAAGGATCAAGTGGTTGGACCATGGAAGATGGAGAAAAAAAAAAGGAAGGTTTTCAGATGGAGATATCCTTTGATGCAGGTGGTACAAGTCCTGCATCGTAGGATAAAGAATGGGCTACATTGAAAGGATCAAGTGGTTGGACCATGGAAGATGGAGAAAAAAAGGAAGGTTTTTAGAAAGATATATCCTTTTATGTAGGTGGTACAAGTCCAGCATCCTTGGATAAGGAATGTGGTAAATTGAAAGTATCAAGTGTTTGGACTATGGAAGATGGAGAAAAAAAAGAAGGTTTTTGATTGGACAGATCCTTTGATGCAGGTGGTACAAGTCCTGCATCATAGAATAAAGAATGGGCTAAATTGAATGGATCAATTGGTTGGGCCATGGAAGATGAAGAAAAAAAGAAAGGTTTTTAGATGGATATATCCTTTGATGCAGGTGGTACAAGTCCTGCATCATAGGATAAGGAATAGGCTCAATTGAAAGAATCAAGTGGTTGGACCATGGAAGATGGAGAAAAAAAAGTAAGGATTTTAGATGGACATATCTTTTGATGCAGGTGGTACAAATCCTGCATCATAGGATAATGGAATGGGGTAAATTGAAAGGATCAAGTGGTTCGACCATGGAAGATGGAGAAAAAAAGGAAGGTTTTTAGATGGATATATCCTTTGTTGCAGGTGGTACAAGTCCTGCATTATAGGATAAGGAATGGGCTAAATTGAAAGGATCAAGTGGTTGGACCATGGAAGATAGAGAAAAAAAGGAAGGTTTTAAATGGATATATCCTTTGATGCAGGTGGTACAAGTCCTGCATTATAGGATAAGGAATGGGCTAAATTGAAAGGATCACATTGTGGAGGATTAATTTAATTTTAATTTATTTTTTTTTGTTTTGCCAAATTGAGAGAGAGAGAGAGAGAGAGAGAGAGAGAGAGAGAGAGAGAGAGAGAGAGAGAGAGAGAGAGAGAGAGAGAGAGAGAGAGAGAGTTGTTTTAGTATTGTTAAATCCAGACATTTTATTTGCTTAGTTTTGTGAGAGAGAGAGAGAGAGAGAGAGAGAGAGAGAGAGAGAGAGAGAGAGAGAGAGAGAGAGAGAGAGAGCAAGTGTGTTTATTTACTTAAGTTTTGTCAAACCGCAAGAGAGAGGAAGTGTTTTTTTGATTAGTTTTGTGAGAGAGAGAGAGAGAGAGAGAGAGAGAGAGAGAGAGAGAGAGAGAGAGAGAGAGAGAGAGAGAGTGTTTATTTGCTTTAGTTTCGTCAGAGAGAGAGAGAGAGAGAGAGAGAGAGAGAGAGAATGTAATTTGCTTTAGTTTTGCTAGATCGCGCGTGCGTGAGAGAGTATGTGTGTATGTGCGTTTGTGTGTGTCCGCGTTGCGCGCCGAAGAACGAGGGTAGTTTGCAAATGATTGGTTGTTGTTGGAAAGATTGTCGGTATATTTGAGGTTGTTTGTTTACATTTTTTTAGCTAGGATAGGGCGGTGATGAATGTCTTGGGCGAAAGCATTGGATCTCTGACTGTAGAAGGAGTCGGTTGTTATTTTTTTTTTTTGTTCTTCGGAAGCCGGCTGTTTAGTGTTTTTTTTATATTCGGAGTAAGTACTGTTTTTATTCATTTTTGTTAGGCGCGTTCGTGAATGATAGAAAGTTTATTGTTTATCTTTGATTATAGTGCGATAGTTAAGTTAGTTAGGAGTGTTCATAAGTGTTTTTCTTTTTTATTTTGGCAGGCCGTGATTCCTCCTTTGGAGAGGTTTTCTTGAATATAAAATTGTTTGTTGACGACTTGGCCTGTAATAGAACTTGATAGGACTGCTCAGATTGATTTACTTGTTGACGACCCGGACCGAATTTACTTCTGATTGCTGTTTATGATGATGATACCGATGAGGATGATGATGATGATGATTACGCTCACGGACTAAATCAATTAAAACATTTTGTATTGACTGAGTGTCAAGTGTTGCCATATTGTGGTGTTGCAACCGAGTTGTGGGGTTGGGCTATAAAAGGACTGTTTGCCCTTGTGTGGACAACGACGTCCACACATAAACAAATATTGGTTTTGGTGTGTGGGGTAATTTTAAGTCTGTTAGGGTTTTTGCGGGTTATATGAATGGTGCTTTCGGTTATTATATATTATATTATTTGGTGTTAAGTTTTGATTAGTTTTAAGTGTTGGTAATTTGATTGTGGATGGTTATTGATTTATTTATTATAGTTTGTAAGAATATAGTGTTAAGGATATGTTTTGTTTTGATTTTTGTCTTTTCGTCCAAGAGTCCCGCTGCTGATAACGTAAGGGGAAAGTTTGTTTTGTGGAGACCATTGTAAGTAAGTAAGATTCAAGGGTGTGGGGTTTGTTTTGTTGACATCCCGCTACATAAATTTGGCGCCCGAACAGGGACAATAGAGGTGGGATTGAAGCTGGACTCTTTGACGAAGAACGGAATTAGGATTAAGGTTGAAGAAAAATGGAAGGTAAATACGAGGCTTTGGAGGAGGAATTGCGGCATTATAAAGAACGGGAGCAGATGTGGATAGTTGAGAAAGAGAGGTTGCTAGTAGAGAATGAAAGGTTGAACTGGGAGAATGCGGCGATGCAGAAGGAGCTTAGGGAGTTAAAGGGAACTGTAGAGAGAGTGGAAGAGGGTGTTGAGATGAGGATGCGAGAAAATGAGAAACGAATGGAAGCTATGTTAGGGCAAGTAATGGGGATGATGAAAACTGTCATGGGTGAAGGTGCAGTCGGAGGAGTGGCTTCTGCTTCTGGTAACGGGTTGATGGTGGAAGAGGATAGGGTAAGTGATAATGGGGAAGGTAGTGATAGTGATATTGAAAATAAAGGGACTAGACATAGTAAGATTGGAACGAAGGGTGATAGGAAGAATGAGAAGAAAGGTAAAGATAATGTGAAGAAAGAAAAGAAGAAAGGTCAGGGTGTGAGTGAGGAGGATCATGAATGGGTGAAGGTGGTAAGTAAGAAAAAGGGTAAGAAAGGAATAGTTAAAGATAGGACTAGATTCATTGTATTTAAATGAAGAAGAAGGCAACAAGAAGGGAGTAAACAGTGAAGATAGTAGTGAGAATGAAGTAGAGGAAGTTTGTAAGACGGTGTTTATGAGAGAGGTACCTAGGTGTGAAAGTTTTAATGAACATAGCAGTAGGGATGTATATGACTTCTTTAGAGAATATGAAAAGTTTTGTCAGGCTAAGTATGGGGATAGTAAGAGAGTTTGGGCTAGGGAGTTGGGAGAATTTTTGTCAGGATATTTGTTGACGATGTATGGGGTGATAATGAGTGTAGGAGAGGTTGAGTATGAAAGTGTAAAGAAGAGGATAATTGAACAGGTAAAACGTATGAAAGGTAGTGTTAGGTATAAGCGAAAAAATGATTTTGATGAAGCACGAATGAAGGTGGGTGAAGCAATCTCGATGTATGTATGTCGGTTAGAAACATTAGCTAGAAAGAATTATGGGGACGAAGGAATAAATGAAAATAAGGAACTAATGAAGAAGTTTTTGGGTACAGTACCAGAGAGTGTGTGTGAGTTTATTAATTTGAAACGGAAGGAGAAAATGAGGTGGACTAGAGAGAGATTGACTTGGGATGATATTTTAGAGATAGTTGAGGATTACGAGTTGGATAGGTGTATGAAAGAAAGTAAATCTGTGAGTGTAAGAACTGGAATGGAGGAATGTGTGCCAGAATTTGGTAGTTTTAGAGATGCTGTTATGAGAGGGCCAATGAGGGCAGCTGATAGTGTAGTAGATAGAAGTGTTAGGGTGAGTAATGTAGGAATACCCATGCCGAGAAATGATGGGTTTAGACAGGGAAATAAAGTTTGGAGAGATAGAAGTGCTAGTACGCAGCAAGTTAGGTTAGGTAGTGGTATCCGTGAAGAGAGGTGTTATAGGTTTGGGAAGGTAGGACATAAAAAGAACGAGTGTAGATGGGCATTAGGAGCATGTTTCGGGTGTGGAGAGACGGGGCATCGTATTAGCGACTGTAAGAAAGAGAAAGTGGTTAAGTGTTATCGGTGTGGTATGACTGGGCACATAGCCAGTGGATGCCGTAGTAATCGTATGAATGTAATTTGTGGTAATTGTGGTAAGGATGGTCATTATGCTAGAATGTGCAATGTGTAAGTGTACTGAATGTGGTGCAGATGGGCATGTAGCTAGGGTTTGTAGAAAGAAGGGATCAAGTCAGCCAGGATGTTCGGGAAACTAATTAATCAGAGGGTTCAGCTGGGTGAGTCCTCGTGTGTGTGGGGAGTGAATGTGATGCATGTTCGTGAGGGTTTATTGCATGAAGATGTGATGGGAGAAAGAGCACATGATTGCATGAGTGTGAATATGATTTTTAATGGTGTAGAGTTGGTTGGTTTGATTGATACTGGTTGTGGTGTCAATTTAATGTTTAGGAATGCATATGATAAGGTAAAAGAGGTTTGTGAATTTAAGGGATGTAAGGGTGAAGTAAAAGGTATTGGTAATTTGCGTATGCCTGTGCAAGGAAAGTTGCGGGAAAATGTTATGATTGGGGGCTGATGATGGAGGATAATGATTTTTACGTGGTTGAGGGAGCGAATGAGAAATATGACGTACTGCTTGGGTATAAATTTCTGAAAAAATGTGGTATGATTGTACATCCAAGTGTGAATATGATAGAAATAAAGGTTAAAGGTAATATTTGTGGGGAATTTTATTTAAAGGAAGACGGCAGAGTGAGTACGAAGGTGTGGAAGGGAGTGCCGTTGGTAGCAAAGGAAAGTGTAAAGTTATCGGGTAAGAAAGGTGAGGTTATTAGTGTGAAAGTTGCATGGCCGAGCAGTCTGGGAATTTCAAATAGTGACGAGGATGAATATGTAGTGGAAGGTATGGAAGCAGGTAATTTGGTGAAAACGAGTGCGTATATATATGATGGTGTTATGAATATGCAGGAACCCCAGGTGTATGTAAGGTTGTTGCCGAGTGTTAGGAGGAAGAGAGTATGTGGAATACATGAGGGCGATTGCATGGGATGTATGTATACACTGATCAATGTAGAGGATGGAAGATATATTAAGGCGAGACAGGTAATGGCTGGTAAGGTAAAGAACGATGACGATTGGGATTACGATACGTTGAAAGGAAGAATTAAGTTAGATGAGAGTATAAGTGAGGTCGAAAGGGAACGATTGCTTAAGATGTTATGGGATAAGCGGAGAGTTATGAGTCTCGGTGACGATGATTGTGGGGGGTCAGACCTGCCAGAATTTAAAATAGTTCTCAGTGATGATACCCCCATATATCAGCGTCCCAGGCATTTTTCTCCGCCTATTGCCAAGGAGATAGAGGAGCAGTGTCAGGAATTAGAGCGTATAGGTGTAATAGAAAGGAGTGAGAGTGCCTGGAATAGCCCTATTGTCCCTGTACGAAAGCCTGATGGAAGTTTACGTATGTGTATTGATTATAGGAAGGTAAATGAGGTGACTGTTAAAGAACGTTTTCCAATGAATGTGGTGTCTGATTGTGTTTATAAGATGCATGGAATGAAAGTTTTTACTAAATTAGATTTGGTGCGGGGCTATTATCAGATGCCTCTGGCAGAGGGGAGCAGGCCCATTACCGCATTTTCAAGTACAAATTGTCACTTTCAATTTAAAAGGTTGAGTTTTGGTCTTGCTAATGCACCTGCTGCCTTCCAAAGAGCGATGAATGTTGTATTGGCTGGTTTTGATCGACAGAAGGTGACTGTTTTTATAGATGATATTCTGATTGCGAGCGAGACTGTTGAGGAACATATGCGGTTGCTTGAGGCAGTGTTGAGGCGGTTAATTGAAATTGGTGTGAAAATTAAGCTTGAGAAGTGTACATGGTTGTCCAGGGAGGTGGAATTTCTTGGGCATGTAGTGGGTGAATCTGGTATAAGGAAGAGTGACAAGTTTGTGAATAAGGTGCGAGAATTTCCACGTCCCCGGACTGTGCGTGAGTTGCGAGGTTTTCTTGGTTTGGTTGAGTTTGGGCGCAAGTTTGTTAGAGATTGTTCAGGTATAGGGAAGCCTTTGAATGAATGGACGGGTAAAAGGAATAGTACAAAATTAAAATGGGATGATCGGATGATAGGAGCGTTTGAAAGGTTGAAGGAAGAGGCCGCGAAAGACGTCACTTTGGCATTTCCAGACTACAGTGAAAATGCGAATATGCTAGAGTTGTATACAGATGCGAGTGGGGTTAGTATGGGTGGTTGTTTGGTTCAAATGCAGAGAGTAAATGGAGAAGAGCAATTGAGAGTAATAGCGTATGTTAGTAAAGCGTTTAATAAAGCTGAGCGGAAGTATTCGACGATTGACAGGGAACTGGCTGCGATACGATTTTGTGTGAAAGCATTGAAAGTATTTTTGTATGGTGTAAAATTCATTGTGCGTACTGACCATCAGCCCCTAGTGTATATGATAAGGAAAGAGTGTGTGAATGCAAGGGTTGCTAGGACCATAGACGATTTGAATGAATTTGATTTTAGGTTAGAATATGTACCGGGAAATAAGAATGTGATAGCAGATGCGATGTCGAGGATGCATGGGAGGATGGAAGATAAAGAGAGTAATCAGAAATCTGAAAGGTTGCCTGAAGGTTTAGTTGTGGAGCAGAGTTGTGAAGGGGAAGATATGGTATATAAGTGTATCCTAATGGGTTTAAGTAAGTTAATACAAGAGGAGTTAAATACGGAAATACCGGGTTGTGTAAGCGAGCTTAAAAGAAGGGTGATGAATGAAGTGTCAAAAGAAATGGTATATGAGGAGGAGAGTAGTGTACTAGAAGGGGAATTATTATCAAAGATATTAATAGTGGTAATTATGTTGTATGGTGTAACTGTGTATTTGTATTTTGGATGGAATCGACCGATGGAATATAGGGCATGTAAGGAGAATGATAGGGAATATATCTTGAGGATGCAATGTAATGAGGAATGTTGCAAATTGTTGAGTGAGAAGGATAATGGTGCAAGTGACCTTAATCTAAGATATGATGGTATAGAGGACAGTGAATATGATGATGAACATATTGGTGAAGTGAGCGACAGAATTGAAAGGAGAGTAAATGTATGTATGCATGGTGTAAAAGAAAGGATGATGACATATGTGAATATAAATGAGAATGAATATTGTAGTTTAATTGATACGGGTGCTCAAGTGTCATTAGTAAATGAGTCTGTTATCAGGGAAATTGAGAGGTACAATTGGGAAGTGAAAAGACAGTGTACGAGTGTGAGAATTCATGGAATAGGTCAGGGAAGTTTACTTGTTTGGGAAGAAGTGAGGTTGAAGGTGAAACTAGGGAGTATGGAAGTTGAACATAATTTTATTGTAATGGGAGAGAATGAAATGCCTAGTTGTTTTTTGATGGGAATAGATTTTTTGAGGTTGCACCATGTGTCAGTTGATGTTGGTAAGGGTTTGCTTTCAAAGAATGGCTGTAAGGTAATAGTAATTGAGGATAATAGTGTATTCATGGCGAATTTTGTTGGCATGATTGATATTGCAAAGAGTGAAGATGATTTGTTAAGCAAAGAAGAGGTGGAAGAAATGCAAGGTGAATGTTTCGAAATAAATAGGTTACGTGAATGTATTTTAAATGGTATTAGGGTGGAAGAATGGCCGTGTGATTTGGAAGCGTATAAGAAAGTTGTTAAAAGATTTGTTGTTTGTAAGAATATTGTGTATTTTTTGCATAGGGGAATGGATGAAGAGATATTATATGTTCCTGTATTTCCAATGCATGCAGCTGTAAGTATGTGTATGGTAGTGCATGACAGGTATGGGCATATGGGGAAGAATAAATTGTGGGAATGCATGCGAGAGAGGTTGTTTACGCCTGGGTTGAGTCAAATTTGTAGGGATGTAGCGACTACTTGTGAGGATTGTCAGAAGGGAAAGTATCAGAGCATGCATGCAAGTCCGCCTGTTCTGAGGTTACGTATGAAAGAGCCATTTGAGATGTTTGTGATTGATTGTGTTTCGTTGCCTGTGACTGCGAGGAGACATGAGGGAATGATTGTCATGGTCGATCATATGAGCAAGTTTGCGTATGCAGTATCCATCAAGAATAAAAGAAGTGAGACTGTAGCGAGAATGGTAAGTCAAGTGATGTTGCCGATGAGTGTGTGTAAGCCTGCAAAAATGTTAAGTGACAATGGTCCGGAGTTGGTTGGATGGGAGTTTGAGCAGATGTTGAGAGAATGGGGCATTGAACATGTATATTCGACTCCGTATATGCCAAGTGCGAATGGTTTGGCTGAAAGGACTGTAAGAACCTTAGCAGAAATTTTGCGGATGATGAGTACATGTGATAATGATTGGGATTTATATGTTGGGCGTGCGTTGTGGGCGTATAATGCGACTGTGCACAAGAGTACTGGTATGTCTCCGTGTAAGTTTGTGTTGAATTTTGAAAAGATAGTAAGACCGAGATTGTGTGTGTCCGAGAATGATAGAGATGTTTGGAAGAAAGCAAATGAGAGATTTGAAAGCTACAAAGTGCGAGAGAAAGTGTTAAAAGAAGTAATTGAAAAAGGAAGAATGAATGTAAATTAGGTACGTGATAAGTTTGAAGGTCCATATGAGGTGTTAGATGTTGGTTCTAGTGGGTTGAGTTATGTTTTAGGTAAAGTAAGTGTGGATGGTAGTGTGGAAAAGGTTAGGGCACACCACAATCAGTTGCGAAAATGGAAGGAGGTACCAAGATATATTCAGGAGAATGGTATGAATAAATGGCTGAAAACGAACAAGTATGAACCGAGTATGTGTGAGGCATTAGGTTTAGAAGATAAGCAATTGGTGTTAGTAGAGTATGGAAGGAAAAAGAAGTCTGAGAATTTTACTGGGGATAAAAGACAGGAAAATTTTGTAGTTGTTGGCGGGAATCAGAATAAGCAGGACAAGAGTGTAAATGTACAGGTGAGTATGGAAGATAAATGTATTAATACAGATGAAACTTGGATGAGTATGAATGATACTTATAGTGTGTGTGGTTTTTCGTTAGATGAGGCAAGAGAACGTATGACGAACACGAGAATGAAAGATAGGAGAATGATAAGCAGTATGAATGATTCTTTTGTTAAAGTAGAAAATGGTTTAGATGTAATGGATGAATTGTTGACAGAAATTAGTGGGATTTTCGGGCCAGATGAAACTGAGGTAGATGAAATAGTGCATGATATCTTAGAGGAGCAGAACATAGACGGGAATCGTAATAGTACATTGAATGAAAACGACATGGCAGAAGTGAATGAGAGAGTGCAGGTATATGAAGGCCCAGTTACTCGAAACCGAGGCCCTGTTCCTGATTGGGACTGGGTAATGAGAAAATAGGTAAGTGTTGTGTGAGGATTTGGCAAAGTAAGGGGGGAGGAATGTGGAGGATTAATTTTATTCTAATTTATTTTTTTTGTTTTGCCAAATTGAGAGAGAGAGAGAGAGAGAGAGAGAGAGAGAGAGAGAGAGAGAGAGAGAGAGTTGTTTTAGTATTGTTAAATCGAGACATTTTATTTGCTTAGTTTTGTGTGTGTGTGTGTGTGTGTGAGAGAGAGAGAGAGAGAGAGAGAGAGAGAGAGAGAGAGAGAGAGAGAGAGAGAGAGAGAGAGAGAGAGAGTGTTTATTTACTTAAGTTTTGTCAAACCGCAAGAGAGAGGAAGTGTTTATTTGCTTAGTTTTGTGTGTGTGTGTGTGAGAGAGAGAGAGAGAGAGAGAGAGAGAGAGAGAGAGAGAGAGAGAGAGAGAGAGAGAGAGAGAGAGAGAGAAGAGTGTTTATTTGCTTTAGTTTCGTCAGAGAGAGAGAGAGAGAGAGAGAGAGAGAGAGAGAGAGAGAGAGAAAGAGTGTTTATTTGCTTTAGTTTCGTCAGAGAGAGAGAGAGAGAGAGAGAGAGAGAGAGAATGTAATTTGCTTTAGTTTTGCTAGATCGCGCGTGCGCGAGAGAGTATGTGTGTATGTGCGTTTGTGTGTGTCCGCGTTGCGCGCCGAAGAACGAGGGTAGTTTGCAAATGATTGGTTGTTGTTGGAAAGATTGTCGGTATATTTGAGGTTGTTTGTTTACATTTTTTTAGCTAGGATAGGGCGGTGATGAATGTCTTGGGCGAAAGCATTGGATCTCTGACTGTAGAAGGAGTCGGTTGTTATTTTTTTTTTGTTCTTCGGAAGCCGGCTGTTTAGTGTTTTTTTTATATTCGGAGTAAGTACTGTTTTTATTCATTTTTGTTAGGCGCGTTCGTGAATGATAGAAAGTTTATTGTTTATCTTTGATTATAGTGCGATAGTTAAGTTAGTTAGGAGTGTTCATAAGTGTTTTTCTTTTTTATTTTGGCAGGCCGTGATTCCTCCTTTGGAGAGGTTTTCTTGAATGTAAAATTGTTTGTTGACGACTTGGCCTGTAATAGAACTTGATAGGACTGCTCAGATTGATTTACTTCTAATTGCTGTTTATGATGATAATACCGATGAGGATGATGATGATGATGATTACGCTCACGGACTAAATCAATTAAAACATTTTGTATTGACTGAGTGTCAAGTGTTGCCATATTGTGGTGTTGCAACCGAGTTGTGGGGTTAGTCTATAAAAGGACTGTTGGCCCTTGTGTGGACAACGACGTCCACACATAAACAAATATTGGTTTTAGTGTGTGGGGTAATTTTAAGTCTGTTAGGATTTTTGCGGGTTATATGAATGGTGCTTTCGGTTATTATATATTATATTATTTGGTGTTAAGTTTTGATTAGTTTTAAGTGCTGGTAATTTGATTGTGGATGGTTATTGATTTATTTATTATAGTTTGTAAGAATATAGTGTTAAGGATATGTTTTGTTTTGATTTTTGTCCTTTCGTCCAAGAGCCCCGCTGCTGATAACGGAAGGGGAAAGTTTGTTTTGTGGAGACCATTGTAAGTAAGTAAGATTCAAGGGTGTGGGGTTTGTTTTGTTGACATCCCGCTACAACATAGTTGGGCCAAGGAAGATGGAAAAAAAAGGAAGGTTTAAGATGGAAATATCCTTTGATGCAGGTGGTACAATTCCTGCATTATGGGATAAGGAATGGGCTTATTTGAAAGGATCAAATGGTTGGACCATGGAAGATGGAAAAAAAGGAACATTTTTAAATGGACATATCCTTTGATGCAGGTGGTACAAGTCCTTAATCATAGGATAAGGAGTGGGCGAAATTGAAAGGATTAAGTGGTTGGACCATGGAAGATGGAGAAAAAAAAAGGAATGTTTTTAGATGGACATATCCTTTGATGCAGGTGGTACAAGCCCTGTATCATAGGATAAGGAATGGGCTAGATTGAAAGGATCAAGTGGTTGGACCATGGAAGATTGAGAAAAAAGGGAAGGATTTTAGATGGACATATCCTTTGATGTAAGTGGTACAAGTCCTGCATCGTTGGATAAAGAATGGGCTAAATTGCAAGGATCAAGTGGTTGGACCATGGAAGATGGGGAAAAAATGGAAAGTTTTAGATGGATATGTCCTTTCATGCAGGTGGTACAATCCCTGCTTCATAGGATCAGGAATAGGCTAAATTGGAAGGATCACATAGTTGGGCCATGGAAGATGGAAAAAAGGAAGGTTTTAGATGGATATATCCTTTGATGAAGGTGGTACAAGTCCTGCATCATAAAATAAGGGATGGGCTAAGTTGAAAGGATCAAGTAGTTGAACCATGGAAGATGGAGAAAAAAAGGAACGTTTTAGATGGACATATCCTTTGATGCAGGTGGTACAAGTCCTGTATCATAAGATAAAGAATAGGCTAAATTAAAAGGATCAAGTGGTTGGACCATGGAAGATGGAGAAAAAAGGAACGTTTTTAGATGGATATATCCTTTGATGCAGGTGGTACAAGTCCTGCATTATAGGATAAGGAATGGGCTAAATTGAAAAGATCAAGTGGTTGGACCATGGTAGATGGAAAAAAAAGGAAGGTTTTAAATGGATATATCCTTTGATGCAGGTGGTACAATTCCTGCATTATAGGATAAGGAACGAGCTAAATCGAAAGGATCAAGTGGTTGGACCATGGAAGATGGAGAAAAAAAGGAAGGTTTTAGATGGACATATTCTTTGATGCAGGTGGTACAAGTCCTGCATTATAGGATAAGGAATGGGCTAAATTGCAAGGATCAAGTGGTTGGACCATGGAAGATGGAGAAAAAAACGAAGGTTTTAGATGGATATATCCTTTGATGCAGGAGGTAAGATTTTTGCATTATAGGATAATGAATGGGCTAAATTGAAAGGATCAAGTGGTTGGACCATGGAAGATAGAGAGAAAAAGGGAAGGTTTTAGATGGATATATCCTTTGATGCAGGTGGTAAAAGTCTTGCATCATAGGATAATGGAATGGACTAAATTGAAAGGATCAAGTGGTTGGACCATGGAAGATGGAGAAAAAATGGAAGGTTTTTAGATAGATATATCATTTGTTGCAGGTGGTACAGGTCCTGCATTATAGGATAAGGAATGGGCTAAATTGAAAGGATCAAGTGGTTGGACCATGGAAGATAGAGAAAAAAGGAAGGTTTTAAATGGATATATCCTTTGATGCAGGTGGTACAAGTCCTGCATCATAGGATAAGGAATGGGCTAAATTGAAAGGATCAAGTGGTTGGTCCATGGAAGATGGAAAAAAAAGAATGTTTTTAGATGGACATATCCTTTGATGCAGGTGGTACAAGTCCTGCATCATAGGTTAAGGAATGGGCTAAATTGAAAGGATCAAGTAGTTGGACCATGGAAGATGGGGGAAAAACGGAGACATTAGATGGATATATCCTTTGATGCAGTTGGTACAAGTCCTGCATTATAGAATAAGGAATAGGCTAAATTGAAAGGATCAAGTGGTTGGACCATGGAAGATGGAGAAAAAAAGGAAGGTTTTTAGATGGATATATCCTTTGATGCAGGTGCTACAAGTCCTGTATCATAGGATAAAGAATAGGCTAAATTGAAAGGATCAAGTGGTTTGACCATGGAATATAGAGAAAAAAAGGAAGGTTTTAGATGGACATATCCTTTGATGCAGGTGGTACAAGTCCTGCATTATAGAATAAGGAATGGGCTAAATTGAAAATATCAAGTGGTTGGACCATGGAAGATGGAGAAAAAAAGGAACGTTTTTAGCCGGGCATATCCTTTGATGCAGGTGGTACAAGTCCTGCATTATACAATAAGGAATGGCCTATATTGAAAGGATCAACTGGTTAGACCAAGGAAGATGGAGAAAAAAAGGAACGTTTTTGAATGGACATATCCTTTGATGCAGGTGGTAAAAGTTCTGCATCATAGGATAAGGAATGGTTAAATTGAAAGGATCAAGTGGTTGGACCATGGAAGATAGAAAAAAATGGAAGGTTTTAGAAGGACATATCCTTTGATGCAGGTGGTAAAAGTCCTGCATTATAGAATAAGGAATGGGCTAAATTGAAAGGATCAAGTGGTTGGTCCATGGAAGATGGAAAAAAAAGGAACGTTTTTAGATGGCCATATCCTTTGATGCAGGTGGTACAAGTCCTGCATTATAGGATAAGGAATGAGCTAAATTGAAATTATTAAGTGGTTGGACCCTGGAAGATGGAGAAAAAAAGCAAGTTTTTAGAATGATATATCCTTTGAGGCAGGTGGCACAAGTCCTGCATTATAGGATAAGGAATGGGCTAAATTGAAAGGATCAAGTGGTTGGACCATGGAAGATAGAGAAGAAAAGGAATGTTTTAGATGGATATATTCTTTTATGCAGGTGGTACAAGTCCTGCATCATAGGATAATGGAATGGGCTAAATTGAAAAGATCAAGTGGTTGGACCATGGAAGATGGAAAAAAAATGGAAGGTTTTTAGATGAACATATCCTTTGATGCAGGTGGTACAAGCCTTGCATCAAATGATAAGGAATGAGATAAATTAAAAGGATAAAGTGGTTGGACCATGGAATATGGGAAAAAAAAGGAATGTTTTCATATGGACATATCCTTTCATGCAGGTGGTACAAGCCCTGCATCATAGGATAAGGAATGTGATAAATTGAAAAAAATCAAGTAGTTGGACCATGGAAGATGGGGAAAAAAAGCAACGTTTTTAGATGGACATATTCTTTGATGCAGGTGGTACAAGCCCTGCATCATAAGATAAGTAATGGGCTAAATTGAAAGGATTAAGTGATTGGACCATGGAAGATGGAGAATAAAATAAAGTTTTTAGATGGACATATCCTTTGATGCAGGTTGTACAAGCCTTGCATCATAGGATACAGAATGGGCTAAATTAAAAGGATCAAGTGGTTGGACCATGGAAGATGGGGAAAAAAGTAGGGTTCTAGATGGATATATCCTTTGATGCAAGTGGTACAAGTCCTGCATCATAGGGTAAGTAATGGGCTAAATTGCAAGGATTACAATTGGGCCATGGAAGATGGAAAAAAAGGAAGGTTTTAAATGGATATATCCTTTGATGCAAGTGGTCCAAGTCCTGCATCATAGGATAAGGGATGTGGTAAACTGAAAGGATCAAGTGGTTGGACCATGGAAGATGGAGAAAAAAAGGAACGTTTTTAGGTGGTCATATCCTTTAATGCAGGTGGTACAATTGGTTTATTATGGGATAAGGAATAGGCTTATTTGAAAGGATCAAATGGTTGGAACATGGAAGATACAGGAAAAAAAGACGGTTTTAGAAGGATATATCCTTTGATGCAGGTGGTACAAATCCTGCATCATAGGATAAGTGATGGGGTAAACTGAAATGATCAAGTGGTTGGACCATGGAAGATGGAGAAAAAAAGGAACGTTTTTAGATGGACATATCCTTTGATGCAGGTGGTACAAGTCCTTAATTATAGGATAAGGAATGGGCTAAATTGAAAGGATTAAGAGGTTGGACCATGGAAGATGGAGAAAAAAAAGGAAGGTTTTTTGATTGACATATCCTTTGATGCAGGTGGTAGAAGCCCTGCATCAGATGATAAGGAATGGGCTAGATTGAAAGGATCAAGTGGTTGGACCATGGAATAATGAAAAAAAAGGGAAGGTTTTTAGATGGACATATCCTTTGATGCAAGTGGTACAAGTCCTGCATCGTAGGATAAAGAATGGGCTAAGTTGAAAGGATCAAGTGGTTGGCCCATGGAAGATTGGGAAAAAAAGGAAGGTTTTAGATGGATATATCCTTTGATGCAAGTGGTAAAAGTCCTAAATCATAGGGTAAGGAATGGGCTAAATTTGCAAGGATCAAGTGGTTGGACCATGGAAGATGGAGAAAAACTGGAAAGGTTTAGATGGATATATCCTATGATGCAGTTGGTACAAGCCCTGCATCATAGGATAATGAATAGGCTAAATTGAAAGGATCACATAGTTGGTCCATGGAAGATGGAAAAAAGGGAGGTTTTAGATGGATATATCTTTTGATGCACGTGGTACAATTCTTGCATTATGGGATAAGGAATGGGCTTATTTGTAAGGATCAAGTGGTTGGACCATGGAAGATACAAGAAAAAAAAGGAAGGTTTTAGAAGGATATATCATTTGATGCAGATGGTACAAGTCCTGCATCATAGGATAAGGGATGGGCTAAATTGAAAGGATCAAGTGGTTGAACCATGGAAGATTGAGAAAAAAAGGAACGTTTTTAGATGGACATATCTTTTGATGCAAGTGGTACAAGTCTTGAATCATAGGATAAGGAATGGGCTAAACTGAAAGGATCAAGTGGTTGGACCATTGAAGATGGAGAAAAAAAAGGAAGGTTTTCATATGGATATATCCTTTGATGCAGGTGGTACAAGTCCTGCATCATAGAATAAGAAATAGGCTAAATTTAAAGGATCAAGTGGTTGGACCATGGAAGATGGAAAAAAAGGAAGGTTTTAGATGGACATATTCTTTGATGCAAGTGGTACAAGTCCTGCATTAGAAGATAAGGAATGGGCTAAATTGAAAGGATCAAGTGCTTAGACCAAGGAAGATGGAGAAAAAAAGGAACGTTTTTGAATGGACATATCCTTTGATGCAGGTGGTAAAAGTTCTTCATCATAGGATAAGGAATTGGCTAAATTGAAAGGATCAAGTGGTTGGACCATGTAAGATAGAAAAAAAATGGAAGGGTTTTAGAAGGACATATCCTTTGAAGCAGGTGGTAAAAGTCCTGCATTATAGAATAAGGAATGGGCTAAATTGAAAGGATCAAGTGGCTGGTCCATGGAAGATTGAAAAAAAAGGAACGTTCTTAGATGGACATATCCTTTGATACAGGTGGTACAAGTCCTGCATTATAGAATAAGGAATGGGCTAAATTGAAAGGATCAAGTGGTTGGTCCATGGGAGATGGAAAAAAAAGGAACGTGTTTAGATGGACATATCCTTTGATGCAGGTGGTATAAGTCCTGCATTATAGGATAAGGAATGAGTTAAATTGAAAGGATTAAGTGGTTGGACCCTGGAAGATGGAGAAAACAAGGAAGCTTTTAGAAGGATATATACTTTGAGGCAGGTGGTACAACTCCTGCATTATAGGATAAGGAATACGCTAAATTGAAAAGATCAAGTGGTTGGACCATGGAAGATGGAAAAAAAAATGGAAGGTTTTTAGATGTTCATATCCTTTGATGCAGGTGGTACAAGCATTGCATTAAATGATAAGGAATGGGCTAAATTGAAAGTATAAAGTGGTTGGACCATGGAATATGGGGAAAAAAAAGGAATGTTTTTACATGGACATATCCTGAGATGCAGGTGGTACAAGCCCTGCATCATATGATAAGGAATGTGATAAATTGAAAGAATCAAGTAGTTGGACCATGGAAGATGGGGAAAAAAGCAACGTTTTTAGATGGACATATCCTTTGATGCAGGTGGTACAAGCCCTGCATCATAGGATAAGGAATGGGCTAAATTGAAAGGATCAAGTGGTTGGACCATGGAAGATGGAGAAGAAAATAAAGTTTTTAGATGGACATATCCTTTAATGCAGGTTGTACAAGCCTTGCATCATATTATACAGAATGGGCTAAATTGAAAGGATCAAGTGGTTGGACCATGGAAGATGGAGAAAAAAAACGAACGTTTTTAGATGGACATATCCTTTGATGCAGGTGGTACAAGCCCTGCATCATAGGATAAGTAATGGGGTAAATTGAAAGGTTCAAGTGGTTGGACCATGGAAGATTGAGAAAAAAGGGAAGGCTTTCAGATGGACATATCCTTTGATGCAAGTGGTACAAGTCTTGCATCGTAGGATAAAGAATGGGCTAAATTGAAAGGATCAAGTAGTTGGAACATGGAAGATGGGGAAAAAAGGAGGGTTTTAGATGGATATATCCTTTGATGCAAGTGGTACAAGTCCTGCATCATAGGGTAAGGAAGATGGAAAAAAAGGAAGGTTTTAGATGGATATATCCTTTGATGCAGGTGGTACAAGTCCTGCATCATAGGATACGGGATGGGGTAAACTGAAAGGATCAAGTGGTTGGACCATAAGATGGAGAAAAAAAGGAACGTTTTTAGATGGAAATATCCTTTGATGCAGGTGGTACAAGTCCTTAATTATAGGATAAGGAATAGGCTAAATTGAAAGGATTAAGTGGTTGGACCATGGAAGATGGAAAAAAAGGAAGGCTTTTAGATTGACATATCCTTTGATGCAGGTGGTACAAGCCCTGCATCAGAGGATAAGGAATGGGCTAGATTGAAAGGATCACGTTTTTGGACCATGGAATAATGATAAAAAAGGGAAGGTTTTTAGATGGACATATCCTTTGATGCAAGTGGTACAAGTCCTGCATCGTAGGATAAGGAATGGGCTAAATTGAACGGATCAAGTGGTTGGCCCATGGAAGATGGGAAAAAAAAGGAAGGTTTTAGATGGATATATTCTTTGATGCAAGTGGTACAAGTCCTAAATCATAGGGTAAGGAATGGGCTAAATTTGCAAGGATCAAGTGGTTGGACCATGGAAGATGGAGAAAAACTGGAAAGTTTTAGATGGATATATCCTATGATGCAGTTGGTACAAGCCTTGCATCATAGGATAAGGAATAGGCTAAATTTAAAGGATCACATAGTTGGTCCATGGAAGATGGAAAAAAAGGGAGGTTTTAGATGGATAGATCCTTTGATGCAGGTGGTACAATTCCTGCATTATGGGATAAGGAATGGGCTTATTTGTAAGGATCAAGTGGTTGGACCATGGAAGATACAGGAAAAAAAAGGAAGGTTTTAGAAGGATATATCCTTTGATGCAGATGGTACAAGTCCTGCATCATAGGATAAGGGATGGGCTAAATTGAAAGGATCAAGTGGTTGAACCATGGAAGATGGAGAAAAAAAGGAACGTTTTTAGATGGACATATCTCTTGATGCAGGTGGTACAAGTCTTTCATCATAGGATAAGGAATGGGCTAATTTGAAAGGATCAAGTTGTTGGACCATGGAAGATTGAGAAAAAAAGGAAGGTTTTCATATGGATATATCCTTTGATGCAGGTGGTACAAGTCCTGCATCATAGAATAAGAAATAGGCTAAATTGAAAGGATCAAGTCATTGGACCATGGAAGATGGAAAAAAAGGAAGGTTTTAGATGGACATATTCTTTGATGCAGGTGGTACAAGTCCTGCATTAGAAGATAAAGAATGGGCTAAATTGAAAGGATCAAGTGGTTGGACCATGGAAGATAGAGAAAAAAAGGAAGGTTTTAGATGGATATATCCTTTGATGCAGGTGGTACAAGTCCTGCATGATAGGAGAATGTAATGGGCTAAATTGAAAAGATGAAGTGGTTGGACCATGGAAGATGGGAAAAAATGGAAGGTTTTTAGATGGACATATCCTTTTATGCAGGTGGTACAAGCCTTGCATCAAATGATAAGGAATGAGCTAAATTGAAAGGATAAAGTGGTTGGGCCATGGAATATGGGGAAAAAAAAGGAATGTTTTTACATGGACATATCCTTTGATGCAGGTGGTACAAACCCTGCATCATAGGATAAGGAATGGGATAAATTGAAAGAATAAAGTAGTTGGACCATGGAAGATTGGGAAAAAAGCAACGTTTTTAGATGGAAATATCTTTGATGCAGGTGGTACAGTTGCCTCAAAGTATTCCTTTACCCCTTACGCTTATGTTTTATGAAAATAGTATGGTAACACCGCAATGAAAGCCTATTTGTCTTGTAACGACGGACGTGAATGGTCGAGCTATTGGTATGCCAGTGCTCTTATTTTTATAAACACTACTGTAGACAATATATTAATGATATACGAATAATAGTTCACATTACAAGTGAAATAAGTTGCTGTTAAATACTTAGAAAAATAGTTTAGTAACAGAGTAGTAATAATAGCAATGGTAAAAATCATATTCATTCTTGATTAATCAGACATCGTCAACCTTCGTTACATTCAGTTGAGGCAGGCGTTTGCTGAAATCCAACTTTAGTTCATAGTAGATATATGGGTTCTTTTTCAGAACATAATTATTTGAATGGAAATACGCTTTCGATTTATATAATCCATCAATTTATAAAGAAATTAGATCATAAACCGCAAATTTCAAGACCTATAAATATAATTTCATAAAGGCAATTATGATAGCCATTGACAGGTCATGATACGGAAGGCTTGGGGAAAAATTAATAGACAACCCGATGTATAAAGGAACAAATATATCCAGTGTATCATCCATATATATATATATATATATATATATATATATATATATATATATATATATATATATATATATATATATATTTTTTAATTCGAGCCACGTCTCACCAGAGTAGCCTAGATGGAAATTTCTCTGGGCGGTAATTAAACTCGAGTCATCTGAGTAACAACACACCTTAACCACCCTGATGGTCTCTATATCATTGGTAGATATGGTTGCACACCGATAAAATCAGTACTCATATAGATGAGAGAGAGAGACTGAACTATGGTTGGTTTTATTTTATGTCAATTTCGTTGGTATTATCAAACAATACTATATAGACCTTTTATAATACCTTGATAATGACAACAGGGACTCGATTAGATAAATGTTGTATAGCCATGTCATTATATAATAAGATAACTCCGATATCCTTGTGTCTTCAATGCTTATTACAATACGGTGGGGGTCTGAAACAAGTTATTGACGTCAAACTAGCTGTTTCACAGATCTCGTTCAATATGTAATATTTCCCTCCACATATGACCTAACAAAACATCAAGAAGGAATCATCAGTCGCATGTTAATTTTTATGAAAATAAATTCCATGATGATCATTCTCAGAGTAGTAAGGTATAAATTCATGACGGGCAGTTCGAGAATTTATCGGTTGTCAAAAGCCCACTCGACAACGGAATTACTTTAGGGAATGTAAGTGCTTCGTAAGATATCACTTTTAATACTAAATATTCTAGATAAGATAATTAGCAATTAAAACTTGCAACTAGATGCACCATAGATGGGTAGATACATAGAGATAAAGAGATGGATTGAATTGCTTTCAGTTATCGTCAGGTTTAGAATTTTTTTTTTTTATTTTACATTTAACTTAAATGACTAAATTGCACCCTCAGTTGAGCTGGCCTTGGTCTTAATCGTTGGTAAAAAATAAAATACCCAAGTCTTTTATTATATAATTATGAATTTTCTTTATTAAAATCAGCTGGATTCATTGATGAATTTATAACAAATATCTGAAAACTATGTATTACAAATTTGTGATATTCAATGTTTAATCCCAATCATAACTTCGTATTAACCTTTTGTTTTAGTACTCAAGCGATACTGGTTGATTGAAGCTTATTATTTTTTTTTTCAGTTTCCATTCTCATAACATTCCTTACATTTGTGGGCAAGGTTTAGTGAAATCAGTATGGAAATAAATTATTTAATTCTAGTTATACAATGTTGAATTGTAAAAAAAGAAAATAAGTAAAACAAGATCGTATTTGAAACATTAATATTTTGTCCATCCACCATTATGTGCAATAACATCTTGCAATCTGCTTTGCATTGACGAGACATGGTTATACACAACTTGTCGGTTGCGGCGGAACAGTTCCCAATCGTTGAGAACATGCTGGAAAAGACGCTGGTGGTTACGCTCCTGACCCTGCTCCCAGCTGTTGACGATGTTCCCCCAGACATTTTTGATCGGGTTCAAGTCGCATGCTTTGCTCGGCCAGGGAAGGAGAACAATGTCGCGCTGTTCAGCAAACCATGCTCGGACAATCCTCGCAGTATGGATGGAACAGTTATCCTAAAAGAAATAATATAACTGATTAACCATACTGTTAGAACAAGGTGGAAGGAGAACAATTTATATTTTCAATATAAATGACGGCAAAATAATGCCGTTTAGTCCAGCAAAAGGAGTCACAATAATGATTAATAAAAGGGCTTGAGTAGCCAAGGAGGAGACGTGGGTGTTGTGTGTTGATAAGAATATTTGGTCTACTTTTCATGAAGAGGCAAAAAATACCTTGTAACAATTTCAGTGGCTTTATTTGGCCGCTTTAGATTCATCAGGGAATGTATATCAATGATGTTGATGTAAGATCCTTTTACAGTTATAAAACTAATAAATCCAAGACAAAAGTCTTATTGAGTAATTTGAAACTACTTTATGACCAATATCAGCAATGAGTTGATACCATATTTGTCAAGAAAGGGCATTCATATAACTAAAAAAAAAAAAAAACAATGCACATACCTGCATGAAAATTATCTGCTCAGGATAAGGAAGAGCATAAGTGCGAACGGAAGGAACCATCACCTCTTCCAAAATTTCGAGATACTGCTCAGCGTTGAACCTTCCACTGATCTCGGCCAATTCACCAACGCCATGCAGGTGTATCCACCCCCAAACGTTACAGGTGATATGGCCGCTTCTGGCTACTTGATAAATATTCTGGCTGTCGTATCTCGTGTTATCACGCCTCCAGCAATGCAGACGACCATGCGTGTTAGAAGCGAAGGTCTTTTCGTCACTGAAAATGACTCTGCCCCAGAAGTCTAACCCCTCTTCCAAATAACGTTGAGCAAATTCCAGCCGTGCTGTTTTATGACGATCCTCCAGCTTTTGTTTCACTGCCGGAGTCCTATGGTGGATACCGTCTGCGTGGAGCCTATTTCTTATAGTTCCAGACGAAACACACAAGTTCAGTGTGTCCCTTATGGCAACTGTATTTATAAATGGGCTTTCCGTGGCTACTTCCGAAATCGCCCTATCTTCTTCTGGGGTCGTTTTTCTTGGCCCACCAGCTCTTGGCCTGTCGTTGAGGTTTCCAGACTCTTCCCATCTTCGACACCAAAGTCGAACTGTTGGCAATGAAATTCCTAATTCTCTTGCAATACGTTTGTAAGATATGCCCGAGTCTCTCATGCCTACAATTCTGCTCCTATTGCTGATTCTTTGTTGATTGCGATCCATTGTCTACTCTAGTCACTAAACCGCTACTCAAGAGAATGACATAATGGACTAACAGAGGTCACGACATCACTTACTGGCCCCGCCTCTCTCTCTCTTTCTGAGTTATACAGCTTTAATCGAGTCCCTGTGTCATTCTCAAGGTATTAAAAAAGGTTTATATAGTACTGTTCGATAATACGAACGAAATTGACATAAAATAAACCCAACCATAGTTCAGTCTCTCTCTCTTATCTATATGATTACGATTTTATCGGTGTGCAACCATATCTACCAATGATATAAAGACCATCAGGGTGGTTAAGGTGTGTTGCTACTCAGATGACTCGAGTTTAATTACCGCCCAGAGAAATTTCCATCTAGGCTACTCTGGTGAGACGTGGCTCGAATTAAAAAAATATATATATATGAATGATACACTGGATATATTTGTTCCTTTATACATCGGGTTGTCTATTAATTTTTCCCCAAGCCTTCCGTATCATGACCTGTCAATGGCTATCATAATTGCCTTTATGAAATTATATTTATAGGTCTTGAAATTTGCGGTTTATGATCTCATTTCTTTATAAATTGATGGATTATATAAATCAAAAGCGTATTTCCATTCAAATAATTATGATCTGAAAAAGAACCCATATATCTACTATGAACTAAAGTTGGATTTCAGCAAACGCCTGTCTCAACTGAATGTAACGAAGGTTGACGATGTCTGATTAATCAGGAATGAATATGATTTTTACCATTGCTATTATTACTACTCTGTTACTATACTATTTTTCTAAGTATTTAACAGCAACTTATTTCACTTGTAATGTGAACTATTATTCGTATATCATTAATATATTGTCTACAGTAGTGTTTATAAAAATAGGAGCACTGGCATACCAATAGCTCGACCATTCACGTCCGTCGTTACAAGACAAATAGGCTTTCATTGCGGTGTTACCATACTATTTTCATAAAACATAAGCGTAAGGGGTAAAGGAATACTTTGAGGCAACTGTACAAGCCCTGCATCATAGGATAAGGAATGGGCTAAATTGAAAGGATCAAATGGTTGGACCATGGAAGATGGAGAAGAAAATAAAGTTTTTAGATGGACATATCCTTTGATGCAGGATGTACAAGCCTTGCATCATAGGATACAGAATGGGCTAAATTGCAAGGATCAAGTGGTTGGACCATGGAAGATGGAGATAAAAAGGAAAGTTTTTAAGTGGACATATCCTTTAATGCAGGTGGTACAATTCCTGTATTATGGGATAAAGAATAGGCTTATTTGAAAGGATCAAATGGTTTGACCATGGAATATACAGGAAAAAAAGGACGGTTTTAGATGGATATATCCTTTGATGCAGGTGGTACAAGTCATGCATCATAGGAAAAGGGATGGGGTAAACTGAAAGGATCAAGTGGTTGGACCATGGAAGATGGAGAAAAAAGGAACGTTTTTAGGTGGACATATCCTTTAATGCAGGTGGTACAATTCCTGTATTATGGGATAAAGAATAGGCTTATTTGAAAGGATCAAATGGTTGGACCATGGAAAATACAGGAAAAAAAAGGACGGTTTTAGATAGATATATCCTTTGATGCAGGTGGTACAAGTCCTGCATCATAGGAAAAGGGATGGGGTAAACTGAAAGGATCAAGTGGTTGGACCATGGAAGATGGAGAAAAAAAGGAACTTTTTTAGATGGACATATCCGTTGATGCAAGTGGTACAAGTCCTGCATCAGAGGATAAGGAATGGGCTAGATTGAAAGGATCAAGTGGTTGGACCATGGAAGATTGAGAAAAAAGGGAAGGTTTTTAGATGGACATATCCTTTGATGCAAGTGGTAAAAGTCCTGAATCATAGGATAAAGAATGGGCTAAATTGAAAGGATCAAGTGGTTGGACCATGGAAGATTGGGAAAAAAAGGAAAGTTTTAGATGGATATATCCTTTGATTCAAGTGGTACAAGTCCTAAATCATAAGGTAAGGACTGGGCTAAATTTGCAAGGATCAAGTGGTTGGACCATGGAAGATGGAGAAAAAATGGAAAGTTTTAGATGGATATATCCTATGATGCAGTTGGTACAAGCCCTGCATCATAGGATAAAGAATAGGCTAAATTGAAAGGATCACATAGTTGGTCCATGGAAGATGGAAATAAAAGGGAGGTTTTAGATGGATATATCCTTTGATGAAGGTGCTACAAGTCCTGTATCATAGGATAAAGAATAGGCTAAATCGAAAGTATCAAGTGGTTTGACCATGGAATATGGAGAAAAAGAGGAAGGTTTTAGATGGACATATCCTTTGATGCAAGTGGTACAAGTCCTGCATTATAGAATAAGGAATGGGCTAAATTGAAAGGATCAAGTGGTTGGACCATGGAAGATGGAGAAGAAAATAAAGTTTTTAGATGGACATATCCTTTGATGCAGGATGTACAAGCCTTGCATCATAGGATACAGAATGGACTAAATTGCAAGGATCAAGTGGTTGGAACATGGAAGATGGAGATAAAAAGGAAAGTTTTAGATGGATATATCCTTTGATGCAGGTGGTACAAGCCCTGCATCATAGGATAAGGAAATGGCTAAATTGAAAGGATCACATAGTTGGGCCATGGAAGATGGAAAAAAAGGAAGGTTTTAGATGGATATATCCTTTAATGCAGGTGGTACAAGTCCTGCATCATAGGATAAGGGATTTGGTAAACTGAAAGGATCAAGTGGTTGGACCATGGAAGATGGAGAAAAAAAGGAACGTTTTTAGGTGGACATATCCTTTAATGCAGGTGGTACAATTCTTGTATTATAGGATAAAGAATAGGCTTATTTGAAAGGATCAAATGGTTGGACCATGGAAGATACAGGAAAAAAAGGACGGTTTTAGAAGGATATATCATTTGATGCAGGTGGTACAAGTCCTGCATCCTAGGATAAGTAATGGGGTAAACTGAAAGGATCAAGTGGTTGTACCATGGAAGATGGAGAAAAAAAGGAACTTTTTTAGATGGACATATCTTTTGATGCAAGTGGTAAAAGTCCTGCATCAGAGGATAAGGAATGGGCTAAGTTGAAAGGATCAAGTGGTTGGACCATGGAAGATTTAGAAAAAAGGGAAGGTTTTTAGGTGGACATATCCTTTGATGCAAGTGGTACAATATCTGCATCGTAGGATAAAGAATGGGCTAAATTGAAAGGATCAAGTGGTTGGACCATGGAAGATGGGGGAAAAAAGGAAGGTTTTAGATGGACATATCCTTTGATGCAAGTGGTAAAAGTCCTGCATCATAGGATAAAGAATGGGCTAAATTGAAAGGATCAAGTGGTTGGACCATGGAAGATTGGGAAAAAAAAGGAAAGTTTTAGATGGATATATCCTTTGATTCAAGTGGTACAAGTCCTAAATCATAGATAAGGAATGGGCTAAATTTGCAAGGATCAAGTGGTTGGACCATGGAAGATGGGGAAAAAATGGAAAGTTTTAGATGGATATATCCTATGATGCAGTTGGTACAAGCCCTGCATCATAGGATAAGGAATAGTCTAAATTGAAAGGATCACATAGTTGGTCCATGGAAGATGGAAAAAAAAGGGAGGTTTTAGATGGATATATCCTTTGATGCAGGTGGTACAAGTCCTGCATTATGGGATAAGGAATGGGCTTATTTGTAAGGATCAAGTGGTTGGACCATGGAAGATACAGGAAAAAAAGAAGGTTTTAGAAGGATATATCCTTTGATGCAGATGGTACAAGTCCTGCATCATAGGATAAGGAATGGGCTAAATTGAAAGGATCAAGTGGTTGGACCATGGAAAATAGAGAAAAAAAAGGAAGGTTTTCCTATGGATATATCCTTTGATGCAGGTGGTACAAGTCCTGCATCATAGGATAAGAAATAGGTTAAATTGAAAGGATCATGTGGTTGGACCATGGAAGATGGAAAAAAAAGGAAGGTTTTAGATGGACATATTCTTTGATGCAGGTGGTACAAGTCCTGCATCATAGGATAAGAAATAGGCTAAATTGAAAGGATCAAGTGGTTGGACCATGGAAGATGGAAAAAAAAAGGAAGGTTTTAGATGGAAATATCCTTTGATGCAGGTGGTACAATTCCTGCATTATGGGATAAGGAATGGGCTTATTTGTGAGGATCAAGTGGTTTGACCATGGAAGATACAGGACAAAAAAAGAAGGTTTTAGAAGGAGATATCCTTTGATGCAGATGGTACAGGTCCTGCATCATAGGATAAGGGATGGTCTAAATTGAAAGGATCAAGTGGTCGAACCATGGAAGATAGAGAAAAAAAGGAACGTTTTCAGATGGACATATCTTTTGATGCAGATGGTACAAGTCTTGCATCTTAGGATAAGGAATGGGCTAAATTGAGAGGATCAAGTAGTTGGACCATGGAAGATGGAGAAAAAAAAGGAAGGTTTTAGATGGATATAGCTTTTGATGCAGGTGGTACAAGTCCTGCATTATAGAATAGTGGAATGGGCTAAATTGAAAGGATCAAGTGGTTGGAC
This sequence comes from Palaemon carinicauda, assembly GCF_036898095.1. Taxonomy (NCBI): domain Eukaryota; kingdom Metazoa; phylum Arthropoda; class Malacostraca; order Decapoda; family Palaemonidae; genus Palaemon; species Palaemon carinicauda. Next base: position 74,022,172 of record NC_090728.1, read on the forward strand.
CATGGAATATGGAGGAAAAAAGGGAGGTTTTAGATGGACATATCTTTTGATGCAAGTGGTACAAGTCCTGCATTATTGAATAAGGAATGGGCTAAATTGAAAGGATCAAGGGGTTGGACCATGGAAAATGGGAAAAAAAGAACGTTTTTTAGACTCACATATCCTTTGATGCAGGTGGTACAAGTCCTGCATTATAGAATAAGGATGGCCTAAATTGAAAGGATCAAGTGGCTGGACCATGGAAGATGGAGAAAAAAAGGAACGTTTTTAGATGGACATATCTTTTGATGCAGGTGGTAAAAGTTCTGCATCATAGGATAAGGAATGGGCTAAATTGAAAGGATCAAGTGGTTGGACCATGGAAGATGGAGAAAAAAAGGAAGGTTCTAGAAGGATATATCCTTTGATGCAGGTGGTAAAAGTTCTGCATCATAGGATAAGGAATGGGATAAATTGAAAGGATCAAGTGGTTGGACCTTGGTAGATAGAGAAAAAAAAAGGAACGTTTTTAGATGGAAATATCCTTTGATGTAGGTGGTACAAGTCCTGCATTAGAAGACTAGGAATGGGCTAAATTGAAAGATCAAGTGGTTGGACCATGGAAAATGGAGAAAAAAGGAAGGTTTCCATATGGATATATCCTTTGATGCAGGTGGTACAAGTCCTGCATCATAGGATAAAAAATAGGCTAAATTGAAAGGATCAAGTGGTTGGACCATGGAAGATGGAGAAAAAAAGGAATGTTTTATATGTATATATCCTTTGATGCAGGTGGTACAAGTCCTGATTTAGAAGATAAGGAATGGGCTAAATTGAAAGGATCAAGTGGTTGGACTTTGGCAGATGGAGAAAAAAGGAAAGTTTTTAGATGGACATATTCTTTGATGCAGGTGGTACAAGTCCTGCATCATAGGATAAGGAATGGGCTAAATTGAAAGGATCGAGTGGTTGGACCATGGAAGATGGAGAAAAAAAGGAAGGTTTTAGATGGATATATCCTTTGATGCAGGAGGTACAATTCCTGCATTATAGGATAAGGAATGGGCTAAATCGAAAGGATCAAGTGGTTGGACCATGGAATATGGAGAAAAAAAGGAAAGTTTTGGATGGACATATTCTTTGATGCAGGTGGTACAAGTCCTGCATTATAGGATAAAGAATGGGCTACATTGAAAGGATCAAGTGGTTGGGCTATGGAAGATGGAGAAAAAACGGAAGTTTTTAGATGGATATATCCTTTGATGCAGGTGGTACAAGTCCTGCATCATAGGATAAGGAATGGGCTAAATTGAAAGGATCAAGTGGTTGGTCCGTGGAAGATGGAAAAAAAGGAACGTTTTTAGATGGATATATCCTTTGATGCAGGTGGTACAAGTCCTGCATCATAGGATAAGGAATGGACTAAATTGAAAGGATCTAGTGGTTAGACCATGGGAGATGGTGAAAAAACGAAAGGTTTTAGATGAAATATCCTTTGATGCAGTTGGTATAAGTCCTGCATTATAGAATAGTGGAATGGGCTAAATTGAAAGATCAAGTTGTTGGACCATGGAAGATGGAGAAAAAAAGGGAGGTTTTTAGATGGATATATCCTTTGATGCAGGTGGTACAAGTCCTGTATCATAGGATAAAGAATGGACTAAATTGAAAGGATCTAGTGGTTAGACCATGGGAGATGGTGAAAAAACGAAAGGTTTTAGATGAAATATCCTTTGGTGCAGTTGGTATAAGTCCTGCATTATAGAATAGTGGAATGGGCTAAATTGAAAGATCAAGTGGTTGGACCATGGAATATGGAGAAAAAAAGGAAGGTTTCAGATGGACATATTTTTTGATGCAAGTGGTACAAGTCCTGCATTATAGAATACGGAATGGGCTAAATTGAAAGGATCAAGTGATTGGACCATTTAAAATGGAAAAAAAAGAACGTTTTTAGATGGACATATCCTTTGATGCAGGTGGTACAAGTTCTGCATTATATGATAATGAATGGGCTAAATTGAAATGATCAAGTGGTTGGACCATGGAATATGGAGAGAAAAAAAAGGAACGTTTTAGATGGATATATCCTTTGATGAATGAGGTACAATTTTTGCATTATAGGGTAATGAATGGGCTAAATTGAAAGGATCAAGTGGTTGGACCATGGAAGATAGAGAAAAAAAGGAAGGTTTTAGACCGATACATCCTTTGATGCAGGTGGTACAAGTCCTGCATCATAGGATAATGGAATGGGCTAAATTGAAAAGATCAAGTTGTTGGACCATGGAAGGTGGAGAAAAAAAAGAACGTTTTTACGTGGACATATCCTTTGGTGCAGGTGGTGCAAGCCCTGCATCATAGGATAAGGAATGGGATAAATTGAAAGAATCAAGTGGTTAGACCATGGAAGATGGGGAAAAAAAGCAACGTTTTTAGATGGACATATCCTTTGATGCAGGTGGTACAAGCCATGCATCATAGGATAAGGAATGGGCTAAATTGAAAGGATCAAGTGGTTGGACCATGGAAGATGGAGAAGAAAATAAAGTTTTAAGATGGACATATCCTTTGATGCAGGTTGTATAAGCCTTGCATCATAGGATACAGAATGGGGTAAATTGAAATGATTGAGTGTTTGGACCATGGAAGATGGAGAAAAAAAGGAACGTTTTTAGATGGACATATCCTTTGATGCAGGTGGTACAATCCCTGTATCATAGGATAAGAAATGGGCTAAATTGAAAGGATTAAGTGGTTGGACCATGGGATATGGAGAAAAATAGGAAGGTTTTTAGAGGGATATATCCTTTGATGCAGGTGGTACAAGCCCTGCATCATAGGATAAGGAATAGGCTAAATTGAAAGAATCAAGTGGTTGGACCATGGAAGATTGAGAAAAAAGGGAAGGCTTTTAGATGGACATATCATTTGATGCAAGTGGTACAAGTCTTGCATCGTAGGATGAAGAATGGGCTAAATTGAAAGGATCAAGTGGTTGGACCATGGAAGATGGGGAAAAAAGGAGGGTTTTAGATGGATATATACTTTGATGCAAGTGGTACAAGTCCTGCATCATAGGGTATGAATTGATTAAATTTACAAGGATCAAGTAGTTGGACCATGGATGATGGAGATAAAATGGAAAGTTTTAAATGGATATATCCTTTGGTGCAGGTGGTACAAGCCCTGCATCATAGGATAAGGAATAGTTTAAATTGAAAGGATCACATAGTTGGGCCATAGAAGATGGAAAAAAAGGAAGGTTTTAGATGGATATATCCTTTGATACAGGTGATACAAGTCCTGCATCATAGGATAAGGGATATGGTAGACTGAAAGGATCAAGTGGTTGGACCATGAAAGATGGACAAAAAAAGGAACGTTTTTAGATGGGCATAACCTTTAATGCAGGTGGTACAATTCCTGTATTGTGGTATAAGGAATAGGCTTATTTGAAAGGATCAAATGGTTGGACCATGGAAGATACAGGAAAAAAAGGACGGTTTTAGAAGAATATATCCTTTGATGCAGGTGGTACAAGTCCTGCATCATAGGATAAGGGATGGGGTAAACTGAAAGGATTAAGTGGTTGGAGTTTGGAAGATGGAGAAAAAAGGAACGTTTTTAGATGGACATATCCTTTGATGCAGATGGTACAAGTCCTTAATTATAAGATATGGAATGGGCTAAATTGAAAGGATTAAGTGGTTGGACCATGAAAGATTGAGAGAAAATGGAAGGTTTTTAGATGGACATATCCTTTGATGCAAGTGGTACAAGTCCTGCATCGTAGGATAAAGAATGGGCTAAATTGAAAGGATCAAGTGGTTGGACCATGGAAGATGGGGAAAAAGGAAGATTTTAGATGGATATATCCTTTGATGCAGGTGGTACAAATCCTGCATTATAGGATAAGGAATGGGCTAAATTGACAGGATCAAGTGGTTGGACCATGGAAGATGGAGAAAAAAAGGAAGGTTTTAGATGGATATATCCTTTGATGTAGGAGGTACAATTCCTGCATCATAGGATAAGGAATGGGCTAAATCGAAAGGATCAAGTGTTTGGACCATGGAAGATGGAGAAAAAAGGAAGGTTTTAGATGGACATATTCTTTGATGAAGGTGGTAAAAGTTCTGCATTATAGGATAAGGAATGGGCTAAATTGAAAGGATCAAATGGTCGGACATGGAAGATAGAGAAAAAAGGAAGGTTTTAAATGGATATATCCTTTGATGCAGGTGGTACAAGTCCTTAATTATAGGATAAGGAATGGGCTAAATTGGAAGGATTGAGTGGTTGGACCATGGAAGATTGAGAGAAAAGGGAAGGTTTTTATATGGACATATCCTTTGATGCAAGTGGTACAAGTCCTGCATCGTAGGATAAAGAATGGGTTAAATTGAAAGGATCAAGTGGTTGGACCATGGAAGATGGGGAAAAAAAGGAAGGTTTTAGATGGATATATCCTTTGATGCAGGTGGTACAAGCCCTGGATCATAGGATAAGGAATAGGCTAAAGTGAAAGTATCACATAGTTGGTCCATAGATGATGGAAAAAAGGGAGGTTTTAGATGGATATATCCTTTGATGCAGGTGGTACAACTCTTGCACTATGGGATAAGGAATGGGCTTTTTTGAAAGGATCAAGTGGTTGGACCATGGAAGATACAGGAAAAAAAAGGAAGGTTTCAGAAGGATATATCCTTTGATGCAGATGGTACAAGTCCTGCATCATAGGATAAGGGATGGGCTAAATTGACAGGATCAAGTGGTTGAACCATGGAAGATGGAGAAAAAAAGGAACGTTTTTAGATGGACATATCTTTTGATGCAGGTGTTACAAGTCTTGCATCATAGGATAAGGAATGGGCATAATTGAAAGGATCAAGTGGTTGGACCATGGAAGATGGAGAAATAAAAGGAAGGTTTTCATATGAATATATCCTTTGATGCAGGTGGTACAAGTCCTGCATCATAGGATAAGAAATAGGCTAAATTGAAAGGATCAAGTGGTTGGACCATGGAAGATGGAGAAAAAAAGGAAGGTTTTAGATGGATATATCCTTTGATGCAGGTGGTACAAGTCCTGCATTAGAAGACAAGGAATGGGCTAAATTGAAAGGATCAAATAGTTGGACCATGGAAGATGGAGAAAAAAAAGCAAGGTTTTCATATGGATATATCCTTTGAGGCAGGTGGTACAAGTTCTGCATCATAGGATAAGAAATAGGGTAAATTGAAAGGATCAAGTGGTTGGACCATGGAAGATGTAGAAAAAAAGGAAGGTTTAGATGGATATATCCTTTGATGCAGGTGGTACAAGTCCTGCATTATAGGGTAAGGAATGGGCTAAATTGAAAGAATCAAGTGGGTGGACCATGGAAGATGAAGAAATAAGGAAAGTTTTTAGATGGACATATTCTTTGATGCAGATGGTAAAAGTCCTGCATTATAGGATAAAGAATGGGCTAAATTGAAAGGAACAAGTGGTTGGACCATGGAAGATGGAGAAAAAAAGGAAGGTTTTAGATGGATATATCTTTTGATGCAGGAGTTACAATTCCTGCATTATAGGATAACGAATGGGCTAAATCGAAAGGATCAAGTGGTTGGACCATGGAAGATGGAGAAAAAAAAAGAAGGTTTTAGATGGACATATTCTTAGATGCAGGTGGTAAGAGTCCTGCATTATAGGATAAGGAATGGGCTAAATTGAAAGGATCAAGTGGTTGGACCATGGAAGATGGAGAAAAAAAGGAAGGTTTTAGATGGATATATCCTTTGATGCAGGTGGTACAAGTCCTGCATCATAGGATAATAGAATTTGCTAAATTGAAAGGATCAAGTGGTTGGACCATGGGAGATGGAGAAAATATGGAAGGTTTTTAGATGGATATATCCTTTGATGCAGGTGGTACAAGTCCTGTATCATAGGTAAAAAAATAGGCTAAATTGAAAGGATCAAGGGGTTGGACCATGGAATATGAAGAAAAAAAAGGATGGTTTTAGATGGACATATCCCTCGATGCAAGTGGTACAAGTCCTGTATTATAGAATCAGGAATCTGCTAAATTGAAAGGATCAAGTGGTTAGACCATGGAAGATGGAGAAAAAAAGGAAGGTTTTCAGATGGACTTATTCTTTGATGTAGGTGGTATGAGATCTGCATTATAGGATAAGGAATGGGCTAAATTGAAAGGATCAAGTCGTTGGACCATGGAAGATGGAGAAAAAAAGTAAGGTTTTAGATGGACATATCCTTTGATGCAGGTGGTACAAGTCCTTCATTATAGAATAAGGAATTGGCTAAATTGAAAGGATCAAGTGGTTGGACCATGGAAGATGGAGAAAAAAAGGAATGTTTTTAGATGGATATATCCTTTGATGCAGGTGGTAAAAGTTCTGCATCATAGGATAAGGAATGGGCTAAATTGAAAGGATCAAGTGGTTTGACCCTGGAAGATAGAGAAAAAAAGGAAGGTTTTAGATGGACATATTCTTTGATGCAGGTGGTAAAAGTCCTGCATCATAGGATAAGGAATGGGCTAAATTGAAAGGATGAAGTCGTTGGACCATGGAAGATGGAGAAAAAAATGGAAAGTTTTAGATGGATATATCCTTTGATGCAGGTGGTACAAGCCCTGCATCATAGGATAAGGAATAGGCTAAATTGAAAGGATAACATAGTTGGGCCTTGGAAGATGGAAAAATAAAGAAGGTTTAAGATGGATATATCCTTTGATGCAGGTGGTACAAGTCCTGTATCATAGGAGAAAGAATGGGGTAAATTGAAAAGATCAAGTGGTTGTACCATGGAGGATAGAGAAAAAAAAGGAACGTTTTTTGGATGGACATATCCTTTGAAGCAGGTGGTACAAGTCCTGCATTATTGGATAAGGAATGGGCTAAATTGAAAGGATCAAGTGGTTGGACCATGGAAGATGGAGAAAAAAAGGAAGGTTTTTAGATGGACTTATCCTTTGATGTAGGTGGTACAAGATCTGCATTATACGATAAGGAATGAGCTAAATTGAAAGGATCAAGTGGTTGGACCATGGAAGATGGAGAAAAAAGTAAGGTTTTAGATGGACATATCCTTTGATGCAGGAGGTACATGTCCTTCATTATAGAATAAGGAATTGGCTAAATTGAAAGTATCAAGTGGTTGGACCATGGAAGATCGAGAAAAAAAGGAACGTTTTTAGATGGATATATCCTTTGATGCAGGTGGTAAAAGTTCTGCATCATAGGATAAGGAATGGGCTAAATTGAAAGGATCAAGTGGTTTGACCCAGGAAGATAGAGAAAAAAAGGAAGGTTTTAGATGGACATATCCTTTGATGCAGGTGGTACAAGCCCTGCATCATAGGATAAGGAATAGGCTAAATTGAAAGGATCACATAGTTGGGCCTTGGAAGATGGAAAAATAAAGAAAGTTTAAGATGGATATATCCTTTGATGCAGGTGGTACAAGTCCTTTATCATAGGATAAGGAATTGGCTCAATTGAAAGGATCAAGTGGTTGGACCATGGAAGATCGAGAAAAAAAGGAAGGTTTTTAGATGGACATATCCTTTGATGCAGGTGGTACAAGTCCTGCATCATAGGATAAAGAATGGGGTAAATTGAAAGGATCAAGTGGTTGGACCATGGAGGATAGAGAAAAAAAAGGAAGGTTTTTAGATTGATATATCATTTGATGCTTGTGGTACAAGTCCTGCATCGTAGGATAAAGAATGGGCTACATTGAAAGGATCAAGTGGTTGGACCATGGAAGATGGAGAAAAAAGGAACGTTTTTAGAAGGATATACCCTTTAATGTAGGTGGTACAAGTCCAGCATCCTTTGATAAGGAATGGGGTAAATTGCAAGTATCAAGTGTTTGGACTATGAAAGATGGAGAAAAAAAAAGAAGGTTTTTAAGTGGACAGATCCTTTGATGCACGTGGTACAAGTCCTGCATCATAGAATAAAGAATGTGTTAAATTGAATGGATCAAGTGGTTAGGCCATGGAAGATGAAGAAAAAAAGAAAGGTTTCTAGATGGACATATCCTTTGAGGCAGGTGGTACAAGTCCTGCATCATAGGATAAGGAATAGGCTCAATTGAAAGCATCAAGTGGTTGGACCATGGAAGATAGAGAAAAAAGGAAGGTTTTTAGATGGATATATCCTTTGATGCAGGTTGTACAAGTCCTGCATCATAGGATAAAGAATGGGCTAAATTGAAAGGATCAAGTGGTTGTACCATGGAGGATAGAGAAAAAAAAAAGGAACGTTTTTAGATGGAAATATCCTTTGATGCAGGTGGTACAAGTCTTGCATCATAGGATAAGGAATGGGCTAAATTGAAAGGATCACATACTTGGGCCATGGAAGATGGAAAAAAGGAAGGTTTAAGATGGATATATCCTTTGATGCAGGTGGTACAATTCCTGCATTATGGGATAAGAGATGGGCTTATTTGAAAGGATCAAATGGTTGGACCATGGAAGGTACAGGAAAAAAAGGTTTTAGAAGGATATATCCTTTGATGCAGGTGGTACAAGTCCTGCATCATAGGATAAGGGATGGGCTAAATTGAAAGGATCAAGTGGTTGGACCATGGAAGATAGAGAAAAAAAAGGAACGTTTTTAGATGGACATATCCTTTGAAGCAGGTGGTACAAGTCCTGCATTATTGGATAAGGAATGGCCTAAATTGAAAGGATCAAGTGGTTGGACCATGGAAGATGGAGAAAAAAAGGAAGGTTTTAGATGGATATATCCTTTGATGTAGGAGGTACAATTCCTGCATCATAGGATAAGGAATGGGCTAAATCGAAAGGATCAAGTGTTTGGACCATGGAAGATGGAGAAAAAAGGAAGGTTTTAGATGGACATATTCTTTGATGAAGGTGGTAAAAGTTCTGCATTATAGGATAAGGAATGGGCTAAATTGAAAGGATCAAATGGTCGGACATGGAAGATAGAGAAAAAAGGAAGGTTTTAAATGGATATATCCTTTGATGCAGGTGGTACAAGTCCTTAATTATAGGATAAGGAATGGGCTAAATTGGAAGGATTGAGTGGTTGGACCATGGAAGATTGAGAGAAAAGGGAAGGTTTTTATATGGACATATCCTTTGATGCAAGTGGTACAAGTCCTGCATCGTAGGATAAAGAATGGGTTAAATTGAAAGGATCAAGTGGTTGGACCATGGAAGATGGGGAAAAAAAGGAAGGTTTTAGATGGATATATCCTTTGATGCAGGTGGTACAAGCCCTGGATCATAGGATAAGGAATACGCTAAAGTGAAAGTATCACATAGTTGGTCCATAGATGATGGAAAAAAGGGAGGTTTTAGATGGATATATCCTTTGATGCAGGTGGTACAACTCTTGCACTATGGGATAAGGAATGGGCTTTTTTGAAAGGATCAAGTGGTTGGACCATGGAAGATACAGGAAAAAAAAGGAAGGTTTCAGAAGGATATATCCTTTGATGCAGATGGTACAAGTCCTGCATCATAGGATAAGGGATGGGCTAAATTGACAGGATCAAGTGGTTGAACCATGGAAGATGGAGAAAAAAAGGAACGTTTTTAGATGGACATATCTTTTGATGCAGGTGTTACAAGTCTTGCATCATAGGATAAGGAATGGGCATAATTGAAAGGATCAAGTGGTTGGACCATGGAAGATGGAGAAATAAAAGGAAGGTTTTCATATGAATATATCCTTTGATGCAGGTGGTACAAGTCCTGCATCATAGGATAAGAAATAGGCTAAATTGAAAGGATCAAGTGGTTGGACCATGGAAGATGGAGAAAAAAAGGAAGGTTTTAGATGGATATATCCTTTGATGCAGGTGGTACAAGTCCTGCATTAGAAGACAAGGAATGGGCTAAATTGAAAGGATCAAATAGTTGGACCATGGAAGATGGAGAAAAAAAAGCAAGGTTTTCATATGGATATATCCTTTGAGGCAGGTGGTACAAGTTCTGCATCATAGGATAAGAAATAGGGTAAATTGAAAGGATCAAGTGGTTGGACCATGGAAGATGTAGAAAAAAAGGAAGGTTTAGATGGATATATCCTTTGATGCAGGTGGTACAAGTCCTGCATTATAGGGTAAGGAATGGGCTAAATTGAAAGAATCAAGTGGGTGGACCATGGAAGATGAAGAAATAAGGAAAGTTTTTAGATGGACATATTCTTTGATGCAGATGGTAAAAGTCCTGCATTATAGGATAAAGAATGGGCTAAATTGAAAGGAACAAGTGGTTGGACCATGGAAGATGGAGAAAAAAAGGAAGGTTTTAGATGGATATATCTTTTGATGCAGGAGTTACAATTCCTGCATTATAGGATAACGAATGGGCTAAATCGAAAGGATCAAGTGGTTGGACCATGGAAGATGGAGAAAAAAAAAGAAGGTTTTAGATGGACATATTCTTAGATGCAGGTGGTAAGAGTCCTGCATTATAGGATAAGGAATGGGCTAAATTGAAAGGATCAAGTGGTTGGACCATGGAAGATGGAGAAAAAAAGGAAGGTTTTAGATGGATATATCCTTTGATGCAGGTGGTACAAGTCCTGCATCATAGGATAATAGAATGGGCTAAATTGAAAGGATCAAGTGGTTGGACCATGGGAGATGGAGAAAATATGGAAGGTTTTTAGATGGATATATCCTTTGATGCAGGTGGTACAAGTCCTGTATCATAGGTAAAAAAATAGGCTAAATTGAAAGGATCAAGGGGTTGGACCATGGAATATGAAGAAAAAAAAGGATGGTTTTAGATGGACATATCCCTCGATGCAAGTGGTACAAGTCCTGTATTATAGAATCAGGAATCTGCTAAATTGAAAGGATCAAGTGGTTAGACCATGGAAGATGGAGAAAAAAAGGAAGGTTTTCAGATGGACTTATTCTTTGATGTAGGTGGTATGAGATCTGCATTATAGGATAAGGAATGGGCTAAATTGAAAGGATCAAGTCGTTGGACCATGGAAGATGGAGAAAAAAAGTAAGGTTTTAGATGGACATATCCTTTGATGCAGGTGGTACAAGTCCTTCATTATAGAATAAGGAATTGGCTAAATTGAAAGGATCAAGTGGTTGGACCATGGAAGATGGAGAAAAAAAGGAATGTTTTTAGATGGATATATCCTTTGATGCAGGTGGTAAAAGTTCTGCATCATAGGATAAGGAATGGGCTAAATTGAAAGGATCAAGTGGTTTGACCCTGGAAGATAGAGAAAAAAAGGAAGGTTTTAGATGGACATATTCTATGATGCAGGTGGTAAAAGTCCTGCATCATAGGATAAGGAATGGGCTAAATTGAAAGGATGAAGTCGTTGGACCATGGAAGATGGAGAAAAAAATGGAAAGTTTTAGATGGATATATCCTTTGATGCAGGTGGTACAAGCCCTGCATCATAGGATAAGGAATAGGCTAAATTGAAAGGATCACATAGTTGGGCCTTGGAAGATGGAAAAATAAAGAAGGTTTAAGATGGATATATCCTTTGATGCAGGTGGTACAAGTCCTGTATCATAGGAGAAAGAATGGGGTAAATTGAAAAGATCAAGTGGTTGTACCATGGAGGATAGAGAAAAAAAAGGAACGTTTTTTGGATGGACATATCCTTTGAAGCAGGTGGTACAAGTCCTGCATTATTGGATAAGGAATGGGCTAAATTGAAAGGATCAAGTGGTTGGACCATGGAAGATGGAGAAAAAAAGGAAGGTTTTTAGATGGACTTATCCTTTGATGTAGGTGGTACAAGATCTGCATTATACGATAAGGAATGAGCTAAATTGAAAGGATCAAGTGGTTGGACCATGGAAGATGGAGAAAAAAGTAAGGTTTTAGATGGACATATCCTTTGATGCAGGAGGTACATGTCCTTCATTATAGAATAAGGAATTGGCTAAATTGAAAGTATCAAGTGGTTGGACCATGGAAGATCGAGAAAAAAAGGAACGTTTTTAGATGGATATATCCTTTGATGCAGGTGGTAAAAGTTCTGCATCATAGGATAAGGAATGGGCTAAATTGAAAGGATCAAGTGGTTTGACCCAGGAAGATAGAGAAAAAAAGGAAGGTTTTAGATGGACATATCCTTTGATGCAGGTGGTACAAGCCCTGCATCATAGGATAAGGAATAGGCTAAATTGAAAGGATCACATAGTTGGGCCTTGGAAGATGGAAAAATAAAGAAAGTTTAAGATGGATATATCCTTTGATGCAGGTGGTACAAGTCCTTTATCATAGGATAAGGAATTGGCTCAATTGAAAGGATCAAGTGGTTGGACCATGGAAGATCGAGAAAAAAAGGAAGGTTTTTAGATGGACATATCCTTTGATGCAGGTGGTACAAGTCCTGCATCATAGGATAAAGAATGGGGTAAATTGAAAGGATCAAGTGGTTGGACCATGGAGGATAGAGAAAAAAAAGGAAGGTTTTTAGATTGATATATCATTTGATGCTTGTGGTACAAGTCCTGCATCGTAGGATAAAGAATGGGCTACATTGAAAGGATCAAGTGGTTGGACCATGGAAGATGGAGAAAAAAGGAACGTTTTTAGAAGGATATACCCTTTAATGTAGGTGGTACAAGTCCAGCATCCTTTGATAAGGAATGGGGTAAATTGCAAGTATCAAGTGTTTGGACTATGAAAGATGGAGAAAAAAAAAGAAGGTTTTTAAGTGGACAGATCCTTTGATGCACGTGGTACAAGTCCTGCATCATAGAATAAAGAATGTGTTAAATTGAATGGATCAAGTGGTTAGGCCATGGAAGATGAAGAAAAAAAGAAAGGTTTCTAGATGGACATATCCTTTGAGGCAGGTGGTACAAGTCCTGCATCATAGGATAAGGAATAGGCTCAATTGAAAGCATCAAGTGGTTGGACCATGGAAGATAGAGAAAAAAAAGGAAGGTTTTTAGATGGATATATCCTTTGATGCAGGTTGTACAAGTCCTGCATCATAGGATAAAGAATGGGCTAAATTGAAAGGATCAAGTGGTTGTACCATGGAGGATAGAGAAAAAAAAAAGGAACGTTTTTAGATGGAAATATCCTTTGATGCAGGTGGTACAAGTCTTGCATCATAGGATAAGGAATGGGCTAAATTGAAAGGATCACATACTTGGGCCATGGAAGATGGAAAAAAGGAAGGTTTAAGATGGATATATCCTTTGATGCAGGTGGTACAATTCCTGCATTATGGGATAAGAGATGGGCTTATTTGAAAGGATCAAATGGTTGGACCATGGAAGGTACAGGAAAAAAAAGGTTTTAGAAGGATATATCCTTTGATGCAGGTGGTACAAGTCCTGCATCATAGGATAAGGGATGGGCTAAATTGAAAGGATCAAGTGGTTGGACCATGGAAGATAGAGAAAAAAAAGGAACGTTTTTAGATGGACATATCCTTTGAAGCAGGTGGTACAAGTCCTGCATTATTGGATAAGGAATGGCCTAAATTGAAAGGATCAAGTGGTTGGACCATGGAAGATGGAGAAAAAAAGGAACGTTTTTAGATGGACATATCCTTTGATTAAGGTGGTAAAAGTTGTGCATCATAGGATAAAGAATGGGCTAAATTTAAAGGATCAAGTGGTTGGACCATGGAAGATAGAGAAAAAAAGGAAGGTTTTAGAAGGATATATCCTTTGATGTAGGTGGTACAAGTCCTGCATTATAGAATAAGGAATGAGCTAAATTGAAAGGATGAAGTGGTTGGACCCTGGAAGATGGAGAAAAAAATGAAGTTTATAGAAGGATATATCCTTTGATGCAGTTGGTACAAGTCCTTCATTATAGGATACAGAATGGGCTAAATTGAAAGGATCAAGTGGTTGGACCATGGAAGATGGAGAAAAAAAGGAACGTTTTTAGATGGATATATCCTTTGATGCAGATGGTACAAGTCCTGCATTATAGGATAAGGAATGGACTAAATTGAAAGGATCAAGTGGTTGGACCATGGAATATGAAGAAAAAAAGGAAGGTTTTAGATGGACATATCCTTTGATGCAGGTGGTACAAGTCCTGCATTATAGGATAAGGAATGGGCTAAATTGAAAGGATCAAGTGGTTGGACCATGGATGATGGAGAAAAAAAGGAAGGTTTTTAGATGGACATATCCTTTGATGCAGGTGGTACAAGTCCTTCATCATAGGATAAAGAATGGGGTAAATTGAAAGGATCAAGTGGTTGGACCATGGAGGATAGAGAAAAAAAAGGAAGGTTTTTAGATGGAAATATCCTTTGATGCAGGTGGTACAAGTCCTGCATCATAGGATAAGGAATGGGCTAAATTGAAAGGATCATATAGTTGGGCCATGGAAGATGGAAAAAAAGGAAGGTTTAAGATGTTTATATCCTTTGATGCAGGTGGTACAATTCCTGTATTATGGGATAAGTGATGGGCTTATTTGAAAGGATCAAATGGTTGGACCATGGAAGATACAGGAAAAAAGGAAGGTTTCAGAAGGATATATCCTTTGATGCAGGTGGTACAAGTCCTGCATCATAGGATAAGGGATGGGCTAAATTGAAAGGATCAAGTGGTCGGACCATGGAAGATATAGAAAAAAAGGAAGGTTTTTAGATGGACATATCCTTTGATGCAGTTGGTACAAGTCCTTCATTATTGGATAAGGAATGGCCTAAATTGAAAGGATCAAGTGGTTGGACCATGGAAAATGGAGAAAAAAAAGGAACGTTTTTAGATGGACATATCCTTTGATGCAGGCGGTAAAAGATCTGCATCATAGGATGAGGAATGGGCTAAATTGAAAGGATCAAGTGGTTGGACCATATAAGATAGAGAAAAAAAAGGAAGGTTTTAGAAGGATATATCCTTCGATGTAGGTTGTACAAGTCCTGCATTATAGGATAACGAATGAGCTGAATTGAAAGGATCAAGTGGTTTGACCTTGGAAGAAGGAGAAAAAAATGAAGTTTATAGAAGGATATATCCTTTGATACAGTTGGTACAAGTCCTGCATTATAGGATACAGAATGGGCTAAATTGAAAGGATCAAGTGGTTGGACCATGGAAGATGGAGAAAAAAAGGAACGTTTTTAGATGGATATATCCTTTGATGCAGGTGGTACAAATCCTGCATTATAGGATAAGGAATGGACTAAATTGAAAGGATCAAGTGGTTGGATCATGGAATATGGAGAAAAAAAGGAAGGTTTTAGATGGACAAATCCTTTGATGCAGGTGGTACAAGTCCTGCATTATAGGATAAGGAATGGGCTAAATTGAAAGGATCAAGTGGTTGGACTATGGAAGATGGAGAAAAAAAGGAAGGTTTTTAGATGGACATATCCTTCGATGCAGGTGGTACAAGTCCTGCATCATAGGATAAAGAATGGCCTAAATTGAAAGGATCAAGTGGTTGGACCTTGGAAGATAGAGAAAAAAAGGAAGGTTTTAAAAGGATATATCCTTTGATGCAGGTGGTAAAAGTTCTGCATCCTAGGATAAGGAATGGGCTAAATTGAAAGGATCAAG
Source organism: Palaemon carinicauda (assembly GCF_036898095.1). Taxonomy (NCBI): domain Eukaryota; kingdom Metazoa; phylum Arthropoda; class Malacostraca; order Decapoda; family Palaemonidae; genus Palaemon; species Palaemon carinicauda. The sequence continues at coordinate 74,037,683 of NC_090728.1, forward strand.
TGGTTGGACCATGGAAGATAGAAAAAAAGGAAGGTTTTAGAAGGATATATCCTTTGATGCAGGTTGTACAAATCTTGCATTATAGGATAAGGAATGGGCTAAATTGGAAGGATCAAGTGGTTGTGTAATGATTAGAATAGTTAATATTACATGTTCAAAACAAATGACGTAATATGTCATGTTGGTTGGAGGAGCTAACCCTGGGATTAGCTGTAGTCATTCAAATCGTAAACAGGACATACAATGCAAACCTCTGCAAACCTCGGCAAATTGACATTCTTCTTAAACGGATGCAGGTGTCTTCCGAGTTTATGACGTGTCTAAAGTAAACCAAGCATACGATATCTGTGATATCGATAATTTAGTCAGTTCATATCTAAACTTCACCAGAATTGGTCATCTGGACCAACCCAACTTCCTCCAGTGATGGAGATGTTTAACTCTGTTGTTTTTATAGAATAAAGACTTAAAAACTATTAAAATGTATTCAGTTTCCATTTATATACATCTGAAAACAACTCATACTCAATGTGTGCTTATAACAGTAGCACACCAATAAATGGTGGCAGCGATTAAACTCTAAGACAGCGGTTAAACTCTAAGAATTAGAGAAAAATCTTCAAGACTTCAAAATAATAGCTGTAAAACCAGAGAAATATCTTCAAGACTTCAACATAAAAGCTGTAAAACCAGAGAAAGATCTTCAAGACTTCAAAATAAAATCTGTAAAACCTGAGAAAGATCTTCAAGAACTCAACATTATCTACAAGAATCTACAATTTTGACTAAGTCCAACGGAAAAGCTAACATCAACATATGTTAGAATACAACCTGAATCTTCAATCAACATCCTAGGAAACCCAAGGACTGGCGTTCAACAATTGCAAGACATATCCAGGAAGAACTACATTCAACAAGAAACTAGAACGAGACATCGCTAACAAAACATCAAGAGAGAGAGAGAGAGAGAGAGGACGTGTCGACTTCATATATAAGCTAAGTACAGATATTTTGTATTCATTCCAGTTTGGGCAGTGAAGTGTAGTTATCACAAGTCGTTAGTCGATTATTACTGGGGTGAGTGAATTGCTAAACTTTGTTATAGGAAATTCCGAATTCTCATTTAGAATTTTTCTTTCTTTGTGCTAATTCCTTTTTCTTTCAGAAATTCTTGGGGAAATGTTTTGGGATTAGTAACATTGTTGGGGGAATTTTATTATACATATGCGTTTACGCAGTGGGCGTCTGTACTCATATAGATATTTTGATAGAATTGCAAGGGGTCAAAAAGATAGAAAAAAAAAATACAGCAGTCATGGCTCCTCCTGTCAGCCCTACCCCTGGACCTAGTGGTGTAGGCCAGACTAATCCTCCTCCAATTGTGACGCTTGTAAATGCCAGGTCAGCAATCCTTCCTTTTCAAGGTCGGGTCAACGGGTTCTTGCCACAAAATGTGGAGTCATGGATTTCATCCGTTGATGCCCATTTAAATGCCAAACAAATCGTAGATCCTTTTGTACAATTACAAGAAGCTAAAAGTTTTATAGATTTTTCTAAGGGGGATGCGAGTGCATATTTAAGAGGTGTTTCATTTCAAGAAGCAGTTACTTGGGATGATTTCAAAGTTAGGTTACGCGCGATCTATGGGGGTGAGGAAGCCTTGGATGTAGTGTTAACGTTACGAAATACACTTAATCAAGCCACTATGAATCAGCTTAATGTTATTGAGAGAGCAGCTCTCATAGCTGATAGGCTTAACGAATATCAGGACATTTTAGGTAATTCCACTTGGGTTACTAACGATAACATCTCCGTAAAAGATTTTTTACGATTAGTGTATTTAACTTGCATGGCACTTATGTTGCCTGAAGCTTTAGTGCGGTGTTTTGATAAGAAGTTAACGCCTGCAAGTACGGAATTGGATGTCTATAAACAGATAAAGAAACACATGTCCAAGTGTCCAGATCTCGATCCCGTGTTAACTCAAGTTTTTGCAAAGAATGAAACAAAACCACAAACAGTGAACGTAGTTAACAGTCCAGTAGCGGGAGTGACGTATTACAACTGCAAACGTCAAGGTCACATAGGCGCAGACTGTAGAACGAAATTTTGCTCAATTCACAACACAGCAACACATTCTTATAGTCAATGTTACTCGCGTAAGACACAACAATATCCCAGAAATACACAGTCAATTCCACAGTCAGTTCCATATGGAAATAAAAAGAAAAATCCTCATTTTAACAATAAGAAGAAACAACCAAATGTCAATGCGGTTCAGAGTCCGAAACAAACAAACACTTTTTCAAATATCGCTGAGCCTGGGCCGTCAAACTAGACCTCGCAAAGTCAGACTAATTTTCAGAATGTGCAGAACAAAGCAAATACCACATAGTTAACTCTAGAGGGGAAGAGAGTGATGTTGGGTCAAGGTCATTCATGTCAACATCAATAGTATTGAATAATCAATTTAATGTTTTATCAGATAATTGTGAGACAATAGATTTTCCTATGAAACACACGGCCGAATTAAGTAAAACAGTGCATGCTCCCGTAGATTTGCAACGAATTCATACAATAATAAGCCAAAATGAGTTACGACCAACCTTATATGCTGTAAATTTAGAACACAAATCCTTTACGTTATTTTTTGACTCTGGTAGTCCACGTAATATTATGGATTTGAAGACGCATCATTTGTTGTTTCCGAACTTTCCGATTGAAAAATCAGGAATTAGACTTTCAGGTATAGGAAATAATGAATTAAACGTCATAGGCATAACTCATATTCAGTTCAGAGTCGGTAATCGCACGTTTGCCGATACATTTGTTGTTGTAAAAAACATTAATATGTATCCAGCTGTAATTATAGGATACCCATCTATGGGAAATCAAAACATTATCTTAGCTCCTGCCAACCACGGCGTGTATATCAAAGGGAAATTCTATAAGTCTTCTAATACCTTAAAGTCAGTTTTGGATAAAAAGGAGACGACAAATGTAACGTACGTTGAAGAACCAATAACTTGTCTCACTAATAAAGAAATAATATACGCGACCCAGCAGAATTCTCGTTCACCCGTAATATCATCTTGCACGCAATCTATCGAACCAAACATACCTTCGAATTTAATAGTGCAAATAAAGAAAACACTACCGGGATCTGAAATATTAATCCTTTCCGATACTTTGAAAACTAACGGATTGTCTGTCACACAAGCTATTTATACAGTAGGCTCACATCAGCAATGTAATATCGAAGTCTGTAATCATTTAAATAACACTTTAGTAATTCACAAAAATCAACATATCTTGGATGTAGAAGTTTATAAACATCGTATTCTTACCGTTGCTGAAATCAATCACTCTCAATCAGTTGCGGATGAATCCCTTTTGCGATCTATTAAAAATAAAATCAGTAAGGACATTCAAGACGAAGAAATTCAGCAGAAAATTTTTGAACTTTTAACTAAATATCAAGATGTCTTTTCCACTACGGATGGATCCTTAGGAAAAACAGATGTGATCGAGCATCAAATAAGGTTAAAGGACAAGCAGAAAATTATCTATGTACCCTCGTACAGACTCCCTATGAAATTCCAGAATGAAATAAATGATGAAGTAGGTAAAATGTTAGAGGAAGGAGTCATTAGAAAATCAAACAGCCCTTATAATTTTCCTTTAATAGTTGTACCGAAAAAAGATCGAACATGGCGTATCTGCGTCGACTTTCGTCGTCTAAACGAGGAAACAATCCCTGATCGATTCCCAGTGCCATGTACTGAGATATTTTGTCTTTGTTGGGTCAGAATAAATATTTTACCAGTTTGGACTTACTTAAAGGCTTTCACCAGATATCATTAGAAGAAGATAGTATCCCATACACAGCCTTCAGCACAGCCAGGGGACATTATGAATTTTTACGGATGCCTTTTGGTTTACGTTGTGCTCCTATAACATTTACAAGAATGATTAACATAGTGTTTGGAGACTTGTTAGGGGATATATTGCATGCCTATATGGATGATCTTGTAATCTTTTCCAACACCTTAGAAGAACATCTACGTAAGTTAGAACTAGTACTACAGAGATTAAGACAACATAACTTAAGGGTAAAGATTAGTAAGTGTGAATTTTTCAAAACAGAATTAATATATTTGGGTTTCATGGTGTCAAGCCAAGGTCTTAAAGTAGTCCATGATAAGGTGTCGGCTATACGTAATTTTCCCATACCTACTAATGTCAAGGGAATACGGCAATTTCTGGGTTGTAGTGGATATTACAGGCGTTTTATACGCAACTATTCAATAATAGCCGCTCCTTTAACTGATCTTACGAAGAAGGGCGTAGATTTCATATGGTCTGAGCAACATCAACAGGCGTTTAATACTTTGAAAGATGAACTGTGTAGTTCTCCTATCTTAAAATTTCCTGACTTCGGTAAGGAATTCTTCATTGCAACAGACGCCTCAGACTTAGGAGTAGGAGGGGTATTGCTTCAGCAATATGATAAACAGTTTTTCCCAATAGCTTTTTATTCTCGAAAATTGAGAACTTCCGAAAGTAAGTATGCAGTAATAGACAAGGAAGGGCTAGCTATTGTTAATTCACTAGTGCATTTTAAGTTCATAATTTACGGTTATCCCGTTAAGGTTCTTACTGACCATAAACCACTAACAGAGTTCTTTAAAGGCTTCAATCACAGCCCTAAACGAACTCGGTGGTATTTGATCATTCAAGATTTTGGCGCAAGAATCGGGTATTTACCTGGGAAAGCAAATATCATTGCGGATGCATTATCACGCAACCCCGTGTCATCTTGTACGGAGCCTTTAGCTGAATTAATAGATATATCAACATCCATGCCTATTGTAAAAACAATATCTGAACAAGAAGATTTAGGCTGGAGCGCTGAATTGTTACAGACTGAGCAAAGAAAAGATCAGAAAATAGAAACAATTATAAATGCTTTGAAAGGCAATCATAAAGAAAAGGAATATATAAAGTATAAGCAGCAGAATTATATAATCAAAGATAATATTCTGTGTAGGACTGTGACAAGGAAAACCCGCAATACACCACATGTAACTAACGACCAGGTACTAGTACCAATCTCACTTATTTCCACTGTCTTGAATTGGTTGCATTCAAATCCATTACATGGACACCCGGGGTTCTCATTAATGTCACAGAAAGCCAAATCATTGTTTTATTGGCATACAATGCTTACAGATATAAAAAGACACATAGCTAATTGTCGCACATGTCAGGAAAACAAAGGGCATACGAAAACACCTGTCAGCCTAGGAGCTTATCCTGTGCCCAATCAACCCTTTGAAAGAATACATTTAGATTTGTTAACAGGATTTTACGAGTCAGACAAAGGAAATAAGCACCTCTTAGTAATTATAGATGCTTTAACTCGTTATACAGAACTAATAGCGCTTAAAACTAAAACTGCGATTGAATGCGCTAGGAAGTTTTACGAGTGTTACATTTGTAAACATGGAATTCCACACATGATAATCTCAGACTCGGGTGGTGAATTTAATAATCACTTTCTTACCTCATTGTGTGAATTCCTCAACATAAAGAAGATTAATACCATGATATATCACCCAGAGTCGAATGGGCTAGTGGAAAGAGCAAATAGGAAGATATTAAATATATTGAGGGTAACACTAGGGGGATCAGACCCCAACTGGGATATTGCAATACCGGCGGCACTGAGTACTCTGAATCATTCATATCATATATCAATTAAAATGTCACCGCATGAAGCATTGTATGGTACCCCAGTTAGAACACCTTTCCATGTATTAACGCCTACAACTAATCTATCAAATCCTTTAAAAGAATGTATAAATGCAAGTATAAGTTGATATGATATCCTTCGAAAGAATTTAGAAGAATCACAATTCATAATGAAAAGGAATCATGATAAAATAGCGAAACCAACTAAAACATATACCGTGGGTGATAACATCTATATTCAAATCAATGTCAGAAAAGGGCTCAACTATAAATTAACACCTAAGTTTGAAGGCCCATTTAACATTTTGGAAACATTAACGGCCAATAGGTTTAGAATTCAAAACGTAGCCCAACCCACGGATGAGAGAATAGTACCATTGGCTCACATAAAAAATTAAAAAGAAAAGAGAGGAAAAGAAGTGAAGGAAAATTTTATTCTATTTTATGTGATTAAAAGTTTTCTTTTTAATACAGGAGTAATTACATATATTTTTTCTCGTTACAGGTTTCCAAGATGAATTTTTTGTTGTTGGGAGTGATATTGTTCGCTCAGACATTTTTCTCGTATGGGATGAGCTCTAAGACTAAAAATATATATTTTAGATATGGCAATATAGTTGAAAGACAAGAAGACATTTTTATTACATCAACCAACGTAATTGTAGAAGTGAATATGCAAGCAATTTTTCTTCAAGAGAATGATGTCATTAGCTTAAGAACCGCCATTTCAAGGTTTTCTGCATCATTGGATGAGTTGCATAGAAGACATTTTCATTTGACTACTAAGAGTTTGCTTGGATCAACATTAAAAGTTGCAGAGATGCTATCTGATGACTTGAAAAATAAGACTGGCGAGACAGGATCTTTGGCTTATGACCTTTTGATGTGGACTGTAGGACACGAACATAAAGAAAGACGGAATCCGTTTATTTATGCTGCATTAAGCATCTTTGGGTCTGTTGCAAGTTTAGGTTTAGGAATTTCCAATCGTCTTAAAATTAGTAATCAAAATAAGAAAATTGAGTTCTTGACTCATAAAGATGAATTGATTATGTCAGAACTAAGGAATCAGTTAGCTTCAATCAATAAAATTATGGATTTATTAAATGAACATTCAGATAATATCGTTCAAATTATGGAAGTACAGGATTTGTTGGCAACATTAACGTATTATGATTCAAAGATAGATCACATACATAACAGAATTGCACATTTCATTGAGAAATCCAAGGATTATGTAGAAGCTATCACGTTAGCAACTAAAGGTGTATTGTCGCCCCATTTGTTGCCTATAAGTTACTTAAAATTAATTCTGAAGAACGGAAGGGATAAACTAGGCTATGTTCCTTTGTTAGACGAACATAGGTTAGAATTTTATTACAGCCTAATTACAGTAAACGTAGATAATAACAAGATTAGGATTACGATTCCCTTTGATTCTTCTGATGCCTGGCAATCTTACAGGATATCACCATTTCCGACTTTCATGACGAATCACTCAAATCCAGTAATATCCAGTTTGACAGGACACGTATTGATTTCCACAGACAAGGAAACATATACGGTCATTAAAGACTTAAATCAATTAACTCACTGTTCAGACGCAATGGATAGAAAAATATGTACAGCTGACTCATTTGAATTCCATAAAAACTTAATGGATTCATGCGAGTTAAGTATAGTGCTAGACGGTGCTCTCTCCCATACAAGTGAAAATTGTCTGGATAAGCTTTATCCCTTTGACAATAATGAGTTCAATTGCAGACTGAATAATGGCTCATGGATACGATACGACAAGGACAGCTTCAATGTATCATGCCCTGACGGATCCACGTCCTTCACACATATCTTCGTCGCATCAGATGGTTGTGTCGGAACTTCCCCGAATTCCATGGTGACTGGTCTACGGACAATCATCAGAGAACGAGCCTACTTCGCGAACTTCACGTGGACCTCTACAATGCCAGCACTTCCTCTCCCGTACAACGGACATGTGGCAAAGCGGTTGATGAAACTTACCGAAAAGGACCACCTGTCACCGACTTATAAAGAAATTCTTCACCCCATACTACTGGCTGGTTTGTGTTTCACGGTGGTGATATTTATCGCCGTGAACATCCTTGTTTGGCGTAGGTTACGGCACAGCAAGCAGCTAAAAAGGAATGAGTTGCCTAGCCCTGACAATACCCCCTATTTGATCCAGTTCAAAGCTGTTTGAGTGGCCACCTCATTCGCTAAGGGAGTAATTTGTCGGGAAGATGTTTGTATGAAAGCTGATTAGTACGCTAGTAATATGTAATTAAAGAAATTTTCTACATTTGCATTGTTAAAAATACATTTAAAACAACATTAAAAAAATAATAATAAATAAAATAAAAAAGGATATAAATAATTTTTTCTCTCGGCATCTAATAAAAATATATAAGCCGGAATGTTAAAAGAGAAAAGAGAAAAAAAAAAATAAATAAAATATATGTAAAAATCTATGGGCATCTAATAAAATATATCAGCCCTATATATAAATATATATATATATATATATATATATATATATATATATATATATATATATATATATATATATATATATGTACGAAACCGTGGTACGTGTACGTACCAGGAATTCGTGTTTGTGCACTAAAAATTGAGTATTTTGTTTCTGACAAAGGTAACAATTATTCTTTATCAAGTTACCGAATCATATGTAAGTCAGAAGTTTTTTTTTTTTGGTACCATATAATCATTTGCTAGCAATGTACCATATATATGATCTTGGTTTTATCATGCATTTTGCTTTTTGCTTTGGTAATATCTTTTTTGTATGCGTTATTGTTATTGTTTTTTAATGTGCCTATTTGGACATTCGTCCTCGGTTGATTATGGCTAAAGTTAAACAAAGAATAATACGTATGTCCAGTCACACCTAATAACCATGTTTCGGCTTGTTGTTAAATTTTTGTAAAAAAAAAATTGAGATAGCTGGCCGAGCTTATGTAATGATTAGAATAGTTAATATTACATGTTTAAAACAAATGACGTAATATGTCATGTTGGTTGGAGGAGCTAACCCTGGGATTTGCTGTAGTCATTCGAATCGTAAACAGGACATACAATGCAAACCTCGGCAAATTGACATTCTTCTTAAACGTCAACACATTGTCTCATCGTGTGAAAGTTTGTGACGTCACCGGATGCAGGTGTCTTCCGAGTTTATGACGTGTGTAAAGTAAACCAAGCATATGATATCTGTGATATCGATAATTTAGTCAGTTCATATCTAAACTTCACCAGAATTGGTCACCTGGACCAACCCAGCTTCCTCCAGTGATGGAGATGTTTAACTCTGTTGTTTTTATAGAATAAAGACTTAAAAACTATTAAGATGTATTCAGTAACCATTTACATACATCTGAAAACAACTCATACTCAATGTGTGCTTATAACAGTAGCACGCCAATAGTTGGACCATGGAAGATGGAGAAAAAAAGGAAGGTTTTTAGATGGATATAACCTTTGATATAGGTGGTACAAGTCAAGCATCCTTGGGTAAGGAATGGGGTAAATTGAAATGATCGAGTGTTTGGACTATGGAAGATGGAGAAAAAAAAGAAGGTTTTTAGATGGACATATCCTTTGATGCAGGTGGTACAAGTCCTGCATTATAGGATAAGGAATGGCCTAAATTGAAAGGATCAAGTGGTTGAACCATGGAAGATAGAGAACAAAATGAAGGTTTTAGAAGGATATATCCTTTGATGCAGGTGGTAAAAGTTCTGCATCATAGGATAAGGAATGGGCTAAATTGAAAGGATCAAATAGTTGGGCCATGGAAGATAGAGAAAAAAAGGAAGGTTTTAGAAGGATATATCCTTTGATACAGTTGGTACAAATCCTGCATTATAGGATACAGAATGGGCTAAATTGAAAGGATCAAGTGGTTGGACTATGGAAGATGGAGAAAAAAATAGGAACGTTTTCAGATGGACATATCCGTAGATGCAGGTGGTACAAGTCCTGCATCATAGAATAAAGAATGGGCTAAATTGAATGGATCAAGTGGTTGGTCCATGGAAGATGAAGAAAAAAAGAAAGGTTTTTAGATGGACATATCCTTTGATGCAGGTGGTACAAGTCCTGCATCATAGGATAAGGAATTGGCTCAATTGAAAGGATCAAGTGGTTGGACCATGGAAGATGGAGAAAAAAAAGGAAGGTTTTCATATGGAGATATCCTTTGATGTAGGTGGTACAAGTCCTGCATCGTAGGATAAAGAATGAGCTACATTGAAAGGATCAAGTGGTTAGACCATAGAAGATGGAGAAAAAAAAGGAAGGTTTTTAGAAGGATATATCCATTGATGTAGGTGGTACAAGTCCAGCATCCTTGGATAAGGAATGGGGTAAATTGAAAGGATCAAGTGTTTGGACTATGGAAGATGAAGAAAAAAAGAAAGGTTTTTAGATGGACATATTCTTTGATGCAGGTGGTAAGAGTCCTGCATCATAGGATAAGGAATTGGCTCAATTGAAAGGATTAACTGGTTAGACCATGGAAGATGGAGAAAAAAAAGGAAGGTTTTTAGATGGACATATTCTTCGATGCAGGTGGTACAAGTCCTGCATCATAGGATAAGGAATTGGCTCAATTGAAAGGATCAAGTGGTTGGACCATGGAAGATGGAGAAAAAAAAGGAAGGTTTTCAGATGGAGATATTCTTTGATGCAGGTGGTACAAGTCCTGCATCGTAGGATAAAGAATGAGCTACATTGAAAGGATCAAGTGGTTGGACCATGGAAGATGGAGAAAAAACGGAAGTTCTTAGAAGGATATATCCTTTGATGCAGTTGGTACAAGTCCTGCATCATAGGATAAGGAATAGGCTAAATTGAAAGGATCAAGTGGTTGGTCCATGGAAGATGGAAAAAAAAAAGAACGTTTTTAGATGGACATATCCTTTGATGCAGGTGGTACAAGTCCTGCATCATAGAATAAGGAATGGGCTAAATTGAAAGGATTAAGTGGTTGGACCATGGAAGATGGGGAAAAAACGGAAGCTTTTAGATGGATATATCCTTTGATGCAGTTGGTACATGTCCTGCATCATAGAATAAGGAATAGGCTAAATTGAAAGGATCTAGTTGTTGGACCATGGAAGATGGAGAAAAAAAGGAAGGTTTTTAGATGAATATATCCTTTGATGCAGGTGCTAAAAGTCCTGTATCATAGGATAAAGAATAGGCTAAATTGAAAGGATCAAGTGGTTTGACCATGGAATATGGAGAAAAAAAAGGAAGGTTTTAGATGGACATATCATTTGATGCAGGTGGTACAAGTCCTGCATTATAGAATAAGGAATAGGCTAAATTGAAAGGATCAAGTGGTTGGACCATGGAAGATGGGGAAAAAACGGAAGCTTTTAGATGGATATATCCTTTGATGCAGTTGGTACATGTCCTGCATCATAGAATAAGGAATAGGCTAAATTGAAAGGATCTAGTTGTTAGACCATGGAAGATGGAGAAAAAAAGGAAGGTTTTTAGATGAATATATCCTTTGATGCAGGTGCTAAAAGTCCTCTATCATAGGATAAAGAATAGGCTAAATAGAAAGTATCAAGTGGTTAGACCATGGAAGATGGAGAAAAAAAGGAACGTTTTTAGCTGGGCATATCCTTTGATGCAGGTGGTACAAGTCCTGCATTATAAAATAATGGAATGGGCTAAATTGAAAGGATCAAGTGGTTGGACCATGGAAGATGGAGAAAAAAAGGAAGGTTTTTAGATGGATATATCCTTTGATGCAGGTGGTACAAGTCGTGCATTATAGGATAAGGAATGGACTAAATTGAAAGGATCAAGTGGTTGGACCATGGAATATGGAGAAAAAAGGAAGGTTTTAGATGGACATATCCTTCGATGCAGGTGGTAAAAGTCCTGCATTATAAGATAAGGAATGGGCTAAATTGAAAGGATCAAGTGGTAGACCATGGAAGATGGAGAAAAAAGGAACGTTTTTAGATGGACATATCCTTTGATGCATGTGGTAAAAGTTCTGCATCATAGGATAAGGAATGAGTTAAATTGAAAGGATCAAGTGGTTGGACCATGGAAGATAGAGAAAAAAAAGGAAGGTTTTATAAGGATATATCCTTTGATGCAGGTGGTACAAGTCCTGCATTATAGAATGAGAAATGGGCTAAATTGAAAAGATCAAGTGATTGGACCATGGAAGATAGAGAAAAAAAAGGAACTTTTTTAAATGGAAATATCCTTTGATGCAGGTGGTAAAAGTCTTGCATCAGAGGATAAGGAATGGGCTAAATTGGAAGGATCAAGTGGTTGGACCATGGAAGATGGAGAAAAAAAAAAGGTTTTCATATGGATTTATCCTTTGATGCAGGTGGTACAAGTCCTGCATCTTAGGATAAGAAATAGGCTAAATTGAAAGGATCAATTGGTTTGACCATGGAAGATGGATAATAAAAAAGGAAGGATTTATATGGACATATCCTTTGATGCAGGTGGGACAAGTCCTGCATTAGAAGATAAGGAATGGGCTAAATTGAAAGGATCAAGTGGTTGGACCATGGAATATGGAGAAAAAAAAGAAGGTTTTTAGATGGATATATCCTTTGATGCAGGAGGTACAATTCCGGCATTATAAGATAAGGAATGGGCTAAATCGAAAGGATCAAGTGGTTGGACCATGGAAGATGGAGAAAAAAAGGAACTTTTTTAGATGGACATATTCTTTGATGCAGTTGGTACAAGTCCTGCATTATAGGATAAGTTATGGGCTAAATTGAAAGGATGAAGTGGTTGGACCATGAAAGATGGAGAAAAAATGGAAGGTTTTTAGATGGATATATCCTTTGATGCAGGTGGTACAAGTCCTGCATTATAGGATAAGGAATGGGCTAAATTGAAAGGATCAAGTGGTTGGACCATGGAAGATAGAGAAAAAAAGGAAGGTTTTAGATGGATATATCCTTTGATGCATGTGGTACAAGTCCTGCATCATAGGATAAGGAATGGGCTAAATTGGAAGGATCAAGTGGTTGGTCCATGGAAGATGGAAAAAAAGAACGTTTTTAGATGGACATATCCTTTGATGCAGGTGGTACAAGTCTTGCATCATAGGATAAGGAATGGACTAAATTGAAAGGATAGAGTGGTTGGACCATGGAAAATGGTGAAAAAACGGAAGGTTTTAGATGGCAATATCCTTTGATGTAGTTGGTATAAGTCCTGCATTATAAAATAATGGAATGGGCTAAATTGAAAGATCAAGTGGTTGGACCATGGAAGATGGAGAAAAAAAGGGAGGTTTTTAGATGAATATATCCTTTGATGCAGGTGGTACAAGTCCTGTACCTTAGGATAAAGAATAGGCTAAATTGAAATGATTAAGTGGTTGGACCATGGAATTTGGAGAAAAAAAAGGAAGGTTTTAGGACATATCCTTTGATGCAAGTGGTACAAGTCCTGCATTATAGAATAAGGAATGGGCTAAATCGAAAGGATCAAGTGGTTGGACCATGGAAAATGGAATAAAAAGGAACGTTTTTAGATGGACATATCCTTTGATGCAGGTGGTAAAAGTCCTTAATTATAAGATAAGGAATGGGCTAAATTGAAAGGATTAAGTGGTTGGACCATGGAAGATGGAGAAAAAAAAGGAAGGTTTTTAGATTGACATATACTTTATGCAGGTGGTACAAGCCGTGCATCATAGGATAAGGAATGGGCTAGATTGAAAGGATCAAGTGGTTGGACCATGGAAGATTGAGAAAAAAGGGAAGGTTTTTAGATGGACATATCCTTTGATGCAAGTGGTACAAGTCCTGCATCGTAGGATAAAGGATGGGCTAAATTGAAAGGATCAAGTGGTTGGACCATGGAAGATGGGGAAAAAAAGGAAGGTTTTAGATGGATATATCCCTTGATGCAGGTGGTACAAGCCCTGCATCATAGGATAAGGAATAGTCTAAATTGATAGGATCACTTAGTTGGTCCATAGAAGATGGAAAAAAAGGGAGGTTTTAGATGGATATATCCTTTGATGCAGGTGGTACAAGTCTTGCATCATAGGATAAGGAATGGGCTAAATTGAAAGGATCAAGTGGTTGGACCATGGAAGATGGAGAAAAAAAAGTAAGGTTTTCATATGAATATATCCTTTAATGCAGGTGGTACAAGTCCTGCATCATAGGATAATAAATAGGCTAAATTGAAAGGATCAAGTGGTTGGACCATGGAAGATGGAGAAAGAAAAGGAAGGTTTTAGATGGATATATCCTTTGATGCAGGTGGTACAAGTCCTGCATTAGAAGATAAGGAATGGGCTAAATTGAAAGGATCAAGTGGTTGGACCATGGAAGATGGAGAAAAAAAGGAAGGTTTTAGATTGATATATCCATTGATGCAGGTGGTACAAGTCCTGCATTAGAAGATAAGGAATGGGCTAAATTGAAAGGATCAAGTGGTTGGACCATGGAAGATGGAGAAAAAAAAGGAAGGTTTTAGATGGATATATCCTTTGATGCAGGTGGTACAAGTCCTGCATTAGAAGATAAGGAATGGGTTAAATTGAAAGGTTCAAGTGGTTGGACCATGGAAGATGGATAAAAAAAAGGAAAGTTTTATATGGACATATCCTTTGATGCAGGTGGTAGAAGTCCTGCATTAGAAGATAAGGAATGGGCTAAATTGAAAGGATCAAGATGTTGGACCATGGAAGATGGAGAAAAAAAGGAAGGTTTTAATCTTTGTCAAACAACAATGCATACAAGAACAAGTATGGCTTCTTCCCTCTGCTGATGCCCTCTTGTAAAGTCTTCTTTCCTCTACTAAGTCCATCTTGTTGAGACTTCTCTATAGTCCAATGGAATCTTTTTTGGGGGAACATAGCATACTAGAAGAAGTCAGACGTTTGTTTTGCATTTATCCACCTGACAAAGAGACAGTACAAGTGAATCTTTGTCAATGAACACTGCATACAAGAACGAGTATGGCTTCTTCCCTCTGCTGATGCTATCTTGTAGAGTCTTCTTTCCTCTACTAAGTCCATCTTCTTGAGACTTCTCTATAGTCCAATGGAATCTTTTTTGGGGGAACATAGCATACTAGGAGAAGTCACACGTTTGTTTTGCATTTGTCCACCTGACAAAGAGATAGTACAAGTGAATCTTTGTCAAAAAACAATGTATACAAGAACAAGTATGGCTTCTTCCCTTTGCTGATGCCATTTTCTAGAGTCTTCTTTATTCTACTAAGTCCATCTTGTTGAGACTTCTCTACAGTCCAATGGAAACTTTTTTTGGGTGAACATAGCATACTACAAGTCAAACGTTTGTTTTGCATTTGTTCACCTGACAAAAAGAAAGTACAAGTGAATCTTTGTCAAAGAACAATGCACACAAGAACAAGTATGGCTTCTTCCCTCTGCTGATGCCCTCTTGTAGAGTCTTCTTTCCTCTACTAAGTCCTTCTTGTTGAGACTTCTCTATAGTCCAATGGAATCTTTTTTTGGGGGAACATAGCATACTTGAAGAAGTCTGACGTTTGTTTTGCATTTGTCCCCCTGATAAAGAGACAGTACAATTGAATCTTTGTCAACGAACACTGCATACAAGAACAAGTAAGGCTTCTTCCCTCTGCTGATGCCATCTTGTAAAGTCTTCTTTCCTCTACTAAGTCCATCTTGTTGAGACTTCTCTATAGTCCAATGGAATCTTTTTTTGGAGGAAATTAGCATACTAGAAGTCTGACGTTTGTTTTGCATTTGTCCACCTGACAAAGACAGTACAAGTGAATATCTGCCAAGGAACAATGCACACTAGAACAAGTGTGGCTTCTTCCCTCTGCTGAGTCCATCTTGTAGAGATTTTTCTTCCCTTTAGTTAGTCCATCTTTTTGAGACTTCTCTGTAGTTCAATGGAATCTTTTTTTTAGGGGGGGGGGGAACATAGCATACTAGAAGAAGTCAGACTTGTTTGTTTTGCATTTGTCCACCTTACAAAGAGACAGTACAAGTGAATCTTTGTCAAGGAACACTGCATAAAAGAACAAGTATGGCTTCTTCCCTCTGCCAATGCCATCTTGTAGAGACTTTTTTCTTCTACTAAGTCCATCTTGTTGAGACTTCTCTATAGTCCAATGGAATCTTTCAGAGGGGAACATAGCGTACTAGAAGAAGTCAGACGTTTGTTATGCATTTGACCATCTGACAAAGAGACAGTACAAGTAGATCTTTGTCAAGGAACAATGCATACTAGAACAAGTATGGCTTCTTCCCTCTGCTGAGTCTATCTTGTAGAGACCTTTTCTCTACTGAGGCCATTTTGTAGAGAGGGATCATAGCATAATAGAAATCAGACTTGTTTATTTTGCATTTGTCCACATGACAAAGAGACAGTACAAGTGAATCTTTGTCAAGGAACACTGCATACAAGAACAAGTATGGCTTCTTCCCTCTGCTGATGCCATCTTGTAGAGACTTCTTTCCTCTACTGAGTCAATCTATAGAGACTTCTTCTCTTTACTAAGTCCATCCTTAAGAGACTTCTTTCTACCGAGATCATCTTGCAGAGACTTTTTTTTCCTTATTAATTCCATTTAATAGAGCCTTCTCTCTAGTCCATTGTAATCTCTGTGAGGGGAGATAGCATAGTAGAAGACGTCATACTTGTTTGTTTTGCATTTGTCCACTTGACAAAGGGACAGTACAGATGAATCTTTGTCAAGGAACGATGCATACTAGAACATGTATGACTTTTTCCCTCTGCTGATACCATCTCGTAGAGATATCTTCCCTTTACTTAGCCCATCTTGTTGAGACTTCTCTATAGTCCAATTAAATCTTTTTTGGAGGAACATAGCATACTGGAAGAAGTCAGACGTTTATTTTGCATTCGTCCACCTGACAAAGAGACAGTACAAGTGAATCTTTGTCAAGGAACAATGCATACTAGGACAAGTATGGCTTCTTCTCTCTGCCGATGCCATCTTGTAGAGACTTCTTTCCTCTACTAAGTCCATTTTGTTGAGACTTCTCTATAGTCCAATGGAATCTTTTTTGGGGGAACATAGCATACTGGAAGAAGTCAGAAGTTTATTTTGCATTCGTCCACCTGACAAAGAGACAGTACAAGTGAATCTTTGTCAAGGAACAATGCATACTAGAACAAGTATGGCTTCTTCTCTCTGCCGAGTCTATCTTTTAGAGACCTTCTTTCTACTGAGGCCATTTTGTAGAGAGGGATCATAGCATAACAGAAGTCATACTTGTTTGTTTTGCATTTGACCACTTGACAAAAACACAGTACAGGTGAATCTTTGTCAAGGAACGATGCATACAAGAACACGTATGGCGTCGTCCTTCTGCTGAGTCCATCTTGTAGAGACTTCTCCCTGCTGCTGAATATATCTTGTAGATTATTCTCCCTACTTTGGGAAGTCTTTGGAATCCACTAGGCATCAAGTGTCAGCCTGTCAATAGGTCTTAAATAAAAACTATTTCACTCAAAACTATACATTTGTCCACCTGACAAAGAGATAGTACAAGTTAATCTTTGTCAAAGAACAATGCATACAAGAACAAGTATGGCTTCTTCCCTCTGCTGATGCCATCTTGTAGAGTCTTTTTTTCTCTACTAAGTCCATCTTGTTGAGACTTCTCTATAGTCCAATGGAATCTTTTTTGGGGGGAACATAGCATACTAGAAGAAGTCAGACGTTTGTTTTGCATTTGTCCACCTGACAAAGAGATAGTACAAGTGAATCTTTGTCAAAGAACAATGCATACAAGAACAAGTATGGCTTCTTTCATTTGCTGAGGCCCTCTTGTAGAGTCTTCTTTCTTCTACTAAGTCCTTCATGTTGAGACTTGTCTATAGTCCAATTGAATCTTTTTTGGAGGAACATAGCATACTAGAAGAAGTCAGACTTGTTTGTTTTGCATTTTTCCACCTGACAAAGAGACAGTACAAGTGAATATTTGTCAAGGAACACTGCATACAAGAACAAGTATGGCTTCTTCCCTCTGCTGAAGCCATCTTGTAGAGACTTCTTTCCTCTAATGAGTCAATCTATAGAGACTTCTTCTCTTTACTAAGTCCATCCTTAAGAGACTTCTTTCTACCGAGATCATCTTGTAGAGACTTCTTTTCCTTATTAATTTCATTTTATAGAGACTTCTCTCTAGTCCACTGTAACCTCTGTGAGGGGAGATAGCATAGTAGAAGACGTCATACTTGTTTGGTTTGCATTTGTCCACTTGACAAAGAGACAGTACAGGTGAATCTTTGTCAAGGAACGATGCATACTAGAACAAGTATGACTTCTTCCCTCTGCTGATACCATCTCGTAGTGATTTCTTCCCTCTACTTAGCCCATCTTGTTGAGACTTCTCTATAGTCCAATTGAATCTTTTTTGGAGGAACATAGCATACTAGAAGAAGTCAGACTTGTTTGTTTTGCATTTTTCCACCTGACAAAGAGACAGTACAAGTGAATCTTTGTCAAAGAACACTGCATACAAGAACAAGTATGGCTTCTTCCCTCTGCTGAAGCCATCTTGTAGAGACTTCTTTCCTCTACTGAGTCAATCTATAGAGACTTCTCTTTACTAAGTCCATCCTTAAGAGACTTTTTTCTACCGAGATCATCTTGTAGAGACTTCTTTTCCTTATTAATTCCATTTTATAGAGACTTCTCTCTAGTCCACTGTAATCTCTGTGAGGGGAGATATCATACTAGAAGAAGTCAGACTTGTTTGTTTTGCATTTTTCCACCTGAGAAAGAGACAGTACAAGTGAATCTTTGTCAAGGAACACTGCATACAAGAACAAGTATGGCTTCTTCCCTCTGCTGAAGCCATCTTGTAGAGACTTCTTTCCTCTACGGAGTCAATCTATAGAGACTTCTCTTTACTAAGTCCATCCTTAAGAGACTTTTTTCTACCGAGATCATCTTGTAGAGACTTCTTTTCCTTATTAATTCCATTTTATAGAGACTTCTCTCTAGTCCACTGTAATCTCTGTGAGGGGAGATAGCATACTAGAAGAAGTCAGACTTGTTTGTTTTGCATTTTTCCACCTGATAAAGAGACAGTACAAGTGAATCTTTGTCAAGGAACACTGCATACAAGAACAAGTATGGCTTCTTCCCACTGCCGATGCCATCTTGTAGAGACTTCTTTCCTCGACTAAGTCCATTTTGTTGAGACTTCTCTATAGTCCAATGGAATCTTTTTTGGGGGAACATAGCGTACTGGAAGAAGTCAGACGTTTGTTTTGCATTTGTCCACCTGACAAAGAGACAGTACAAGTGAATCATTGCCAAGGAACACTGCATACAAGAACAAGTATGGCTTCTTCCCACTGCCGATGCCATCTTGTAGAGACTTCTTTCCTCTACTAAGTCCATTTTGTTGAGACTTCTCTATAGTCCAATGGAATCTTTTTTGGGGGAACATAGCGTACTGGAAGAAGTCAGACGTTTGTTTTGCATTTGTCCACCTGACAAAGAGACAGTACAAGTGAATCATTGTCAAGGAACACTGCATACAAGAACAAGTATGGCTTCTTCCCACTGCCGATGCCATCTTGTAGAGACTTCTTTCCTCTACTAAGTCCATTTTGTTGAGACTTCTCTATAGTCCAATGGAATCTTTTTTGGGGGAACATAGCGTACTGGAAGAAGTCAGACGTTTGTTTTGCATTTGTCCACCTGACAAAGAGACAGTACAAGTGAATCTTTGTCAAGGAACACTGCATACAAGAACAAGTATGGCTTCTTCCCACTGCCGATGCCATCTTGTAGAGACTTCTTTCCTCTACTAAGTCCATTTTGTTGAGACTTCTCTATAGTCCAATGGAATCTTTTTTGGGGGAACATAGCGTACTGGAAGAAGTCAGACGTTTGTTTTGCATTTGTCCACCTGACAAAGAGACAGTACAAGTGAATCATTGTCAAGGAACACTGCATACAAGAACAAGTATGGCTTCTTCCCACTGCCGATGCCATCTTGTAGAGACTTCTTTCCTCTACTAAGTCCATTTTGTTGAGACTTCTCTATAGTCCAATGGAATCTTTTTTGGGGGAACATAGCGTACTGGAAGAAGTCAGACGTTTGTTTTGCATTTGTCCACCTGACAAAGAGACAGTACAAGTGAATCTTTGTCAAGGAACACTGCATACAAGAACAAGTATGGCTTCTTCCCACTGCCGATGCCATCTTGTAGAGACTTCTTTCCTCTACTAAGTCCATTTTGTTGAGACTTCTCTATAGTCCAATGGAATCTTTTTTGGGGGAACATAGCGTACTGGAAGAAGTCAGACGTTTGTTTTGCATTTGTCCACCTGACAAAGAGACAGTACAAGTGAATCTTTGTCAAGGAATAATGCATACTAGAACAAGTATGGCTTCTTCCCTCTGCTGAGTCCATCTAGTAGAGACCTTCTCTCTACTGAGGCCATCTTGTAGAGAGGGATTATAGCATAATAGAAGTCAGACTTGTTTGTTTTGCATATGTCCACCTGACAAAGAGACAGTACAAGTGAATCTTTGTCAAGGAACACTGCATATAAGAACTAGTATGGCTTCTTCCCTCTGCTGAAGCCATCTTGTAGAGACGTCTTTCTTCTACTGAGTCAATCTATAGAGACTTCTTCTCTTTACTAAGTCCATCCTTAAGAGCCTTCTTTCTACCGAGATCATCTTGTAGAGACTTCTTTTCCTTATTAATTCCATTTTGTAGACTCTTCTCTCTAGTCCACTGTAATCTCTGTGAGGGGAGATAGCATAGTAGAAGACGTCATACTTGTTTGGTTTGCATTTGTCCACTTAACAAAGAGACAGTACAGGTGAATCTTTGTCAAGGAACGATGCATACTAGAACATGTATGACTTCTTCCCTCTGCTGATACCATCTCGTAGAGATTTCTTCCCTCTACTTAGCCCATCTTGTTGAGACTTCTCTATAGTCCAATTGAATCTTTTTTGGAGGAACATAGCATACTAGAAGAAGTCAGACTTGTTTGTTTTGCATTTTTCCACCTGACAAAGAGACAGTACAAGTGAATCTTTGTCAAGGAACACTGCATACAAGAACAAGTATGGCTTCTTCCCTCTGTTGAAGCCATCTTGTAGAGACTTCTTTCCTCTACTGAGTCAATCTATAGAGGCTTCTTCTCTATACTAAGTCCATCCTTAAGAGACTTCTTTCTACCGAGATCATCTTGTAGAGACTTCTTTTCCTTATTAATTCCATTTTATAGAGACTTCTTTTCCTTATTAATTCCATTTTATAGAGACTTCTCTCTAGTCCACTGTAACCTCTGTGAGGGGAGATAGCATAGTAGAAGACGTCATACTTGTTTGGTTTGCATTTGTCCACTTGACAAAGAGACAGTACAGGTGAATCTTTGTCAAGGAACGATGCATACTAGAACAAGTATGACTTCTTCCCTCTGCTGATACCATCTCGTAGAGATTTCTTCCCTCTACTTAGCTCATCCTCTTGAGACTTCTCTATAGTCCAATAGAATCTTTTTTGGGGGAACATAGCGTACTGGAAGAAGTCAGACGTTTGTTTTGCATTTGTCCACCTGACAAAGAGACAGTACAAGTGAATCTTTGTCAAGGAACACTGCATACAAGAACAAGTATGGCTTCTTCCCACTGCCGATGCCATCTTGTAGAGACTTCTTTCCTCTACTAAGTCCATCTTGTTTAGACTTCTCTATAGTCCAATGGAATCTTTTTTGGGGGAACATGGCGTACTGGAAGAAGTCAGACGTTTGTTTTGCATTTGTCCACCTGACAAAGAGACAGTACAAGTGAATCTTTGTCAAGGAATAATGCATACTAGAACAAGTATGGCTTCTTCCCTCTGCTGAGTCCATCTAGTAGAGACCTTCTCTCTACTGAGGCCATCTTGTAGAGAGGGATCATAGCATAATAGAAGTCAGACTTGTTTGTTTTACATATGTCCACCTGACAAAGAGACAGTACAAGTGAATCTTTGTCAAGGAACACTGCATACAAGAACAAGTATGGCTTCTTCCCACTGCCGATGCCATCTTGTAGAGAGGGATCATAGCATAATAGAAGTCAGACTTGTTTGTTTTGCATTTTTCCACCTGACAAAGAGACAGTACAAGTGAATCTTTGTCAAGGAACACTGCATACAAGAACAAGTATGGCTTCTTCCCTCTGCTGAAGCCATCTTGTAGAGACTTCTTTCCTCTACTGAGTCAATCTATAGAGGCTTCTTCTCTATACTAAGTCCATCCTTAAGAGACTTCTTTCTACCGAGATCATCTTGTAGAGACTTCTTTTCCTTATTAATTCCATTTTATAGAGACTTCTTTTCCTTATTAATTCCATTTTATAGAGACTTCTCTCTAGTCCACTGTAACCTCTGTGAGGGGAGATAGCATAGTAGAAGACGTCATACTTGTTTGGTTTGCATTTGTCCACTTGACAAAGAGACAGTACAGGTGAATCTTTGTCAAGGAACGATGCATACTAGAACAAGTATGGCTTCTTCCCTCTGCTGAAGCCATCTAGTAGAGACTTCTTTCCTCTACTGAGTCAATCTATAGAGACTTCTTCTCTTTACTAAGTCCATCCTTAAGAGACTTTCTTCTACCGAGATCATCTTGTAGAGACTTCTTTTCCTTATTAATTCCATTTTATAGAGACTTCTCTCTAGTCCACTGTAATCTCTGTGAGGGGAGATAGCATAGTAGAAGACGTCATACTTGTTTGGTTTGCATTTGTCCACATAACAAAGAGACAGTACAGGTGAATCTTTGTCAAGGAACGATGCATACTAGAACAAGTATGACTTCTTCCCTCTGCTGATACCATCTCGTAGAGATTTCTTCCCTCTACTTAGCCCATCTTGTTGAGACTTCTCTATAGTCCAATTGAATCTTTTTTGGAGGAACATAGCATACTAGAAGAAGTCAGACTTGTTTGTTTTGCATTTTTCCACCTGACAAAGAGACAGTACAAGTGAATCTTTGTCAAGGAACACTGCATACAAGAACAAGTATGGCTTCTTCCCTCTGCTGAAGCCATCTAGTAGAGACTTCTTTCCTCTACTGAGTCAATCTATAGAGACTTCTTCTCTTTACTAAGTCCGTCCTTAAGAGACTTTTTTCTACCGAGATCATCTTGTAGAGACTTCTTTTCCTTATTAATTCCATTTTATAGAGACTTCTCTCTAGTCCACTGTAATCTCTGTGAGGGGAGATAGCATACTAGAAGAAGTCAGACTTGTTTGTTTTGCATCTTTCTACCTGACAAAGAGACAGTACAAGTGAATCTTTGTCAAAGAACAATGCATACAAGAACAAGTATGGCTTCCTTCCTTTGCTGAGGCCCTCTTGTAGAGTCTTCTTTCTTCTACTAAGTCCTTCATGTTGAGACTTGTCTATAGTCCAATTGAATCTTTTTTGGAGGAACATAGCATACTAGAAGAAGTCAGACGTTTGTTTTGCATTTGTCCACCTAACAAAGAGACAGTACAAGTGAATCTTTGTCAATGAACACTGCATACAAGAACAAGTATGGCTTCTTCCCTCTGCTGATGCCATCTTGTAGAGACTTCTTTCCTCTACTAAGTCCATCTTGTTGAGACTTTTCTTTAGTCCAATGGAATCTTTTTTTGGGGGAACATAGCATACTAGAAGAAGTCAGACGTTTGTTTTGCATTTGTCCACCTGACAAAGACAGTACAAGTGAATATCTGTCAAGGAACAATGCACACTAGAACAAGTGTGGCTTCTTCCCTCTGCTTAGTCCATCTTGTAGAGATTTTTCTTCCCTTTCGTTAGTCCATCTTGTTGAGACTTTTCTGTAGTTCAATGGAATCTTTTTTTTTTTTTTTTTGGGGGGGGGGCATAGCATACTAGAAGAAGTCGGACTTGTTTGTTTTGCATTTTTCCACCTAAGAAAGAGACAGTAAAAGTGAATCTTTGACAAGGAACAATGCATACTAGAACAAGTATGGCTTCTTCCCTCTGCCGAGTCCATCTTGTAGAGACCTCCTCTCTACTGAGGCCATCCTCCAGAGAGGGACCATAGCATAATAGAAGTCAGACTTGTTTGTTTTGCATTTGTCCACCTGACAAAGAGACAGTACAATTGAATCTTTGTCAAGGAACACTGCATACAAGAACAAGTATGGCTTCTTCCCTCTGCCGATGCCATCTTGTAGAGACTTCTTTCCTCTACTGAGTCAATCTATAGAGACTTCTTCTCTTTACTAAGACCATCCTTAAGAGACTTCTTTCTACCGAGATCATCTTGTAGAGACTTCTTTTCCTTATTAATTCCATTTAATAGAGACTTCTCTTTAGTCCACTGTAATCTCTGTGAGGGGAGATAACATAGTAGAAGACGTCATACTTGTTTGTTTTGCATTTTTCCACCTGACAAAGAGACAGTACAAGTGAATCTTTGTCAAGGAACACTGCATACAAGAACAAGTATGGCTTCTTCCCTCTCCCGATGCCATCTTGTAGAGACTTCTTTCCTCTACTGAGTCAATCTATAGAGACTTCTTCTCTTTACTAAGTCCATCCTTAAGAGACTTCTTTCTACCGAGATCATCTTGTAGAGACTTCTTTTCCTTATTAATTCCATTTAATAGAGACTTCTTTCTAGTCCACTGTAATCTCTGTGAGGGGAGATAGCATAGTAGAAGACGTCATACTTGTTTGTTTTGCATTTTTCCACCTGACAAAGAGACAGTACAAGTGAATCTTTGTCAAAGAACACTGCATACAAGAACAAGTATGGCTTCTTCCCCCTGCCGATGCCATCTTGTAGAGACTTCTTTCCTCTACTAAGTCCATTTTGTTGAGACCTCTATAGTCCAATGGAATCTTTTTTGGGGGAACATAGCGTACTGGAAGAAGTCAGACGTTTGTTTTGCATTTGTCCACCTGACAAAGAGACAGTACAAGTGAATCTTTGTCAAGGAATAATGCATACTAGAACAAGTATGGCTTCTTCCCTCTGCTGAGTCCATCTAGTAGAGACCTTCTCTCTACTGAGGCCATCTTGTAGAGAGGTATCATAGCATAATAGAAGTCAGACTTGTTTGTTTTGCATATGTCCACCTGACAGAGACAGTACAAGTGAATCTTTGTCAAGGAACACTGCATACAAGAACAAGTATGGCTTCTTCCCTCTGCTGAAGCCATCTTGTTGAGACTTCTTTCCTCTACTGAGTCAATCTATAGAGACTTCTTCTCTTTACTAAGTCCATCCTTAAGAGACTTCTATCTACCGAGATCATCTTGTAGAGACTTCTTTTCCTTATTAATTCCATTTTATAGAGACTTCTCTCTAGTCCACTGTAATCTCTGTGAGGGGAGATAGCATAGTAGAAGACGTCATACTTGTTTGGTTTGCATTTGTCCACTTGACAAAGAGACAGTACAGGTGAATCTTTGTCAAGGAACGATGCATACTAGAACAAGTATGACTTCTTCCCTCTGCTGATACCATCTCGTAGAGATTTCTTCCCTCTACTTAGCCCATCTTGTTGAGACTTCTCTATAGTCCAATTGAATCTTTTTTGGAGGAACATAGCATATTAGAAGAAGTCAGACTAGTTTGTTTTGCATTTTTCCACCTGACAAAGAGACAGTACAAGTGAATCTTTGTCAAGGAACACTGCATACAAGAACAAGTATGGCTTCTTCCCTCTGCTGAAGCCATCTTGTAGAGACTTCTTTCCTCTACTGAGTCAATCTATAGAGACTTCTTCTCTTTACTAAGTCCATCCTTAAGAGACTTCTTTCTACCGAGATCATCTTGTAGAGACTTCTTTTCCTTATTAATTCCATTTTATAGAGACTTCTTTTCCTTATTAATTCCATTTTATAGAGACTTCTCTCTAGTCCACTGTAACCTCTGTGAGGGGATATAGCATAGTAGAAGACGTCATACTTGTTTGGTTTGCATTTGTCCACTTGACAAAGAGACAGTACAGGTGAATCTTTGTCAAGGAACGATGCATACTAGAACAAGTATGACTTTTTCCCTCTGCTGATACCATCTCGTAAAGATTTCTTCCCTCTACTTAGCCCATCTTGTTGAGACTTCTCTATAGTCCAATTGAATCTTTTTTTGGAGGAACATAGCATACTAGAAGAAGTCAGACTTGTTTGTTTTGCATTTTTCCACCTGACAAAGAGACAGTACAAGTGAATATTTGTCAAGGAACACTGCATACAAGAACAAGTATGGCTTCTTCCCTCTGCTGAAGCCATCTTGTAGAGACTTCTTTCCTCTAATGAGTCAATCTATAGAGACTTCTTCTCTTTACTAAGTCCATCCTTAAGAGACTTCTTTCTACCGAGATCATCTTGTAGAGACTTCTTTTCCTTATTAATTTCATTTTATAGAGACTTCTCTCTAGTCCACTGTAACCTCTGTGAGGGGAGATAGCATAGTAGAAGACGTCATACTTGTTTGGTTTGCATTTGTCCACTTGACAAAGAGACAGTACAGGTGAATCTTTGTCAAGGAACGATGCATACTAGAACAAGTATGACTTCTTCCCTCTGCTGATACCATCTCGTAGTGATTTCTTCCCTCTACTTAGCCCATCTTGTTGAGACTTCTCTATAGTCCAATTGAATCTTTTTTGGAGGAACATAGCATACTAGAAGAAGTCAGACTTGTTTGTTTTGCATTTTTCCACCTGACAAAGAGACAGTACAAGTGAATCTTTGTCAAGGAACACTGCATACAAGAACAAGTATGGCTTCTTCCCTCTGCTGAAGCCATCTTGTAGAGACTTCTTTCCTCTACTGAGTCAATCTATAGAGACTTCTCTTTACTAAGTCCATCCTTAAGAGACTTTTTTCTACCGAGATCATCTTGTAGAGACTTCTTTTCCTTATTAATTCCATTTTATAGAGACTTCTCTCTAGTCCACTGTAATCTCTGTGAGGGGAGATAGCATACTAGAAGAAGTCAGACTTGTTTGTTTTGCATTTTTCCACCTGAGAAAGAGACAGTACAAGTGAATCTTTGTCAAGGAACACTGCATACAAGAACAAGTATGGCTTCTTCCCTCTGCTGAAGCCATCTTGTAGAGACTTCTTTCCTCTACGGAGTCAATCTATAGAGACTTCTCTTTACTAAGTCCATCCTTAAGAGACTTTTTTCTACCGAGATCATCTTGTAGAGACTTCTTTTCCTTATTAATTCCATTTTATAGAGACTTCTCTCTAGTCCACTGTAATCTCTGTGAGGGGAGATAGCATACTAGAAGAAGTCAGACTTGTTTGTTTTGCATTTTTCCACCTGATAAAGAGACAGTACAAGTGAATCTTTGTCAAGGAACACTGCATACAAGAACAAGTATGGCTTCTTCCCACTGCCGATGCCATCTTGTAGAGACTTCTTTCCTCGACTAAGTCCATTTTGTTGAGACTTCTCTATAGTCCAATGGAATCTTTTTTGGGGGAACATAGCGTACTGGAAGAAGTCAGACGTTTGTTTTGCATTTGTCCACCTGACAAAGAGACAGTACAAGTGAATCATTGCCAAGGAACACTGCATACAAGAACAAGTATGGCTTCTTCCCACTGCCGATGCCATCTTGTAGAGACTTCTTTCCTCTACTAAGTCCATTTTGTTGAGACTTCTCTATAGTCCAATGGAATCTTTTTTGGGGGAACATAGCGTACTGGAAGAAGTCAGACGTTTGTTTTGCATTTGTCCACCTGACAAAGAGACAGTACAAGTGAATCATTGTCAAGGAACACTGCATACAAGAACAAGTCTGGCTTCTTCCCACTGCCGATGCCATCTTGTAGAGACTTCTTTCCTCTACTAAGTCCATTTTGTTGAGACTTCTCTATAGTCCAATGGAATCTTTTTTGGGGGAACATAGCGTACTGGAAGAAGTCAGACGTTTGTTTTGCATTTGTCCACCTGACAAAGAGACAGTACAAGTGAATCATTGTCAAGGAACACTGCATACAAGAACAAGTATGGCTTCTTCCCACTGCCGATGCCATCTTGTAGAGACTTCTTTCCTCTACTAAGTCCATTTTGTTGAGACTTCTCTATAGTCCAATGGAATCTTTTTTGGGGGAACATAGCGTACTGGAAGAAGTCAGACGTTTGTTTTGCATTTGTCCACCTGACAAAGAGACAGTACAAGTGAATCTTTGTCAAGGAACACTGCATACAAGAACAAGTATGGCTTCTTCCTACTGCCGATGCCATCTTGTAGAGACTTCTTTCCTCTACTAAGTCCATTTTGTTGAGACTTCTCTATAGTCCAATGGAATCTTTTTTGGGGGAACATAGCGTACTGGAAGAAGTCAGACGTTTGTTTTGCATTTGTCCACCTGACAAAGAGACAGTACAAGTGAATCATTGTCAAGGAACACTGCATACAAGAACAAGTATGGCTTCTTCCCACTGCCGATGCCATCTTGTAGAGACTTCTTTCCTCTACTAAGTCCATTTTGTTGAGACTTCTCTATAGTCCAATGGAATCTTTTTTGGGGGAACATAGCGTACTGGAAGAAGTTAGACGTTTGTTTTGCATTTGTCCACCTGACAAAGAGACAGTACAAGTGAATCTTTGTCAAGGAACACTGCATACAAGAACAAGTATGGCTTCTTCCCACTGCCGATGCCATCTTGTAGAGACTTCTTTCCTCTACTAAGTCCATTTTGTTGAGACTTCTCTATAGTCCAATGGAATCTTTTTTGGGGGAACATGGCGTACTGGAAGAAGTCAGACGTTTGTTTTGCATTTGTCCACCTGACAAAGAGACAGTACAAGTGAATCTTTGTCAAGGAACACTGCATACAAGAACAAGTATGGCTTCTTCCCTCTGCTGAAGCCATCTAGTAGAGACTTCTTTCCTCTACTGAGTCAATCTATAGAGACTTCTTCTCTTTACTAAGTCCATCCTTAAGAGACTTTTTTCTACCGAGATCATCTTGTAGAGACTTCTTTTCCTTATTAATTCCATTTTATAGAGACTTCTCTCTAGTCCACTGTAATCTCTGTGAGGGGAGATAGCATAGTAGAAGACGTCATACTTGTTTGGTTTGCATTTGTCCACATAACAAAGAGACAGTACAGGTGAATCTTTGTCAAGGAACGATGCATACTAGAACATGTATGACTTCTTCCCTCTGCTGATACCATCTCGTAGAGATTTCTTCCCTCTACTTAGCCCATCTTGTTGAGACTTCTCTATAGTCCAATTGAATCTTTTTTTGGAGGAACATAGCATACTAGAAGAAGTCAGACTTGTTTGTTTTGCATTTGTCCACCTGACAAAGAGACAGTACAAGTGAATCTTTGTCAAGGAACACTGCATACAAGAAC
Source organism: Palaemon carinicauda (assembly GCF_036898095.1). NCBI lineage: Eukaryota > Metazoa > Arthropoda > Malacostraca > Decapoda > Palaemonidae > Palaemon > Palaemon carinicauda. The sequence continues at coordinate 74,066,830 of NC_090728.1, forward strand.
AAGTATGGCTTCTTCCCACTGCCGATGCCATCTTGTAGAGACTTCTTTCCTCTACTAAGTCCATCTTGTTTAGACTTCTCTATAGTCCAATGGAATCTTTTTGGGGGAACATGGCGTACTGGAAGAAGTCAGACGTTTGTTTTGCATTTGTCCACCTGACAAAGAGACAGTACAAGTGAATCTTTGTCAAGGAATAATGCATACTAGAACAAGTATGGCTTCTTCCCTCTGCTGAGTCCATCTAGTAGAGACCTTCTCTCTACTGAGGCCATCTTGTAGAGAGGGATTATAGCATAATAGAAGTCAGACTTGTTTGTTTTGCATATGTCCACCTGACAAAGAGACAGTACAAGTGAATCTTTGTCAAGGAACACTGCATATAAGAACTAGTATGGCTTCTTCCCTCTGCTGAAGCCATCTTGTAGAGACGTCTTTCTTCTACTGAGTCAATCTATAGAGACTTCTTCTCTTTACTAAGTCCATCCTTAAGAGCCTTCTTTCTACCGAGATCATCTTGTAGAGACTTCTTTTCCTTATTAATTCCATTTTGTAGAGACTTCTCTCTAGTCCACTGTAATCTCTGTGAGGGGAGATAGCATAGTAGAAGACGTCATACTTGTTTGGTTTGCATTTGTCCACTTAACAAAGAGACAGTACAGGTGAATCTTTGTCAAGGAACGATGCATACTAGAACATGTATGACTTCTTCCCTCTGCTGATACCATCTCGTAGAGATTTCTTCCCTCTACTTAGCCTATCTTGTTGAGACTTCTCTATAGTCCAATTGAATCTTTTTTGGAGGAACATAGCATACTAGAAGAAGTCAGACTTGTTTGTTTTGCATTTTTCCACCTGACAAAGAGACAGTACAAGTGAATCTTTGTCAAGGAACACTGCATACAAGAACAAGTATGGCTTCTTCCCTCTGTTGAAGCCATCTTGTAGAGACTTCTTTCCTCTACTGAGTCAATCTATAGAGGCTTCTTCTCTATACTAAGTCCATCCTTAAGAGACTTCTTTCTACCGAGATCATCTTGTAGAGACTTCTTTTCCTTATTAATTCCATTTTATAGAGACTTCTTTTCCTTATTAATTCCATTTTATAGAGACTTCTCTCTAGTCCACTGTAACCTCTGTGAGGGGAGATAGCATAGTAGAAGACGTCATACTTGTTTGGTTTGCATTTGTCCACTTGACAAAGAGACAGTACAGGTGAATCTTTGTCAAGGAACGATGCATACTAGAACAAGTATGACTTCTTCCCTCTGCTGATACCATCTCGTAGAGATTTCTTCCCTCTACTTAGCTCATCCTCTTGAGACTTCTCTATAGTCCAATAGAATCTTTTTTGGGGGAACATAGCGTACTGGAAGAAGTCAGACGTTTGTTTTGCATTTGTCCACCTGACAAAGAGACAGTACAAGTGAATCTTTGTCAAGGAACACTGCATACAAGAACAAGTATGGCTTCTTCCCACTGCCGATGCCATCTTGTAGAGACTTCTTTCCTCTACTAAGTCCATCTTGTTTAGACTTCTCTATAGTCCAATGGAATCTTTTTTGGGGGAACATGGCGTACTGGAAGAAGTCAGACGTTTGTTTTGCATTTGTCCACCTGACAAAGAGACAGTACAAGTGAATCTTTGTCAAGGAATAATGCATACTAGAACAAGTATGGCTTCTTCCCTCTGCTGAGTCCATCTAGTAGAGACCTTCTCTCTACTGAGGCCATCTTGTAGAGAGGGATCATAGCATAATAGAAGTCAGACTTGTTTGTTTTACATATGTCCACCTGACAAAGAGACAGTACAAGTGAATCTTTGTCAAGGAACACTGCATACAAGAACAAGTATGGCTTCTTCCCACTGCCGATGCCATCTTGTAGAGAGGGATCATAGCATAATAGAAGTCAGACTTGTTTGTTTTGCATTTTTCCACCTGACAAAGAGACAGTACAAGTGAATCTTTGTCAAGGAACACTGCATACAAGAACAAGTATGGCTTCTTCCCTCTGCTGAAGCCATCTTGTAGAGACTTCTTTCCTCTACTGAGTCAATCTATAGAGGCTTCTTCTCTATACTAAGTCCATCCTTAAGAGACTTCTTTCTACCGAGATCATCTTGTAGAGACTTCTTTTCCTTATTAATTCCATTTTATAGAGACTTCTTTTCCTTATTAATTCCATTTTATAGAGACTTCTCTCTAGTCCACTGTAACCTCTGTGAGGGGAGATAGCATAGTAGAAGACGTCATACTTGTTTGGTTTGCATTTGTCCACTTGACAAAGAGACAGTACAGGTGAATCTTTGTCAAGGAACGATGCATACTAGAACAAGTATGGCTTCTTCCCTCTGCTGAAGCCATCTAGTAGAGACTTCTTTCCTCTACTGAGTCAATCTATAGAGACTTCTTCTCTTTACTAAGTCCATCCTTAAGAGACTTTTTTCTACCGAGATCATCTTGTAGAGACTTCTTTTCCTTATTAATTCCATTTTATAGAGACTTCTCTCTAGTCCACTGTAATCTCTGTGAGGGGAGATAGCATAGTAGAAGACGTCATACTTGTTTGGTTTGCATTTGTCCACATAACAAAGAGACAGTACAGGTGAATCTTTGTCAAGGAACGATGCATACTAGAACAAGTATGACTTCTTCCCTCTGCTGATACCATCTCGTAGAGATTTCTTCCCTCTACTTAGCCCATCTTGTTGAGACTTCTCTATAGTCCAATTGAATCTTTTTTGGAGGAACATAGCATACTAGAAGAAGTCAGACTTGTTTGTTTTGCATTTTTCCACCTGACAAAGAGACAGTACAAGTGAATCTTTGTCAAGGAACACTGCATACAAGAACAAGTATGGCTTCTTCCCTCTGCTGAAGCCATCTAGTAGAGACTTCTTTCCTCTACTGAGTCAATCTATAGAGACTTCTTCTCTTTACTAAGTCCGTCCTTAAGAGACTTTTTTCTACCGAGATCATCTTGTAGAGACTTCTTTTCCTTATTAATTCCATTTTATAGAGACTTCTCTCTAGTCCACTGTAATCTCTGTGAGGGGAGATAGCATACTGGAAGAAGTCAGACGTTTGTTTTGCATTTGTCCACCTGACAAAGAGACAGTACAAGTGAATCTTTGTCAAGGAACACTGCATACAAGAACAAGTATGGCTTCGTCCCTCTGCTGATGCCATCTTGTAGAGACTTCTTTCCTATACTGAGTCAATCTATAGAGACTTCTTCTCTTTACTAAGTCCATCCTTAAGAGACTTCTTTCTACCGAGACCATCTTGTAGAGACTTTCTTTCCTTACTAATTCCATTTTATAGAGACTTCTCTTTAGTCCACTGTAATCTTTGTGAGGGGAGATAGCATAGTAGAAGACGTCATACTTGTTTGTTGTGCATTTGTCCACTTGACAAAGAGACAGTACAGGTGAATCTTTGTCAAGGAACGATGCATACTAGAACAAGTATGGCGTCGTCCTTCTGCTGAATCCATCTTGTAGAGACTTCTCCCTGCTGCTTAATATATCTTGTAGATTATTCTCCCTACTTTGTGAAGTCTTTGGAATTCACTAGGCATCAAGTGTCAGCCTTTCAATAGGTATTAAATAAAAACTATTTCACTCAAAACTATACATTTTTTTTTATATTTTTTTGAATTTTTTAGTTTTTTTTTTTCATTTTTTCAGATTTTTTTGTTTGTAAGAATACTTAATATTTTCTAGTTATTAAGTTATCTTTTTTTCATTACGAAGGGTTTCCATTTTTTTATTTTTGGTTTCCATTCTGTTTTGGTTGTTTCTGTTTCCTTATTTTCAACTTTATGCTCTTTTTCTATGTTTATTTTTTTTCTGTATTTTTACTATACTTTTTATTTTCTTTAATCGTGTTCTGTCTTCTCCAACAATTGTTCTCCACTTCTGTACCTCTCTTCTTTTCATTTTCTGTTGCCAAATTCCAGGTCTCTCTTCTAGAATAATCCCTTTCCTCTTCACTAACTCTCTTAGGCTCATATATAGCATCTGCTACCCAAGCGAATGGATTCCATTCTGTTTTGGTTGTTTCTGTTTCCTCATTTTCAACTTTATGCTCTTTTTCTATGTTTATTTTTTTTTCCGTATTTTTACTATACTTTTTATTTTCTTTAATCGTGTTCTGTCTTCTCCAACAATTGTTCTCAAATTCTGTACCTCTCTTCTTTTCATTTTCTGTTGCCCAATTCAAGGGCTTCCATTTAGTTTTGTTTCTTTTGGTATTTTCAACTTTATTCCCATTTCCTATTTCTAAGTTGATTGGTTCGTTCACAGTTTTTGGATGCACCATATCTGAGTCTCTCTTATCCTCTCCATATTCTCTGCAAAGTGTACCATTATTTTGATTCTTTTCAAGATTTTCTTCCATTACTACTGAAGGAATAAGGTGATCCCCATTTTCTGTATTATCTTCTATCAGTGCCCCACATCCTTGAGGCTCCTTTTCTTCCTCGTTTATTTGTTCTAATTTTTTTTTCATTACGAAGGGTTTCCATATATTTTTTTTATTTTTGGTTTCATTATTTCCATCTTTCTGCAGAGTGTGTATTGTCTGGGAGTCTTCAGCGGGAACCTCTTGGCAATATTGTTCTACACAGCGACCTTCATGGCAATATTGTTGGCATTTACTTCTTCCGCCGTTAATTAATTTGTTACAAATATTTTTACAAGAAAAGAAGCGATTTTTGCATCTGACATATTTTGTAGTGGATCCGCAGTAGCACGAGGCGTTGACGCATGCATAACAGGAATCACAGGGCCCTGGGTGACAAAGTACATTGCATTTATGATTGCATTTAATGCCATTGTATAGACGAGGTTTTTGGCATACCTCTTCACAAGAATGCGGAGTATCAAAGAACTTGGTATAGATTGGATTCTTCAATTTGCCACAGTAGCAGACATACTCGAGAGGCAGAGAATGAGATATCTCATTGTTGCAATAGGGGCAGTTCCACCCTGTCTCTGACTTGGATGCTTTAGACCAAGTACGAGCACATCGCATGTGCAACATTGAGTAACAGCCCTGGCAAGCCCATATTGGATTCCTTCGACCGATAGTTTCCAAGCATATCGCGCAAGTATATGTCCCGTTGAAAATCTCGTTGGTCAAGGTCTCTCTTCTAGAATAATCCCTTGCCTCTTCACTAACTCTCTTAGGCTCATATTTAGCATCTGCTACCCAAGCGAATGGATTCCATTCTGTTTTGGTTGTTTCTGTTTCCTCATTTTCAACTTTATGCTCTTTTTCTATGTTTATTTTTTTTTCCGTATTTTTACTATACTTTTTATTTTCTTTAATCGTGTTCTGTCTTCTCCAACAATTGTTCTCAAATTCTGTACCTCTCTTCTTTTCATTTTCTGTTGCCCAATTCAAGGGCTTCCATTTAGTTTTGTTTCTTTTGGTATTTTCAACTTTATTCCCATTTCCTATTTCTAAGTTGATTGGTTCGTTCACAGTTTTTGGATGCACCATATCTGAGTCTCTCTTATCCTCTCCATATTCTCTGCAAAGTGTACCATTATTTTGATTCTTTTCAAGATTTTCTTCCATTACTACTGAAGGAATAAGGTGATCCCCATTTTCTGTATTATCTTCTATCAGTGCCCCACATCCTTGAGGCTCCTTTTCTTCCTCGTTTATTTGTTCTAATTTTTTTTTCATTACGAAGGGTTTCCATATATTTTTTTTATTTTTGGTTTCATTATTTCCATCTTTCTGCAGAGTGTGTATTGTCTGGGAGTCTTCAGCGGGAACCTCTTGGCAATATTGTTCTACACAGCGACCTTCATGGCAATATTGTTGGCATTTACTTCTTCCGCCGTTAATTAATTTGTTACAAATATTTTTACAAGAAAAGAAGCGATTTTTGCATCTGACATATTTTGTAGTGGATCCGCAGTAGCACGAGGCGTTGACGCATGCATAACAGGAATCACAGGGCCCTGGGTGACAAAGTACATTGCATTTATGATTGCATTTAATGCCATTGTATAGACGAGGTTTTTGGCATACCTCTTCACAAGAATGCGGAGTATCAAAGAACTTGGTATAGATTGGATTCTTCAATTTGCCACAGTAGCAGACATACTCGAGAGGCAGAGAATGAGATATCTCATTGTTGCAATAGGGGCAGTTCCACCCTGTCTCTGACTTGGATGCTTTAGACCAAGTACGAGCACATCGCATGTGCAACATTGAGTAACAGCCCTGGCAAGCCCATATTGGATTCCTTCGACCGATAGTTTCCAAGCATATCGCGCAAGTATATGTCCCGTTGAAAATCTCGTTGGTCAAGGTCTCTCTTCTAGAATAATCCCTTGCCTCTTCACTAACTCTCTTAGGCTCATATTTAGCATCTGCTACCCAAGCGAATGGATTCCATTCTGTTTTGGTTGTTTCTGTTTCCTCATTTTCAACTTTATGCTCTTTTTCTATGTTTATTTTTTTTTCTGTATTTTTACTATACTTTTTATTTTCTTTAATCGTGTTCTGTCTTCTCCAACAATTGTTCTCCACTTCTGTACCTCTCTTCTTTTCATTTTCTGTTGCCAAATTCCAGGTCTCTCTTCTAGAATAATCCCTTTCCTCTTCACTAACTCTCTTAGGCTCATATATAGCATCTGCTACCCAAGCGAATGGATTCCATTCTGTTTTGGTTGTTTCTGTTTCCTCATTTTCAACTTTATGCTCTTTTTCTATGTTTATTTTTTTTTCCGTATTTTTACTATACTTTTTATTTTCTTTAATCGTGTTCTGTCTTCTCCAACAATTGTTCTCAAATTCTGTACCTCTCTTCTTTTCATTTTCTGTTGCCCAATTCAAGGGCTTCCATTTAGTTTTGTTTCTTTTGGTATTTTCAACTTTATTCCCATTTCCTATTTCTAAGTTGATTGGTTCGTTCACAGTTTTTGGATGCACCATATCTGAGTCTCTCTTATCCTCTCCATATTCTCTGCAAAGTGTACCATTATTTTGATTCTTTTCAAGATTTTCTTCCATTACTACTGAAGGAATAAGGTGATCCCCATTTTCTGTATTATCTTCTATCAGTGCCCCACATCCTTGAGGCTCCTTTTCTTCCTCGTTTATTTGTTCTAATTTTTTTTTCATTACGAAGGGTTTCCATATATTTTTTTTATTTTTGGTTTCATTATTTCCATCTTTCTGCAGAGTGTGTATTGTCTGGGAGTCTTCAGCGGGAACCTCTTGGCAATATTGTTCTACACAGCGACCTTCATGGCAATATTGTTGGCATTTA